>NC_090194.1:26160214-26512214 GCF_024679245.1 Pseudorasbora parva | reverse complement strand
ATTTGATGTTCATCTTTTTTCTTCCCTTATAGCTGTTCATTCTACCTATTCACCGCAGGGTCCTAGTACCCCCAAAACTTCAACCGAGAAGGCGGCCTGCAATTTCCCGATCCTGTATTCTGCCTCTCACCAAAAAAGCCTTCCTTTCCTTCCCTTTCCTTTCCTCTCCTCTTCTCTCCTCTGTCTGTTTCTCCATGGCTTTCTCATCTCGTTTCTCATTTTGGGAGAAAAAGGGAAGTAGAGTTTTATTCTGTTTGCGAATTCAATGTCCGTTCATTTATAATGTGTTTTATATTGCCCGCTCAAGGCTGGTGAAATAGGACTATTTTAGAAAATACAGTTTAGATGATTTTTCTCCAGATTAAGATATATGATTGTTTGGTCTATACCTATAGTCCTTAAGTGGGACTGCAACAATTATGAAATGGGAGGAAAACCTATATTTCAGTGCTTTTACATTCACTGGCAAAATGTTGTTCTCCCAAGAAACTTTGCATTTGCTTTGTTTTATGTCCTCTCTCTCTCTCTCTCTCTCTCTCAAAAAGGTTGTACTCCCGCCAATAAACTTTGCATTCGCTTGCAAATCTTTTACGTTCTCTCTCTCCCAAAAGTGTTCTGCTGCCTCAAGAAACTTTGCATTTGCTCAAATCTTTTGCATTCTTTGGCAAAAGTATTGTATTCCATAAGAAACTTGTGAATGCTTGCAAAAGCATTGAAATCTAATTTGACCTCCCATCTCATATTTATATCACAAAAGTTTGGCAAATTAATGCTCTAAAGTTGAGAGACAACACAAAGTATTTTTCCTGCTTATTTTTAATTTAAATACTTAAACGGGATCTCTGTAAACTTCAAAGGCCACCACAACATGTCTTTTTGAGTTAAGTTGTACTGGTGGAAAAGGAATTATACATTTCACCTTGAAGGTTTTCTCTTTGTCCACATTCAATAACTTCCTAGTTAGGTGCATGGGTAACACTTTAGTATGGGGGAACACATATTCACTATTAGCTACGACTTTTGCCTCAATTAACTCGTAATTTACTGCTTATTAATATTTAGTAAGGTAGTTTTTGTAGCATTTAAGTTTAGGTATTGGGTAGGATTAAGGGATGTGGAATAAGGTCATGAAAAAATAAGACATTAATATTTGGCTTTTGCAAAGGGTTCATGAAGTCAAGACAGACATTAAAAATGTCTGACCTCACCTCCACCTCTAAGAGAATCCCCATTGCCTAAAATGTAGAGGGGAGAAGAGAGAGATAGCATCCAGCACAATGTCTCAGGTCAGAGTGCCTGATCTTTAATACTGTCTTCATCTGCCTCCCTTCAGGTGAAAGATGAAAATGTCCCAGGTGCAAAAGGCTCGAGTGTAAGTGTTTGAGCAGCGTCGTCATTACAGCATGACTCGGATTTCAGATGGGTGTCTGTTCCGAGATCAGACGAGATCACATTTCCCAGCATTTTGCATTGTTATTGTGGCTATGGTTCACTCTGAATCGCATTCTGTGTGTTTACTTCACATATCATCAGGAGGTGCTAAAGATGGGGTTTGTTTGGAAATCCTTTAGGATAGCTGTTGGCTTCCAGCCTTACACTTTGTCTATAATTACCGTATGAAAACAGTTCATCTGCTTCTTCTCTTCATCCAGATGCTCAAATGTGAACAGTAGCAGGAGTTGAGATAATTATTGTAGGAGGAGGTGAGGGTTTGGAACTGTACTGCTGCTGTACTCCAGTGGGCGGAGTTTGCTGACATCACACCCTGCCCTTTTTGTCCTCCAATCGCTGTTGTAGTAGGAGGGGCAGCTGGAGGAAGAAAGAGAGGGAAGGAGCATGAGAAGGATGCTGAGCTAAGGATGTGTGCGTGTGTCTGAAGCAAATGTGCGAGAGGTTTGCAAGTCATCATGGAGGTGCACAGCTGGAAGAGCACCAGCATCATCACCTTCAGGATAGACATGAAGGTCTGTCTCCACATAAGAGCTCTTTATTAGTGTCTAAATGTTCACTTTAAACTGTAATTTTATAGTGTGAGGCGATTGTGAGGTATCTGCAATACTCCAGGTTCTGAGTCGTGTATAGTGTGCCAAAGAGACTACAAAAAGTCTGTGCGGTTGTTCCTGTAGAGTTGTGTTTCAGGGCTGAAAGCCAGTGTTGCACTGCAGTGACCTTAATTACGGGGTTTGTCTGTTAACCTGCCTCACTGTGCTGAGAAAAGAACTACAAAGTGTCTGGCCACGTGGAAAAGAGCAAAGTGTTTTTCAGATTAACTTTCAGTACTGCTTGGGCTGGAGAGTGTGATGACCCTCTGATATTCAGAACGGCACCCATCTGTCATCTTTTGGGAAGTTCTGGAAACTCCAAATGTTTGTTGCTTGTTGAATTTTACTGAAGCTATTGGAAAAAGTACTGTTGTAAGAGGGATGTGAACTTTTAACTTTTTAACTTTTATCCTTGCTGCTAGAGGTTATTTTTCATAGATGTTTGCTTTGTGGTGACCTGTACATGTGTTTTGGGTTGTGTGAACAGTCAGACAGTGAGAACAGCATGAGTCAGTCTCAGACGGCGGTAAGTGACCCACCCGAGCAACACAGAGGTGAACCATCAACAGCTGTGAATCCAGAGCGGTCACTGACTGTGGACCAGAGAAGCAGTGGCTCCATGAATGGACGTCATGGCAGCGTGGAGTCCGACGTGTCGTCGAGGAGAGGACTGGCGCACAAATCAGTGTCAGAGGAAAAGCCATCGACAGTCACTTCTGTTCCCAAAACAAGCCGTCCCCTGCAAGGTGGCAGCTCTGTGGATGGAGATGCCCTCTCTGTTGGGTTGACCAGCCTAATGGGCCGTGCAAGGACTAAAGAGCATCGCTCCCGCTTGAGAGCTGCCGAACGCAAAGAAAACCAAGAGGAAAGCAAAGAAAGTGAGGAAAAGGTCTCACTTGGGGAAAGCGAGACGCCCTCAGAGGAACCCCAACCCTCCGCCCCTGCAACCAGTCCATCTCCTAAAGCTGACCCTCTTGCCCCTCCTGTTGGCTTTTTACCTCCTAAGATGAATCCTCTTAGCCTTCTTGCTGGATTTATTCCAACTGCCAAACCCAACCCATTGGCTCCACCTGCTGGTTTCATCCCAGCTTCTAAACCAAGTCCTTCCACTCAACTTACACCCAAACCTGATCCTCTGGCACCACCGGCGGGATTCATCCCGGCTCCTAAATCAAACCCTTCCACTCAAACTATGACCAAACCCGATCCTCTGGCACCTCCAGTGGGATTTGTTCCTATCCCAAAGCGAGACCCATTTGCCCCGGTGGCAGGATTTATCCCCAAGCCCAAAGTTGACCCATTAGCACCACCCGCAGGCTTTATTCCTGTGCCACGGACTTCTGCTGTGCGAAAGGTGGAGGTACAGATTGCATGTGTTTCTGAATGCTTTTGCAATGCATGTAATTGCACAGCAAGCCAAGGCAAAGGCTCTCTGCAAAACTAATATCTCGCCATATCCAAAATGCTTTTATTACTGCTGTCTCACTTTAACGCTCTGAAGTGGACTGCAGCTATAACTTTGAAGTTAACTGATACCTGCAAGAATTCAGCATGGCAAATGATGATGCTGGAAGTAACTTTTTATTTTCCCCCACTTAACAGCAAGTTGATAGGAGGAATCCTATGGAAATATTAGAAACTTTGTTGGCTGTATAACAGGCGTAAGCTATATATCAGACTAACATTGTATCGGCGCTGATCGTGTCAGTCGCAGAGTTGTAATTTCTGATTGTGGTGGTTCCCATCTTGCTCGTTTTTGGCATGATTGTAGACCGTCTGCTTGTATACAAGCACACTGATTGTGCTGTGTCTGTGAAGGCGAAAGGATTGTCAAAAACTTCTGCAGCTCCTGCTGAAAAACTTCCATCTCAGATTTCTACCGTCGCCAATCAACAGGTGTGTGTCCCGCAACTGCCAAGATGATTGTGTAATACACTTGTGTTTAGGAGTGAGAGTTGTGTTGCAGTAAGAGTTGTTGTTTATGTCTTACTGTTGATGTTCAGATTTGAACGCTGTTAACAATTGTTTAGTTACACTATTGTGCTAGACTTGGTCTTGCAGTGAACTTGGTATAAACAGGCCTTTAGGTTTCAGTGTTAGTATAACTTTATTGAATCTAAAGCAGAGGAAAATTTCAGGTGATTTGGTAATAATCACCTTACAAAGGACCACTCGGACTCTTCACTGATCCTATTTGATTCCATCTGTAGGGGTCTCCAGTGATGCCCACCCCAGAGAATCACAAACATCTGGAGCAGAACTTTACTGCAAAATCACCTCCTGTAACCTCTGCCATTCTTTCTTTCTTTTGTGTTTTTACAGTTTTTATATGAAGTGTTTTATTACGACCTGTTGATTTCTCTTCAGGTCACAATAATATGGGGGACTGACTAATGTTCTAGTAAAATTTTAATCGCATAATTATTACCTGCCTCTTTCCCGATTGTTTATTTCTCTTTTGAGGATATGTGTCTTTGACTTTTGATCTCTTGGTTTCCCGGCCCTTTGCAGGCCAAGGCAGCTGAGGACCCTGTGGCTATCCTGCAGGCTGCACATGAAGCTGCCTGTCTGTCTAAGGTCTGGCCACTGCATTGCCTGTGTGAAATTCTGCTTTTGTGTAGAGCTTGGTAGTCTCATAGTGCCCATAGAGGAAGCTCATCACCTCAGAGCTCCTGGTTGAACTGAAGCATGTTTCCCATTTATATTTTACTTAGATGTATGTGTTTTCTTTTCTCTGAATTTCTTTTTCTCTTGTCGTAATGGGTGGAGTTTGACTTCCAAAGTCCAGCTCCACCAGGTCTGGTTGGGCCATCTTACTCCACCCATTAGCTGGACACCAAGCCCCACCCATTGGTTCTGCATTGAACAGCCCCTCTATAGACTTTGAATGTGTTTGCATTCTCTGTAGTATGCATATCTCCGGCAGTTTTGTTGTGTATAGGTGCTTCTAAATTCACAAGTATCTGTGTCGGTCAAGTCAACTTTATTCATATAGCACTTTTAGAATGATGATTCAAAGTAGCTTCACAGTGTTAAACAGGAAATTTGATTTGATTCGGCTGTACAGTCACTCTGGAGAAAACGGTGATGTTATCAGCTAATTTCAATTTATCATATAGCGACAATGTGGGAAGATAAGTGATATAGTTGATTTAGTAATTAATTTTAACAGTCGGTCACAGTATTCATTCTGAAACAGATTGCAAAGCTGAACTGAATCCCAATCAATCCATCAGTGTTACTGGTCATCTGTAGAGTTTCACTCTCTGTGACTGATGTGTGTTTGTGTGTGTGTTCTGACTATCTCTTTCGCTCTCCACTGCAGGTGAAGACGGAGGAACAGCTTGCTGCCGAGAAGGCCTGGTACAACACTGAGAAAGTCTGGCTTGTCCATAAAGATGGCTTTTCTTTGGGTTAGTGAAGACATAGTGTTCATTAAACACTTCTATTATGAACGGAATCCTCAACTGTTGTGTAACAAATGTTCTTTTTGCCTGTTTTAGCTACACAGCTCAAGACAGAGATGGGCTCTCTCCCGGAGGGGAAAGTGAAGGTCAGACTAGAGCATGATGGGACATTACTGGAAGTGGACGAGGATGATGTGGAGAAGGTGGGCAGAGTCACTAACCACATGGATGTAACCCATGCAAAACCCAATGAACCTGTTTAAATTCTATCTATCTATCTATCTATCTATCTATCTATCTATCTATCTATCTATCTATCTATCTATCTATCTATCTATCTATCTATCTATCTATCTATCTATCTATCTATCTATCTATCTATCTATCTATCTATCTATCTATCTATCTATCTATCTATCTATCTATCTATCTATCTATCTATCTATCTATCTATCTATCTATCATCAGGCAAATCCTCTATCATATGATCGAGTGGAGGATCTCTCATCTCTTCTGTACCTCAATGAGTCCAGCATCCTTCACACCTTGCGTCAGCGCTATGGTGGAAACCTCATTCACAGCTATGCTGGGCCAAACCTGCTGGTGATCAATCCCCTCAGCTCCCCTGCCATGTACTCTGAGAAGGTATGAACTTCACAAAAAGTCATAGTCGCCGCAGAGTTATGGTCAAAAGAGATGGAGTGGCATGGTCTCTTTATATCAGGTGATGCAGATGTTTAAGGGCTGCCGAAGGGAGGAAACAGCCCCTCATATCTTCGCTGTTGCTCAGTCGGCATATCATCAGCTGCTGACAACACGTCAGGATCAGACCATCGCGCTACTGGGCAGGAGCGGCAGCGGAAAGACCACCAACTGCCAGCACCTGCTGCAGTACCTGGTCACCATCGCAGCCGGCAGTGGAAAGGTGTACTCAGGTGAGGAAGAAGATAAGGACCTCAAAAAGCATTCAAAATGGTCTTTTTGAACATTGCTAGTGTGAATATGAAGCGACATGTACAGTTTTTGTGCTATTTGAATTGTTTGTGCTTCTTGTAACTTAAAGCCTTAAACCAGGTAAGATTGTTACCACCATGGATTAAAACATATACATAGTTAATAGATACTTAGGGCTCTATCATACACCCGGCGCAATGCCACGCTAGACACAACGCAAGTGTATTTTACTAGGTTTAGCCTGACTCGGTTATCATTTTCATGTCCAGTGCCACATTGTTAAAATCGCAAAAGCACTCGTGCCCATCTGTTCGCCCATGAAAACGAGGTGTGTTCAGCCACATTGTTGGCGCTTTGCTATAACTGAAAACGACTGCCCCTTTGCCTAACTGAAACCTGGTCAAAAGTCAATAGCGCAGTATTTTTTGTGTTATTTAAAGTGCGTGTTAGTAAAATGCGCCTATAGGCGGGTACACAATGTGCGTGTACTCTGCTTGTTACACACACAGGGATGCACAGCAGCACACGAGTACTTTTGCAGTAAAATATCCAAAAACCACCAGGCCAGTGTTATATATTTTGTTCAGTTGAGTTCTTACAATATCCCAAATGTTTCCATCTATTTGTAAATTGTGAGAGAATTGATATTTTAACCAAGTAATCGGGAGGTCTGAAGGAGTCGCCTGTCAATTGCGTCATATCTGCGTTACCCTCGGTTTTATCTGGCAGAAACGCTTTACTCTTAGCAATGTGAACACGTCACAGCAGTCGCTGAGTGAACACACAGAGTAACATCATAACATCATTTTAAACACACTTGTATGTATCTAATATGATAAACAGGGCTGCATTACCACATACTCATGAGGTAACTCAAAAACGAAAATGACGCCGACAAAGTGTGTCCCTTCATAATAAAAGTCCCGTTGCTCGCGAGCCGTGTGTTGCGTAACAATAGCTCCAGCGGCCTTGCTCAACTCCCTCAACACTTGGTCCTGCTCTGCTTCATACTACAGTAATGTTAATAATCACATCCATGAACATGATTTCTGCCTGAGTCCTATCCCAGTTATTTTCCACCGGCTGTGAGGTGAGGACCACATGTCCAAAGATTCTGCGCTCAAACGTCAAACTACACCTTTGTTTTGAATAGGTGCCCTCTAGCAGAGGGAAAACCATAGTACAGCTTTAAATATTAAAATTAAAAAGATTTATCTCTGGAGAAGCATTCAGTCTTTCCGCTCACAAATGTAAATAGCGAATCCGCCATGGTGCAAGCGCAACTGGCTTTCAAAGGGAATGGGGGACGAGACTCTGATTGGTTTATTGCACGTTACGCCCAAAACACACCCATGATTCATTAAGAGAATAGGTATAACCCTTTATGAACTTTTCCCTCCTTACAGCCGAGAAATGGCAGGCGGTCTATTCGGTTCTAGAGGCTTTTGGAAACTGCAGTACAACTATGAATGGGAACGCCAGTCGCTTCTCACACATAGTCTCTCTTGACTTCGACCAGGCAGGACAGGTGGCCTCTGCATCCGTTCAGGTAAGGTACAGCGAGAGGACCATTATTCATATTTCACTGGGGGATTTATCTTTGATTTGCTTTACTCTGTGTCTCGCATACAGACCATGTTGCTGGAAAAGTTCAGAGTGACCAGGCGACCAGAAGCAGAATCAAGCTTTAATGTGTTTTACTATCTGATGGCCGGAGCAGATGCATCTCTAAAGTGAGTGAGAGACTATAGTTATAAAACAAAATGCATGCATATACTAAGTGCATACGTGTTGCACAAATCAATCCAGCCATCTTTAACATGCCATATTCTGCAATAGTGTGCAAACTGAGATTCTTTAATTGGAAGCATTTGCAGATTAAAGGGATAGTTCACTTTGAAATTAAATTTTGATATGTTTTAGCTTACCTCATGGGCATCCGAGATGTAGGAGTATTTGTTTCCCCAGTAGTTTCAATTTTGATCATTTTAGGTCAAACCGTTCTTGTCTGTGCCTCACATAATACAGGTCTATGGTCACCACCTCAAAGAGAAGTCCAAATATAACAATCCCCCATCGTAAGTACACACTGATAGCCTAAGACACGAAACGAGCGGTTTGTGTGAGAAAACGGACAGTATTTATATCACTTTTACCTCTTGTACACCACTACGTCCGACTGATTGAGGGCGCGCGTGCGTGTTTCCTGTTGTGACATTCGCGCGTTCTGGCTTTAGTCTGCGCAAGCGCGGAAAGCGCCGGAAGTGGATCTCTCGCGCATGTACATCTCTCATTGTTTACACAGAAATTTGGGAGGTGTTACCTTTCACTGTGAAGATCTAAACATATTTAGACGTACAGGACATCACAATGGAAGAAGCTGGATATATTAACAGACAACATTGAATTTCTTTATTTATTTGAACCAGAATACACTGATCAAGAATGTGATACCACTTCCGGCGCTTTCCGCAATCGCGCAAACTATAGCCAGAATGCGCGAATGTCACAACAGGAAACATGCACGTGTGCCCTCGGATCAGTCGAACGTAGTGGTGTACAAGAGGTAAAAACTATATAAATACTGTTCGTTTTCTCACACAAACCGCTCGTTTCATGTCTTAGGCCATCAGTGTGTACTTACGATGGGGGATTGTTTAATTTGGACTTCTCTTTGAGGTGGTGACCATAGACCTGCATTATGTGAGGCACAGACAAGAACGGTTTGACCTAAAATGATCAAAATTGAAACTACTGGGGAAACAAATACTCCTACATCTCGGATGCCCATGAGGTAAGCTAAAACATATCAAAATTTAATTTCAAAGTGAACTATCCCTTTAAAGTTGATCAACTAATTGAACTGTGGCTTTCAGGACTGAACTTCATTTCAATCACTTTGCTGAGAACAACACGTTTGGGCTCCTCCCTCACTCAAAGGTAAGAAATGCCACACATGCGATCATAGGGCAGAGCTAGACACACACTTAATCTCTTTTATCTGTACACATTGTATCATATGTCATCTTTTCTGTAGCCTGAGGACAAGCAGAAAGCCACTCAACAGTTCACTAAGCTGCAGGCTGCCATGAAAGTCCTGGGCATCTCTGCTGAAGAACAGAAAACAGTGTGGCTGATTCTAGGAGCCATATACCATCTCGGTGCTGCTGGGGCCACCAAAGGTAAAGCTACCAGCTCCTCCAGTGTCTAAACCAACGCTAATATCTAAATGCATGAGACCACTGTAGAATACAGCATGCCTGATTGCACCCAGTGTATTTTTACATCTGTCCACTAAGAGTCAGCAGAGTCTTTTCATTTATGTGACTGAGAAAATCTTTCGCTCTTTAGACTTGTGTGTGTGTGTGCTTGATGTCTACAAAACATTTGTCAGTCATCATCAGTGTTTAATACTGTTTCAATGTGTACACCAGTTGTGTTCATGTTTTATTTGTTGTAATCATGTGTTTTTATTGCATATTGATGTTGCATGCTGTTCCCGTCATAACACAGAAACAGATGCAGGTAAATGCAAGTCTCTCTATCTCCATTTCTTTTTTTAGACTGAAGGCAGGTGGTTTTTATTCTTTTTATTAGATTTATTTAGCATCCTAATTGAACTGTGCCCCTCTTTCATCTGCCTGTGTGCTTGTTTCTGCTCTCTGATGTCGTACGCTAGAAGGAAAATGTTTGTTCCTTTTTGATCATCAGTCCAGGAGATGAAAGATTGTTCTTGTTCTTTGGACATTTGACCAAAGAGCTTACACAGTAGCTGGAAATTCTATTGTAGTTCATCGTAATGTGGCGGATTCTTTGTGGTAACAGTTTTTCTTTTGCAAATGTGGCTTTCTGACCCCTCAGCGGGCCGAAAGCAGTTCGCCAGACATGAGTGGGCACAAAAAGCAGCGTATCTCCTGGGCTGCACACTGGAAGAGTTGTCATCTGCCATCTTTAAACTTCATGGAAAGAGCACCCTGCCCCGCTCAACAAGCGTCCGGCAGACTACAGATGATACAGACAGCTCGGGTATCTTTTTTTTTTAGATTCTTAAATATGTCATTAATGCTTCCCTATTTTAAGTTCAAAAAGAGTTTTTGTGTGCGTTTTAGTGTCTAAAGCAACAGCAGCTGAGTGTTTGGAGTCCATGGCATCTGGTTTATACTCTGAGCTTTTCACACTCATCGTCTCTCTTATTAACAGGTAATCAGTGATTACATAGGGGAGTATGAACTTATTTAGTAGGGTAAGAGATGCATTCAGATGTCTTTTTCTACTTTTCAGAGCGCTGAAGTCCAGTCAGCATTCTCTCTGTTCTCTGCTGATTGTGGACACACCAGGGTTCCAGAACCCTCGTCAAGTGAAGAACCAGCGCGGCGCCACGTTTGAGGAGCTTTGCCATAATTACGCTCAGGAACGTCTACAGATGCTTTTTCAGGAGCGGACATTCGTAAAGGAACTGGAGCGTTACAAAGAGGTGTGCAGAAACACACATAATCCTGAGCCAATAACAAGTCAAAATCTCATGACAATCGACTTCGTATAAAAGTGCTACATTTATATGGCTGTTAATATGCTACAACTTATTTACATTTGTAAATAAAAAAGCAAAAAGTACATTTTTGCTTTTTTATTAACAAATGTATTTTTGATTTATTTGCCATTTGCCTGTAATGGATGGGCCAGTGGATCAATGCACTGCTACAGTTTAAAGGGTTAGTTCACCCAAAAATGAAAATTCTGTCATGAATTACTTACCCTCAATGCAGGACTTGCACTGTATTTACACTGTACACGGCTTAGGAGACTGGCACAGGCTAGAACAAAATTGATTAAAGTTGTTTGTTTTTGCACACAAAAAGTAATCTCATTGCTTCATAAAATTAAAGTTGAACCACTGTAGTCACATGGGCTATTTTAACGATGTCTTTATTACCTTTCGGGGCTTTGAAAGTGGTAATTAAATTGCTGTCTATGGAGGGATTGGAGAGCTCTCGGATTTCATCAAAAATATCTTCATTTGTGTTGTGATGAGCGGTCTTACGGGTTTGGAACGACACGAGGGTGAGTAATTTAATGACAGAATTTTCATTTTTTGGGTGAACTAACCCTTTAATATAATAATTATAAAAATAATGCAATAAAATTGCAGGGGTCTTGCGTGACTTTTTCAACTTTTAACTTGACATAGCATCTTGAAAACAAACAATTAATGACAATCGATTAACATTCCTATATGAATGACCTCAAAGTCTACCTGAGATAGGGAATATGACAGACAATACACAACTGTTCAAAAGTTTGGGTTGGTAAGATTTAAATTATTATTTTTTTTTTTACTTCTATACACACCAGGACTGCAATTATTCGATCAACAATTCGATTTTTTTTTAAAATTGTAAGATATTAATAGATTTTAAACTTTCTATTTTAATATATTTAAAATTTGTATTTAAACCTGATTTCCTGTGATGCAAATGCTAAATTTTAAGCATCATTACTGCAGTCTTCAGTGTCACATGATCCTTCAGAAATCATCCAAATATGCTGATTTGCTGTTCGAGAAACATTACTTCTTCTTGATCTTATTATTACTATAATCAATGTTGAAAACAGTTGTGCTGATTAACGTTTTTGTTGAAGGATTCTTTTTTCAGGATTCTTTGATGCATAGAAAGTTCAGAAGAACGGCACTTATTTGAAATAATTTTTTTTGTAACATAAATTATTTTACTGTCCCTTTTGACCAATTTAATGTTTCCCTGATGAATAAAAGCACAAATTTCTTTAATAAAAAAATCATACTGATGATCCCAGACTTTTGAACAGTAGTGTATATTGATTTCTCAGGGCCACATTCTGCAATGTCTATTTAATGTTTTTTTTATCTTCCACAGTAAATAATGTCTTTTTCATTATTTTCATTTTTCAACACAAACATTGTTGAATTAGTTTCATTTATTTGCATGTCATATGATTAAAGCAAAGGATTATAAATCAATGTCCACCCAAACAAATGAACTGTCTCTTTGTTTCCATAGGAAAACATTGAGATCACACTGGATGACCTGGAGCCCAGCCCTTCTCGCTCAGTGGCTGTGATTGATCAGTCTTCCAGTCAGGCCCTGGTGAGACACACTTCCTGAACTGCCATGGCCGATTATGATGTTTAAAGTTTGTGTGATTTATATTAAAAAGAGCTCTGTGGATAATAATTATTTAATGTTACTTCCATCTCTTCGTTTATGATTAATCAAAATCTCTTTGAGATTGAAAATGGAAATGACAGACTTTCACTGCAGGGCAAATTCAACCCTATATTAAAAGTAATGTTTTGGCCAGTCATGGTGATATACTGCAGTCTTTTTTAACAGTGTTTATAAGTACCAGAACAGAAGAGCTTAATGAGTGCGATCTGAAGAAAAAATGGGCGTATTATTTTTACGATTGTGCTTATTTGATAATGGATATTCATGTTTTTGTTTCAGGTACGTACTCTGTCCCGTACAGATGAGGCCAGAGGTCTGTTTTGGCTGATGGAGGAGGAGGTTATACAGCCGGGAGGGTCCGAGGAAACACTCCTGCAACGACTCTTCAGTTACTACGGCCCTGCGGAGGGAGAGAGCACAGGTCACACACACAGACATCCACAAACACAAACTCACACACTTACATTCTGCTCTGGACCAATTTATGTATTGTTTTTCTGCAGGTCACACAGTGGTGCTTAAAAGTGAAAATGCACATCACTTCCTGCTCGGCCACAGTCATGGGACAGATTGGGTGGAATATGACACAAGTGGTTGGCTGAACCTAGCCAGGCTAAATCCCACGCCCCAGAACGCAGCCAATCTGCTGCAGAACTCCCAGAAGTAAGAGCTGTCTTCAACCTTCAGTCAAAAAATTATTATTTAAATATTTTATTCAAATAAAATTATTATTATTAAATGATACATTTATTATGCTTTTTTATTTTATCTTTCTTTTTTTAATGTAATATAGTTAATGTAAAGAATCTGCAAATTTACAAAGCACAAAGTCCATGACAAAGGGACCCCATCAGAAAGCACTAATGCCTTGTTTGGATTTCTGCCGTTATTTCCCTGACTTACCTATGTCGCCATGTAACATTTGCATAAACCCCGCCTGATAGGGTTGAGACTTGGAAATCGATTCGCATTCTGTAATCGGATATTTAAGGTCAGGTATCGGATACTTGTTATAAAATTTAAAAATTGATTCCTCTTAAGGATTCCCTTAATGTGCATTTTAATGTGACATTCAAGTCCAAGAAGACCCACACACTGTTTTCTGTGCTGTGCACACATTCAAAGTGTGCGCATGGAAAACAGGATTTTAATGGGATTTTAAATCATTCAAGTGCAAGAAGACTCGCATTGTTCTCTGTGCTGCGCACATCCAAAGCGCACTCATAGAAAGCCGTCTCTCATACTGAACAGTATGCAAACCTGAAAGAGTTATTTTCTGTCTTTTTGGACTTAAATGGATAGATACACACAAAAATGTTAGTCGGTTATGTCTTGAGTGAACGTAAACCTGAGTTAAAAAATTTTTTACATTTATTTACTGAGGCATTTCCCCCTTGGTAGAAATCGCATTCCGGGGGAGAGGGATCGCGGGATAGAAATCGCGTTCGCAGGGGCACTGTGGTGCGATCGAAAAGCACTTTCGGTTTGACTTTCAAAGGCCCACCCCGTGCAACCCACTTCCTGTGTACGAGTCAAAAGAAGCATATTTAGCAAAGCTGTGTGACTGCACATACGCTTGTAAACGTTCTGCTTTAAAGTGACAGCAGCCTAATATTCCTGCTGCTGTCTCTATAATAAAGTAAACAACAAAAGACAAAGATACATTTCAGTCACTATTCTTGACTGAATGACTTTTGTAACTATATTTGTAATGTATGTTTTATTTATAAAGTGCATTGTTATGTTTAATTTGATGTACAGTTTTTGTACCTGAAAATCTTAAAACACTTCTTTACAAAATCTTGTTTCAATTTCACTTGTATCTTTGTTTAGCTGTATTTATTTATTGATTACTCTACTGATACTTTTTTAAATTATTAAGCATTTTATTTTTCTCAAATAATGCTCAACATTTATATTAGTTAGGCTAGATGTTTTTGCTATTGTATTTTTAAGTCTTTAGTCTGTTGATTTGTGTTTATGGTATTCAGCTACAATAAAATGTTTTGCAATAAGACTTAGATTTTTTTTATTAACGTTATTAGAATTGAAATTAGGAATGGATAAGAATTGGAAATGATAACCAGAATCAGACTCGGAATCGTTAAAATTCGAATGATATCCAACCCTACTGCCTGCTGGCTATTTAAGCTTGCCCTCTGTCACATATACTCTCACACACAGTATATGTTCTTAGTCTTTATTCAGAGCAACAGCTCATTCCGCACACACGTGCAACACTCCATCATATATTATTCTGCAACACCACCGCTTCCTGCCCCATATACATCCCCCAAAGCCTTATGGGTAATGTAGTATGAAACACATACCAACACCCCCCCCCCCCCCCCCCCCCATGGGATAGACTCTTAACGGCTTTAACAAGTTTTTGTGTATAAGATCAACTCCACAATCCTAAATCAACATAAAAACCTGTACAACTGAGAAGTGAAACGTGTTATGAAACATGAGTACAATCTTAAATGCATAAAAATTATTAGGATTGCTGTTTCCTAAACAATGATATAATTTAGATATAACGCCTGGAAGAGTTTATCATTCTTCTATGTTGAAGAAATTATGTTTTTTTACAGTAAGGGGGAAAATATGATTACATGGACCAAAGGCAGTGAAACTGAAGGACCTGTGATTAAAATCTTTTTGACATTATTTCTCAGCAGTACAACCACAACATTTGGCTGTGTTCTCATGATTTTCTAACAACTTTTTAGACCATGAGCCAAGATTCGAAATCAGTTCACCAGAGGGGTGAACCATATTTCAAAGCACTGCCCACAAGGCCATCGGCTTCGACCGGAAGGCAGCTTATAAGGAAACCAAAACTAAAACAGAACGTTTAGACAGAGGGTGAAAACCAGGCTACAAAATTTGAATTATAAACATATTTCAAAATTAAGTCATGTAAAAATACACTAGCAGACCTCCTAAATTATGAACCTGTAAATGAGTATAATAGGGGCCTTTTCAAATATGTTTTTATTCAAGAACAAACTATCTTTCCTGTAGAAAAAGCATCAGCGGGATGTTTGTGGGCCGCTCCAGTAGTGCTGCGGTCCTGACCGGCTCAATCGCCGGACTTGAGGGCGTCTCTCGGCTCGCCATGCGTCGAGCCACCAGCATGAGGAAGACCTTCACCACAGGCATGGCGGCGGTCAAGAAGAAATCTCTCTGCCTTCAGATTAAACTCCAAGTTGTGAGTTTTCGAGAGGGTCCTACAACAAATAGTAGTCGTTGGATGTTTCATCATTAATTCCAAGAAATGGCATAAACCACACATCATATATTCCTCTTTCGTTTAGGATGCACTGTTGGACACCGTCCGCAGATCCAGGGTTCACTTTGTCCACTGTTTGTTACCCCGGGCGGAAGTTCTGAGGGCCTCAGGATCCTCAGAGGAGAGTTGTGACCCTGGACTCATGCAGATGGATGTGGCTTTGCTCAGGGCCCAGATCCGTGGCTTCAAACTGCTGGACAGTTTGAGGATTTACAGACAAGGTGAGAAGAGAGATTGAAAGATCCTGTCAAATAGATTAAAGGGTTTTAAATTTATGTCATTAATGACTCTCTCTCTAGTGTCGTTCCACACCTGTAAGACCTCTGTTCATCTTTGGAACACAGTTTAAGATATTTTATATTTATTCGGACAGCGTATGCAAGTGTATGCACACTATACTGTCCATGTCCAGAAAGGGAATAAAAACATCATCAAAGTAGTCCATATGTGACATCAGTTAGTTAATTAGAATCTCTTTAAGCATCGAAAATACATTTTGGTCCAAAAATAACAAAAACTACAACTTTATTCAGCATTGTCTTCTCTTCCGGATTTGTTTTCAGTCCTCAAATAAAGATTCAAACGGTTATGATTGAGCGGATTGATTCATGATTTGGATCGTGTGTCAAACTGCTGAAATCACGTGACATTGGCGATCCGAATCATGAATCAATCCACTGATTCTGGACATGAACAGTATAGTGTGCATACACTTAGATACGATGTCGGACTAAATATAAAGTATCTTAAACTGTGTTCCGAAGATGAACAGAGGTCTTACGGGTGTGGAACGACATGGGGGTGAGTCATTAATGACATAAGTTTCATTTTTGGGTGAACTAACACTTTAAGATCAAGTCCTCTCTGTTATTTCCTGCTAAACATCCGCATGCTTTGTGCAGGTTACCCTGACCACATGGTCTTCTCTGAGTTCAGAAGACGTTTTGACGTTTTGGCCCCTCACCTGACCAAGAAACTGGGCCGGAACTACATTGTGAAGGATGAGAAACGAGTGAGTAGCTATTTAAGAGAATAATGAGCATGGAAAAATAGTACAAAAGCTTTACAAATTACCAAAATGAAGTTCTGAGCTCCTCTCACTCTTGTGTTTCGTGAGTCCGAAACAGAAATGAACTCTGGGTAATCAGGGTTATTGTGACAGCTTAATCAAGAAACCCCAGCTGGGTCTCTGACTTGAATCAATACGCAGTGCAGACAGGAAAAATGTAGTAATTGCTCTGGGCTTTAGTGCTTACTAAATGCCCAAATGTACTGTAATTATCAGCTAGAAAAATGTCTCCGTCCAGGGGCCTCCTAATCTCGCTTTGGCCCTGTGATTAGCCGAGGGGAGAGGAGAATTTCATCCAAAATATTTGAACTGTGGCCCTGGGCATGTAAAGGACAGACAGGGTCCAGAATTAACATTCGCCAAGTGCCAAATGGAAGTGCAAATGGGCTTTGCAGAGTAAAAAAAAAAAAATTCATAAGTTGAATGAAAACTTCATTAGGAAACGCAGCATAATTTAAAAATGACAACCTGTATCTCACTGATGCAAATGACACTGGAAAAGATAGCAGAAACATTGTAACATAGAAAGTTGCAATATTTTATACAAATAATTGCAAATAATTACAATTAAGTCTCAATTGTGAGATATTAAAATTACATTGTTGATTTAAAATCACAATAATGAGATATAAAGTAGAAATGTATTGACAATTATGAGATATAGTAACAATTGTGATATATAAAATTGTAATTATCAAATTGTGGAATTATGGAATTGTGAAATAGTCATTTTGTGAAATATAAAAGTGAGATATAACATCATAGTGATATGCAAGTGTGAGATATAAAGTCATTGTGATGCATAAAGTCATATTGGGGGATTACCATCAAATTTTGAAATCTAGTCACTTTTGTGAGAAATTAAGTCACAATTGTGAAAATAGTCATATTGTGAGATATAACATCATATATTAAGATAAACGCAATTGTGAAAGTCATAATGTGAAATATAAAGTCATACTGTGAGATATAAAGTTTATTTTTTGACACAAGCATGTGCTCTTTACTTGAATGAACGGCTAAATAATCACCTTGTCATGGGGAATATATATATATATATATATATATATATATATATATATATATATTTTTTTTTTTTTTTTTTTTTTGAAAAACAGTTTAATGCCCAGTCTGAAAAATGAATTGCTGATAAATTGACAGGTGTATCATAAAGCCAATTTTAGACACCTAACACCTGATTTAGAGTAAAAAAAAGAGTACAGAAAGATGCCCAACCTCTTCATATAACACAACAGAGAAGGTCAGTGGTGTTTCAAGTCTCAGAGAAAGTAGAAACGATGCAAAATTGTAGCTCTAGAGAGACACAACGAGAAAGAAAAAGACAGAGGGATGTAGAACCGTGTCTCAGAGGAGAGTTTTTTGTGGACCAATTCAAACAATGGCCCTTTAGTTGTCAGGGGCCAGTGCCCCCTTTAGTGCTGTAATCTAGATGAGCCCTTTCAGATAGATCAAATTCTCAAGACCTTTCCGCATGAGAGAGACAGTGTCAGTGTCACGGTGAGGGCTGATGGTCGTCTGGACAGTTTGGGGACTGTACGGCAGAGACTAAGCAGTGAGAGTCCTGTAGGCCTACACAAGGGTCAGCAGTTTTTTTGTAATGTACACTGTGTGAACTAGACATGACAGTATGTGTGTGTGTGTGTGTGTGTGTGTGTGTCGTTGCAGGCAGTCGAGGAGCTTTTGGAGTCACTGGAATTGGAGAAGAGCAGCTATCACATGGGTCTGAGCAGGGTGAGTACACACACACACACACACACACACGCAGATTTCGGTTCAAATTATCACTTTAGAAGCATCAAAGGATGCAGGTAAGTCATATTTTGAATCATAAGCGGCAGGTGATATTACGACTCTGTGCGTTTTTCATCCATTAGTGCTTGGTCCGCTGGCTCAACGCAAGAAACTCTCATCTCAGCATGAGCTGCTTTGTTTGTTTGTGTCTTTCCTAGTTCTTCATGCCATTCTAATCAGTGTGAACAGACGCTGGCGCTCAACAGTTTAATCCCATCAGCTGGAAAATCATGGCAAGCCAAAAAGACCCCTGAAAAAACGGTGGCGTGTGTAAACAAGCCCCGCCTGGCGCGTTCCCAGAAGAATGGAGATTTATTGGGCCGTATTATAAGTTGGAATAGTTAGTCATTATTTTGTGGCAGCTGCAATTGGCGTAAAGGTTTGCAAAGGCTGAACCGCGCTCAGAAATAGATTACAATGTCAGGGGCTCTTCACAAAGGATTCGAGCAACAACACAAACTGATTTACAACTCTTCCAATATCTCCTGTCAGTTCTGCTTGACTTGTGCTGTTACGATTACTGGCAATGAAAAATAAACCAAACAGGCGTAAAATGGACATTGATTTACTTGGTTTGTTCAGATTGTTGTGGTCAGATGTTGACATTAGATGTAGTTGCATGAGTGTAATCACAATTAGCCACCTCTCTCTTGATCTTAAAGAAATATATCCAAATGATGTTTCATATACATTTTGGCCACACTTTAGATTAGAGTCCAATTCTCACTATTAACTATTAACTATGATGTTACATTTAGGTATTTGGTAGTATTTGGGTAGGATTAGGAATGTAGAATAATGTCATGCAGAATAAGGTGTTAATATGTGCTTCATAAGTATTAATAAACAGCCAATAGCCGAGTAATATGCATGCTAATAAGCAGCTAGTCAATAGTGAGAATTGGCCCTAAACTAGTGTTACCTTTTTTTTTCCTCCAGTCTAAATTCTTATTGATCAGAGACATAATTAATTACAAAAAACATCAATGTGCTTATGAATTTTCATTTCAGATAAAAGCTGCATCTGTTTGAAAATATGTCTCCAAAGGGGTTTATGCGAATCTTAGTGACTACATGTTAGGACCATCATAATAAGCTCTTTTAACATACTCCCATTGCTGTTCTCACAAGTGTGTGTGTGTGTGTGTGTGTGTGTGTGTGTGTTAGGTGTTCTTCAGGGCTGGAACAGTGGCTAAACTAGAGGGACAGAGGGATGAACACACCAGACAGAACATCACGCTGTTCCAGGCCGCCTGCAGGGGCTTTCTGTCTCGACAGGCGTTCAAAAAGAGAAAGGTAAAGTCAATTTTCCGTTTTGCTTTAGTCCTGTGCTGTCAATCAATCAGAATCTCAACATTTTAAAATACTCTGGTGGATAGTACTTTAATACTCAAAATATTATTCATGTCAGCTTTAAGTGCTCTCCTGTTTAGTTACTCTAGAATTATTATCATGCCAACAAGATTATAATTTAAAGTGTCATGAACTGGCTTTTAAAAAATGTTTTAATCAACTTATAGTTTTGCGTGTTTTTTACATTCAAAACCATCATAATGAATAAGTATTAGGCTATTTTCTACCCTGGTTTTGAGGCTGTCTCCTGCAAGCTCGGTTTCTATGGGCGTGCCGCACTGAAGACTTGGAAGCAAACACCCACGGCTAGGATTGAATAAGATTTGCATATTTAATGAGCTTCAGCTCCCTCGTCAGTACATTTGGGAATTGTTTTGAAAGTGTGTGGGGAAAACCGCAACCGGAAATGAATTGCCCACAGGGCTCGGAATATGTCTTTATCAAACAAACACAATGATTTATTTCTCATCCATCTGTGATTGATTGGAATGTTAATTTTTTATTACTTGGCCTGCCCGATCGGTGTATAAAAGCACAAACCGTGCAGCACACACACACACACACGTTTGTGTTTGTGACATATGGGGACAGTCCATAGGCATAATGATTTTTATACTGTACAAACCGTATTTTCTATCCCCTTACACTGCCCCTGCCCCTAAACCTACCCATCACAGGAAACATTCTGCATTTTTACTTTCTTAAAAAAAACAAGTACGTTGCAGGCAGCATGATCAAAATTTCTGCGATTGTATTTTTCCTTCTAATATCAAGTCAAGACAGTGAACAACGCACATCAAGAACAGAATGTTATTTCACTATTGTAGATAGGATAAAATGTTTTGGTAGCCCGTCTGGAAAACACATAGCCCCGGGATGTTGGGCTTTGCTAACACTGGCCCATTCATACCCGAGTCTGATCCCGAATCGCAATGAACCAACAACACCTCAAATAAAGGATTCTTCAGCCTTTGATATCATGCTAAGGTATGTTCTGTTGGACACGTACACACAATAGATGTCAAACGATCTGTAACAATGCAATACAATCGCATATAAAAAACATTTTTACTCACGTTAGTGTGTTGCTTCATTCATTCATGTAATCTCATCCTGTCTGCAAATCCAGTCTCTTGTTTACAAACGAATCGGTGGTGAAATGAAGGAACGCGCAACGTCTTCCCCACGTGAGCTGGATGTTCATTAAAAATAAAGTTCATCCATGCATTCATAATATTGGAATCTGAATGAAGCTTATGCGGTTTGTTCATTGCTTAGAAGTTCGATCCGGTTTAATTCTATGTAGGCCTATGTCATATCAGGTACGAGTCGGTGGGCGGGGCTAAAGAATCAGACGTTGTTCATCTTATGCTGAGTCGGTGTTTCACCACATGATGACGTCAAGGGTTGGCAAATTCTGAGATCGATCATTTGCTGGGCCTGGTGTCAATAAAAGCTTTTCTTTGACTGACAAGGAAGTTTTCAGCTCTGAAACGTACAGGATTTTCTTATATTACCATGACCTTTTATATATCAAAAGCTCAAGGGAAAGTTGAATTCTCAATTCATGACCCCTTTAATATTCTGATCTCTTTCATATCATAACATGAAGAAATCCTCTTTATAAAGTGCATTTTATTAATTCCAATCTAGTCTTTGGTACTTTTTCAAAAATGACATATCAAAGTCATACTGTGGCTTTTATGTTTGTGTTTGCAAAGGAGCATTAATCATTTCATACCACGCTGTCATGTCATTCACAGATGGAGATCTGTATCATCAGCCTGATTGTTCTGAACCCACATAATGCAGAAATTAATGAATAGTTCCGTCAAAATGATTTTACTCATCCACATGTCATTTACACCTTATTTTATATAATGAAAACTAATGAAGACCTGGGCGGTGTCAAGCTCGAAATTTAAAAAAAAAAACACAAAAGATTTGACTATAATGACTTGTGCAATAATATAATATAAATAACAGGAGGGCAAGTAAATGAAGACAAAATAAACAAATTTAGGTAAACTATCCCCTCTCTAAAAACCCCTCTCTATCTCTCAGATCCAGGATTTGGCCATCCGTTGCGTCCAGAAGAACATTAAGAAGAATCGTGGCGTGAAGGACTGGCCTTGGTGGAAGCTCATCACCACCGTACGGCCTCTAGTAGAGGTTCAGCTCACCGAAGAACAGATTCGAGGAAAAGACGTGAGTCTTTCCGTATCACTCTTTATTTCATGTCCCGGTTTGCTCACTGTGTAAAGCTTCTTTAAACTTACAGTAGAGCGTAGAGGTTTATCTGTGTGTGTGTGGATGCATTTGGCTTAAAGATGACGTGATCTGACGGCTTCAGCGTTAAGAGGAGATGCCTCTTTGAGCTCAGATTGAGATGATGGCTCAAGGAATCAAAGCATTTAAAAACATCGCCCTCTTGCGCCTTTCTGAACTCAACTGAAGTCAGAAAGCTCTTGATTGATCAAAAGAGCATCAGATAGTACAATATTAGCTCAACTAATCTCGGGCCAAAGATTGTTCTGTTCTTGTATATATATTCAATATTTTTTAAGCTTGAGATTTTGCTGCCATTTTGACTCGTAGGAGGAGATCATGCATCTGAAGTTGAAGCTGGAGAAGGTGGAAAAGGAAAGGAGCGAGCTTCGGCTGACCTCGGATCGGTTGGAGAGCAGAGTAAGACATGCAGGCATCTTATTTGACTTCAACAAGCTTATTTTGTTGTCCCGTTTTGATAAAACCTGAGGGAAATCGAGAAAGCAAAGAGTGTTATTTTTTATGCTAGGTTGCCTCCCCACAAGGATAGACAATAAAATAGCAACCGATGTCTTAATGAAAATGTAAAAATGCAGGAAAATGCAGTAAAAATTTCTGTGACTATTAGGTTTAAGTTGAGGAAATAATATATGAGTAGAGGTCAATGGATAGCCTCCACCATATTAGAAAAACCAATGCATATGTGCGTTTATGTAGATCACAGAGTTGACGGCAGAGCTTTCAGATGAGAGGAATTCTGCGGAGTCTACATCCCAGCTGCTGGAGACGGAGACAAGCGAGAGATTGCGTCTAGAGAAGGACATGAAGGACATGCAGGTACATGAACTCCATGCTTCAGGAGGACCGATGCTACTAAATTAACTGTACATTTAAAAATAAAGTAGTGTCGTTTTTCCAATAATGAGCTTTGTTTCAGTGATATCATTTACAAAACACTACAACTCTATATTTTGTTACATTTATATTGCATGTGCAGTTTTATTTCCAATAATCAAAGTATATTAATCTAGAGTGTAGGGGAGTCTGATTAATATCAGTTAATTGGATTATTCCGATTTATATGAATTTGAATCATAGAAATAAAAAATAAAAAATTAAACAAGTACAACTTTTCCCTCCCCCCTTTTTTAATATTTATTTCCCCTATTATAGAGGTTATTAAGGCTTTTTTAAAGGTTTAGAATTTTGCTTTGGAGGTCTCCTACAATAAATTTGCATATGGAAGCCACAGAATAAAACATTTTAAGAGATAATTGTCTTTTTATCTCAAAATTGGGAGTTTACTTCTCACAATTCTGACTTTTTTTTCTCAGAATTGCTAGGTATAAACTTACAATTGCGATTTATAAAGTCAGAATTGCGTGATTAAAAAGTCAGTCTTTTTCCCCTCAGAAATGGACTTTATAACTCACAATTGCGACTTTATATCTTTAAATTCTGACTTTATTATTCGCAATTCTGACTTTATAATTCACATTTCTGACTATTTCTCGTAAATGCAAATTTATATCTTGCAATTCTGACTTTATAATGCTCAATTCTGACTTTGTTTCTCACAACTGCAAGTTTATATCTCGCAATTCTGACTTTATTTCTTGCAATTGTGAGTTCATATCACGCAATTCAGGCTTTATTTCTCACAACTGCGAGTTTATATCTTGCAATTCTGACTTTATAGCCCGCAATTCTGACTATTTCTCACAATTGCAAATTTATATCTCGCAATTCTGACTTTCCCACAACTGCGAGTTTATATTTTGCAATTTTGACTTTATAACTCACAATTCTGACTATTTCTTACAATTGCGAATTTATATCTCGCAATTCTGACTTTATTTTTCACAATTCCGAGTTTACGTCTTGCAATTCTGACTTTATGGCCCGCAATTCTGACTTTATTTCTCACAACTGCGAGTTTATATCTGGCAATTCTGACTTTATAGCCCACAATTCTGACTATTTCTTACAATTGCAAAATTATGTCTGTCAATTCTGACTTTATTTCTTGCAGTTGCGACTTTATATCATGCAATTCTGACTAAAACTCGCAATTCTGACTTTTTCATAAATGCGAATTTATATTTCGCAATTCTGACTTTATAAAGTGCAATTATGACTTTATTTATTTTAGTTATAAAGTCAGAATTGTGTTATAAAATCAGAATTGCAAGAAAAAAGTTGCAATTACCTATTTTATTTTTATTCTGTGGCAGAAACAAGCTTTCATATTTTCATGCATAAAAGGTAAAAAAAAAAACGATTTTTTTCGCATAATCTACATTGCACATCACCTCATTTCTCAGTCTGAAAAGGGTTTGTTTGAAACTAAACCCCTCCTTCCTGTGAGCCTGCTCTGCTCTGATTGGTCAGAAGGCCCAGTTTGTTGTGATTGGTCAAGTGTAGCTTTTCTTTAATTGAACTGCTTTAAATTATGATTAGTTTGTGTCATGGATTCTCTAGAAGTTGTGTTGAAAGACTGTTGGAGAGATCTTATTGTTGATATACTTTCTTTTATAATCTGAGGAGGTTGTGGTAGGACTAGTGTATTTTGTGAGTGGGCCACTGTAGAACACATCTGTTCTTGTCTTTTTCTGAAACTCAGGTGAAGTTTGACACTGTGAAGAAACAGATGGAGTCAATGGAGATGGAGATCATGGAGGCTAGACTCCTCCGAGCATCAGATCTTAATGGGGAGATGGACGACGATGGTGATGATGATTCTGGTAAAAAGCTGACTACATGATTTTTTTTCATAAGAACATATCAGATTTTTGAGAAGTACGAATGGTTTTTTGGCTGCTGGGGAAAAAAACAGCTCAACAAAAGCCAGGAAATTATTTCTGCCTCTGTGTGTTTGTTCACATCAGGAGGTGAATGGAGGTTAAAATATGAACGTGCCATCAGAGAAACAGAATTCACAAAGAAAAAACTTCAGCAGGAGATGGATGACAAGCTAGAGACAGAACAACAGAACAAGAGACACCTGGAGAGAAAAGTTAGTATAGCATAATAAATACACACAGTGCACACACATTAAGCTTGGCAAAGAGACACGCAATGTAAAATGTATCTGAATTCAAACTCTGCTAGAAGAGATTCCTCCCGACAAACTAGTTCAGAATCTGAAGTTTTATAGACTTTTATAAACTTCAGTTTCCTGTCTCTCTCTATTTGTGCAGTTAACGGACTTACAGGCTGACCAGGAGGAGTCCCAACGATCTGTCCAGCAGCTGAAGAAGAAATGTCAGCGGCTGGCAGCTGAACTGCAAGACACCAAACTGCACCTGGAAAATCAAGAGGGACGCAATCATGAACTGGAGAGAAAACAGAGGAAGTAAGAGTCAAACACACACACACACACACACACACACACACACACACACACACACACTCGTATGTTTGATGGGGACTTTCCATAGACATAATTATTTTTATATTGTAGAAACTGTATATGCTGTGCCCTAAAACTATTTCTGAACACAAGCCTCACAGGAAACGTTTGGCATTTTTTTAAATTTTCAAAAAACTATTTACTCATGGGGACCACAAAGTCAAATATTGGTGGTATTGTCATCCTTGTGAGGACATTTTGTCCCCATAATGAATGGTTTATCAGAACAACACACACACAGACAAAGACATTTCAGTCATTTTCCTGCCTGGTCACCTGCTGTGTCGTGATTATAGAGATTTCTGTTTGATTACTGTTTACTCTGTGGTTGTTTTGGCCATTTCTTTGCTGTTTGATTGTATGGGCTGTTTTTAATTTGAAACTTTGAGCTGTAGTTTTTGCTTCTTTGTTTACCATTTCATTGATTTAACAGTCAATTTACTTTCTGATTAGTTGGACTGTTCATTTAATGTTTGGGCTGTTAGTTTACTAATGGTTTAATTATACAGTTTGTTTAATCAAAAAGTAAGCAATTTATGTTAAACAACTGATTAAGCTGATTGTTTGGGCTTTTTACGGTTTGATTGTTTGCTTACTGTCTGATTACTGTCATATTTTGTTTGGCGTTTAGTTATTTAAGCTGTTTTTCTGACTTCTGTTTTAGTGAAGCAGTCTATATAATGTTTGATCACATTAGTTTATTGTTTTCTTTAAACCTCGAACTTTTTTTGTTTGATTAGTCTATTGTTTTTTGTTTAGTCATAAAGGAACACTCCACCATTTTTAGAAATAGGGTTTATTGAACTTCTTTCCTACATTTAGATATCTGGGAAAATGCATTTTTTGTGCATGCATTGTTTTAGTTTGGCAGGGTCGCCGTTAGCATAATGATTGAAATCCTATATTGCCTGCTAGCATGCCCCCCCCCCCCCCCCCCCACACACACACACACACACACACTTATTACTTCTTGTGGCCTGCGAAGACACAACGAGTACAAATAGCAATGCAGATTAAGACTAGACGATTTGGCAGATATTGACTTAGGACTATATTATGGAGAAGCACAGGCGAAGCGCTGATACTTTGGCACAGAGATATCATGGCTCTCATCCTCACGTATTCTGGCTGTTGAGCGATCGCAATGTGTTGTGTGATATATCTGCGCCCAAGTAGCAGTGATTCACCTGTGATTTGCCCAAGTAGCAGTGATTCACCTGTGATTTGCCCAAGTAGCAGTGATGCTTGTGAATACGCAGGCCACAAGAAGTAATTAGGTGGGTTTTTTTTTTTTTTTTTGATCACTTTTACTCGGGACATGCTAGCTGGCAACATAAGATTCCATTCATTATGCTAAGCTAAGCTAGCGGCAACCATGCCAAAACAATGCATGCACTCAGACAAAAATGCATTTGCCCACATATCTAAATGTAGGAAAGAAGTTAAATAAGCCCTATTTCTAAAAATGGCAGAGTGTTCCTTTAAGCTGTTTGTTTACTGTCTAATTCTCTGTCTGATTTTGTTTGTGTATTGCTAGAATGCTTGCTTTTTCATGTGGCTGAATTGTGTTTTATATTGTGTTAATGTTAAAGTGATAGTTCATCAAAAATGAAAATTATTCCTTGATTTACTCACCCTCAAGCCATCCTAGGTGTATATGACATTCTTCTGTGAGACGAATACAATCAATTATATTTAAAAATGTCCTGGCTGAAAGTCATTTCTGAAGCAAAGCAATGCGTTTGTGTAAGAAAAATATCCATGTTTAACACGTTATAAAGTAAAATATCTAGCTTCGCCAGACCGCCTTCCGTATTCAACTTACAAAAAAGCAAACAAACAAACAGACGCGATGTATGACATCGCACGCTACAGCGTTTTGAACTACAAGAGGCATTACACTTTCTTGGTAAGTTAAATACAGAAGGCGGTCTAGCAGAGGCCAGATATTTTACTTTATGAAGTTTTAAATATAGATATTTTTCTGTAAAATATTCATCGATTCACTTCAGAAGGCCTTTATTTACCCCCGGGAGCAGTGTGGATTACCTTTGTAATGCATGGTTGCACTTTTGATCAGCTTCAAATTTAGGGCTGCCATTCACTGCCATTATAAACCTTGGATTAGCCAGGACATTTTTTTATATAACTCCAAATGTATTTGTGTGAAAGAAGAATGTCATATATACCTAGCATGGCTTGAGGGTAAAATCATGGGCTAATTTAAATTTTTGGGTTAAATAACCCTTTTCAGATCAGACTTAGAGCTGAAACTAAACCTTAACATGCAGGACAATTTATTAGTAACCTAGGATGCATAGAAGTACATTTACATTTATGCATTTGGCAGAATGGCGACTTACACTGCATTCAAGGTAGCCTGACAAGCCAGACCCACATCAAGATGTTTGGTCTGGAAACTCACCATAGACAGGGCTCAATCCAAGGGACGGGATAAACGGTTGTCTTTCAAACTCCCTCTGCACGAAATAGCGCTACAACCAACCAGAGCAACGTGAAGCAGAGCTTGTTGACAGATTAAACTTTCGCCGTATCCGGTCGGCTAAACTCCGAACACATCTTCCCTTTTTAAGAATGACTTCAGTGCCGTTCTTTATTCTTTTCTCAGAGAAAAGCTTAACTCCACGTCTTCCAGAGTTGTGGTCAAAGCTGATTCGAAAGACCGCCGTTCGCCAGTTTCTGTGTTTACTAGAAGCACGCAAGCGCAACTCTGCCGTCATGATGTTAAGCCCCACCCACCGACTCTATACACTGTGATTGGCCCGACCAGAGTTTGGCGTTTACAGCTCACACGTCTATGGAGAGTTGCTAGACGACACCCGCGGCAGATTAGATTTGCTGCCGCTAGGGTGTGTCTAGATTTCTAGGCTACGTTCAAGGTACCTTTTTACATTATCGTGAATTCTTGCTTTCCCTGGGAATCAAACCCATGACCTTAGCGTTGTTAGCGCCACGCTCTACAGGTTGAGCTACAGGAAAGCGTAATTTTGCTCCGGATTTTCAACATCGGAAGAATTGGAAAAGGAAAAAGAGGCTCAGATTACTCAAATCTAAACATCCACAAGATCAGAAAAGGAAATATTTGCTCTGGTGCCTACAAGCTGAAGCTCGGTTTGATAGTTCATGCCCCTTGTAGATATGAGCAGACTATCTTGTTTTTCCCATCATACTGTGGTTGAAATTACATTGCTCAATGCTTGTCTATCTTCTGAATATTCTGGCAGGTTTGATGTGGAGAAGAACCAGGTTCAAGAGGAACTACAGAAGGAGAGGAACCAGCGGGAGAAACTGGCACGCGAAAAAGATATGCTGACGGGCGAGATATTTACAATCAGACAACAGCTACAGGTGGGAACTATGATCGAAAAGTGCATGGCTGTCCTGTGTCCTTAAGCAAGACACTTAACTTTCGGTTTCTCTAATAATTCTATGGCAAGTTGCTTTGGATAAAAGCATCCGCTAATGACATGTATCATTTTTTTTAAAAACAGGAGAAGGACACAGAGCTGTGTACAGTCAGTGTGAAGGTAGAGCAGCTGGAATCCGAGCTCCAGGATCTCTCCTCTCAGGAGTCGAAAGACGAGGCTTCACTCGCAAAGGTTAAGAAGCAACTGCGTGACCTGGAAGCAAAGGTCAAAGATCAAGAGGAGGAGCTTGATGAACAAGCTGGAACCATTCAGATGCTGGAGCAGGTACAAGCTAAAAATGGCCAATTTAAAGGATTAGTTCACTTCAAAATTAACATTTCCTGATCATGTACTCACCCCCATCACATCCATTATGTTCAGGTCTTTCTCTCTTAAGTTGAAAATAAGTTTTTTGAGGAAAATATTCCAGGATTTTTCTCCACATAATGGTTTTCAATGGCAACCAATGGGTTGAAGATCCAAATCTATGCAGTTTCAAAGGGCTTTGAAGCTCTTCAGAGGGCTCTGCAGACGAGGACTAGGGTCTTATCTAATGAAACCATCTGTCATTTTCTAACAAAAAAACAAAACAAAAAAAACAACAACATTTATATACTTTTTAACCTCAAAAACCTTCAACTCATTGGTTGCAATTGAAATACATTATGTGGAGAAAAATCCTGGAATGTTTTCCAGAAAATTTCAAAAAATGTGTTTTAAACTGAAGAAAGAAAGTCATGAACATCTTGGATGAGATGAGGGTGAGTAAAATATCAGGACATTTTCATTTTGATGTGAACTAATCCTTTAAAGGTGGAAAGTGACTCTGAATTGTGTCTTGTTCAGCACCAGTATTGTTATTCTTAATTATTTAGTTATTTTCTGTTCTATTTTATTTCTTTAATGAAAATAAAGCTGAAATAAAGTAAAATATAAATAACAGATTAAAATCTTAAATAATCTTAAACACAGAATTTCTGACTTCCAGCTTGGAAAAGTTTATCTTGGAACAGTTTTGCAGAGGATAATATGAAGTTAACCTCATCTAATCTGTGTGTGCATGTGTGATTTAGGCTAAACTCCGTCTAGAAATGGAGATGGAGAGATTGAGACAAACTCACTCTAAAGATCTAGACAGTAAAGATGAGGAGGTGGAGGAGATCAGACTGTCCTGCAGCAAGAAGGTGACCATACAGGATCTGAACACTCTATCATGGGTTCAACTCTCACAATTTGGGACCTCCATGTTTCCTAATGGCTCTTTTTCAATGTGTGTGTGTTTTTGTGCAGCTGAAGCAGATGGAAGTGCAGTTAGAGGAGGAATATGACGATAAACAGAGAGTTCTGAGAGAAAGGAGAGACTTGGAGTCCAAACTTATGACGGCACAAGAACAGGTATAGTACTAACGCAACACAAATATTGCAGACAGCATACAACACTAAACTCAGCAAACAATAACACAGAATTACGCCATGTAACAGGTTGGCCAGAAGGATGTAGAGACAGAGAAACGTCTCAGGAAGGACCTGAAGCGCACAAAAGTTCTTCTAGCTGATGCTCAGATTATGCTGGACCACCTGAAGAGTAACGTGCCCAGTAAGAGAGAGATCGCCGCACTCAAAAATAAGGTAGAATCGCTATCATAGCTGTAGAAATTACAATGTAAGCCCTTGACTGGATCGATTGATCGAATAGGACTAATTTCTTCATGTGAGCATAATGAATTTGTATGTTGTATCTGGTTTAGTTGGAGGAGTCAGAGTTTGCCTGCGCAGCTGCAGTTAAAGCACGCAAGTCCATGGAGCTTGAAATTGAAGACCTGCATATCCAGATGGACGACATCACCAAAGCCAAGATGTCTGTGAGTTCAATCCTGGTTTATTTGGAGTCAAGTCAGTTTAACTTTATTTTTATTGCGCTTTTTACAATGCCGATTGCTTCAAAGCAGCTTCACAGAGTTAACAGGAAATTCAGCTGTACAGCTGCTCTAAAGAAAACGGGGATGTCATCTAGCTCGTTTCAATTGTCGTATAGTGACATTGTGGGCAGATCAGTCTTTTAGTTTATATAGTTAATTTAGTTTAGTAATTCAATTTATTTGGATATTTAGTTGAAAATGTTGTGTCCCCAACTGAGCAAGCCAAGCCAAAGGTGACAGTGGCAAGGAACCAAACCTCCATCAGGCAGAGGTGGAAAGAGTAACAAAATATTCTACTCAAGTAAAAGTACTGTTACGTCAATAAAATTTTCCTTAAGTACAAGTAAAATTACTGGTCTAAAAATGTACTCAAGTAAAAGTAAAAAGTAGCTTTTTAACAGTGGGGGTGGGGGACTCTCCCCTGTAGGGTTGTGATAGAATGAGATTTTGACGATATGACAACTATCTCAGAAAACATCACGGTATTAAATTGGACTTATTATTAAAATATGGTTATTATCACTAGTTAAAGCTACACTGTGTAACTTTTTTTGTTTACTCTTAGCTAAAAACACTTAGTTCTTTCAAAAATATGTGCTCATTAATGTATATTTACTTCTTTTAAGTAATAAAGTATTCTCGTAAGTTTATAATATGCCATTGAAAATACATACGGGTGAGGGGTTCGAATGCCGGTCGCCATGTTGCCCCTCCATCTTGAAAGTACATTAGCCAAAGAGGGACATACCCACAAATTCAAGCTTCGCCTTTTGCGTGTTAACACTCGATGGCACCGTGTCGAATGTGAAGAGGGGGATTGCCATGTTAATCTTGAACTAAATTGGCCACCGTAGGAGTTAAAACAAAATCAGAATTGAGAGGAACAGAAACTATTATTCACTGGATGGTCATATACCTTTTCACTGCTAGATGGGGGAAAATATCACACAGTGTAGCTTTAAAATGATGTTAAATGAATGAAGATGATTGTTTTTTTTTTTTTGGGGGGTTGAACAAATGCTTTATTATAAAAAACTTAAAACCATTTCAATAAAATTTCAATAAAACATGTCTAATAAACTAAATTCAATAAATGATTATGAATAAGATTAACTTATTTTTTATCATTAATTCATTAAAATGTTTAAAAATAATAGAGTCCTGTATGTAGTAGTCGGAGCAGCTCATTCACAGAGACAGAACAAGCAGATCATATATTCATATAGCAATGTTTTGTGCTTTAATATTCACAAAACCATGTCGCGATTTGATTTATTCTAGGCCTACAGCTCGTTATTCGAGTTATTCGTTCATCCATCAGTTTGCGTGTATTAGGTGAATTCTACATTATAATGTAAAGTTAATGTTCATGACTGGATACCGGGATTCCCTCTGTGTCACAGAAATCATTCGGCCTAAGTTATAAACATACCTTTATCTGCACAGAGGGATGTGTTCTTGATTCCGAACATGTTCTATATGTTTTTTCATTTGCATCCACATTTTGTGCAAATTTGATATCCTCCAGGATAACACCACGTTATTTTTTTCTATATCCAAAATAGGCTATTTACATACTAGCCAGGGGCTCAAGATGGCGTCTTGCTTTCACCTGGGTCTGCGTCACTGACGTCTGTCTTGTTCGTCCCCATCTGATATTTGCGCGCTTGTTCTCTCACGCGTCCCTCTATTAAATATAGTCGTTTCCGGATCGCGTCTTTTTCCTCCCTTTTGCATTAATGATTTATTTTTACTCAATAATGGATGTGGTTTAAAATGTAGTGAGGTACAATACTTCAATGAAAATGTACTTAAGTAAAAGTAAAATTACAGATTTTTAAAAACTTCTTAAAAAAGTAGAAGTACACAACAAAACTACTCAATTACAGTAGAGTGAGTAAATGTAATTCGTTACTTTCCACCTCTGCCATCAGGGCATGATGGAGAAAAATAAATCTTGGGAGAAACCAGGCTCAGTCGGGGTGCCAGTTCTCCTCTGGCCAATTAATAAACATTGTATTATTCTGGACAGCTTACAGGTCAGAAGTCACATCAGATCTGAATATTCGAAAGATCAGAGACATCACGCCGGAGATGGGTTTATTGATGATGACGTGATGATTAAACAATTATTAAATAGGAATATTCAAAGGATCAGAGTCATCATGCCGGAGACGGGTTTAATAAGGGTGTCATGTCGATGAGGCAGTTTCAGAGGGGAGACTAACTGACACGGTCTCAGCAGACACTTAAGGGATGCACTCGTCCTGTCTGGGTACAGTGTTTGGAAACAATTCATTGTTCATAAACAGGACAAGGTTTCATCGTTTAATCATACGTTTGTTCAATCATACAGTTTGTTTACTCATATAGTAAACAATTTATGTTTGACCCATCTATTCACTGCATGATTGTTTGTTTAATATTTGTATTTGGTTTAGGTTACATTTAGACTGTCAGTGCAAATCTGATTTGTGTGCATCTAATTGAAATCCAATCAGATTTAGCAAGTGTGAACAGCAAAAAAAAAATCACATAAAATGTGAATTTTACATATCCGTTTTGAGCTACATTCATATGTGATTTGAAATCATATTGAAATTGCATTTCTGAAAATCTATTTCAATGTCAGACATTGTTGCCAGACGAGCAGAAAAGAGAATATAGAGAGAGATAATGGAGACATGTTTTGAAACAGGCGGAGACGACTAGCCTAAAAATCTAGATGCATCCTAGCGGCAGCAAATCTAATTTGCAGCGAGTGTCGTCTAGCAACTCTCCATAGACTTGCGAGCTGGAAAAACCAAACTCTGGTCAGGCCAGTCACATTGTGTATAGAGTCAGTGGGCGGGCTTAACATAATGACAGAGTTGCAGAGGATCTGCATGCTGTCTTGCGAATCGTGTTTGGCCGCGACTCTGGAAGACTTTTAAGCTTTTAGAGTTAAGCTTTTCTTTGAGTATAGAACAAAGAACAGCACTGAAATCATTCTTAAGAAGGGAAGATGTACTCTGAGTTTTGTGACTAACGTAGTATTTTTCCCCTACTATGGTAGTTAATGGTTGCTCTATCTGCTTGGTTACAAACATTCTTCCAAATATCTTCTTTTGTGTTGAACAGAACAAAGAAACTCATACAGGTTTAGAACAACTTGAGGGGGAGTAAATGATGACTTTCATTTGTGGGTAAACTATCCCTTTAAGGGAACTGCAGCCAGCAACTAACTGCTCATGCTCGGACTCGTGCAAGAGACTGAACGTGATTCAAGGCCCCTATATAATTGCGGCAACGTTCTTTTTCGTTATTTGCTTAGCAATATAAAAGAAGATGGAAATACCTTTGCAGTAATATACTGTTATCAAACATCCAGACACCGTCCACGATGCTGATCAACATTTAGATGATTATGTAAAAAGAAAAAAAAGCTGTGGGCTTTCATCAATAACAAAATAAACGCACAACAAAAATAACAGCAGTGAGAAAACCGCAGTTAAGAAAGCATCTAATCATAGTGATGTGGATATGTTTGCATGAGCTCTGCAGCAATCATGTTGACAGATGAGGTAAATAAAATGATTTTGATTATAAAGTATGTTTGAGAGACTATTGTCATGTCTGTCTGTCTTTATGTTTTGATTCAGTCACATGTTCCTTTGTTAATTTTGCCGTCACTCCTGTGTTTCCTTGGTTACTCTCATTAGTTTAGTTCTGTTAAACTGTGTATAGTTGATTAGTCTCATTAGTCACTCTTTGCCATGTATAAATGCCCTGAGTTGCAGTCTGTTCTTTATCTTGCATTGAAGCTGTTGAAATGCAGTAAAGGTATTGTAGTTAGTTCAGTTTTTCTCCAAGTTATCTATGTTTGTGTATCTCCTGAGTCATGTGGATTATAACTGCCACACCAACTGTGATAACTACAGTATAGACTATATAGATCTGGCTATGTGAATGAATCCCTTGTCTTTGTAGGACAAATTGACTTTACACAACAGAATAGCCCTTTCAGCATTATCTTGAACATTAAGCATTAATTTCATGTTTCATTGAACTGAAAAGAGGCTCTCGGGGGCATGTGTAAACGTCACATCCTTATGATAACCTTACCCCTAACCCTGACCCAACATAGGAAGTTGGGGAAGGATGTCTCGTTTTTATGTTTCATTACAAGCTGTTTACACACTGATAGTAATACAAAAAGTGACTAATACATAAGCATTCGTACATACATCCCCTTGAACTACGTAATATTGATTGGTTAGTCATTATAGACAACAAATTCATCACAGTTTCAGTACTTAAGAATTTTATTGGGGAGAGATAAAACATGTTTTCCAATGTTATAAAACTAAAATGTTGTCCACCAGATCTGTCAGAGCTTGTGACAGGCAATATGTTTGATTTGAGCAATATGTCATCTTTTGAACTGAATAGAGCAGAATGAATGTGTCACTCAAACTGCTGGTAGAGAGAAATACAGAGCATGTAGTCATTTTCCTGCTCAGGCTGATGGAAAAACCCTTTAGAAAAAAGTGTATTCCAGCGGACAGAACTTTAAACCTCGGATAAGAATCATGGTGTCTTAACCAAGCACAACATGATATGAAGCGTTAAATCCTATCTCCTCCATGTTAATCTAAGATTTTGTCCTAACAGACTGTGACTGTGACAGGCAACAATGCATTTTTACAGTTGCTCTGGCCCCGTCCACCGTAAAAATCTCATTGATCCCAATCCTGCTCCGCATGGAATTTGAAACATCAAATATGTTCTGATTGGCTGTGATTTTGTCACTTCACATTTCACCTTGCTGAGGACAAAAAAAAAGGGTGTAGATGAAATGAAAATCAGTTCAGCTTTACTCTTCTCTGATTACTCTTTCTGAATCTTTCTGCATTTGTGAGCATTCACTTCCTCCCTCATCACACTACAGGCTCTTTCAAGAACCCAAAAACATGTTACTCAGAATGAAATGGCTCAGTTGGGGTGTCATTTGACTTATTTTTTTATGAAGAAGAGGAGATGATGTCAAATAGTAGAGTTTAAGGGTATAATCTCCTCGTCACTGCCTTAACCAGACATATGTAATTACTGTGTGTAATGACAGTGTTTTAGTCCCACCCTTGTTCTTATTCTAAAATGGCAAAAGCATAGTTGTTAAAACGTTGCAGTGCTGCTGTGGCTGTATTTCGAGAAGTGTTCTGTTATAAAAAATAAAAAAAAGCTTCGTTCTGAAGGTTCAAAGAGAGCAGGGGGAAACAAATAATAAAATGCAACTGTTAGATATAGCTAAATAAATGTGTTGGTCATTTTTAAAAGGAATGAAAAAACATAATTTGTTGTCGGTGTCAAATTCTGTGCATCCAATCAAATTCTCCTGTATTTTTGGTATGGTATTTATATGTCACATGGTGGATGCTGTCAATTCAATAAGCAAATAAAACTATTCAATGTACTCATCCAACACTGTCGGTTCTTTCTAACTTAGTTGGAGGAGCAGATAAGTCGTTTGCAGAGAGAGAAGAATGACCTACAGTCTCGCTTTGAGGAGGATCAGGAGGACATGAACGAACTCATGAAAAAACACAAAGCTGCAGTGGCTCAGGTGACCTCACATCCTGTTCACATACACTTTACACTCACCTAAAGGATTATTAGGAACACCAGTTTAATTTCTCATTAATGCTATTATCTAATCAACCAATCACATGGCAGTTGCTTCAATGCATTGAGGGGTGTGGTCCTGGTCAAGAATATCTCATGAACTCCAAACTGAATGTCAGAATGGGAAAGAAAGGTGATTTAAGCAATTTTGGGCGTGGCATGGTTGTTGGTGCCAGACGGGCCGGTCTGAGTATTTCACAACCTGCTCCGCTACTGGGATTTTCACGCACAACCATTTCTAGGGTTTACAAAGAATGATGTGAAAAGGGAAAACATCCAGTATGCGGCAGTCCTGTGGGAGAAAATGCCTTGTTGATGCTAGAGGTCAGAGCAGAATGCGCCGACTGATTCAAGCTGACAGAAGAGCAACTTTGACTGAAATAACCACTCGTTACAACTGAGGTATGCAGAAAATCATTTGTGAACCCACAACACGCACAACCTTGGCGGATGGGCTACAGCAGAAAACCCCAACGGGTACCACCTCCATCTCCACTACAAATAGGAAAAAGAGGCTATCTCACCAAAATTGGACAGTTGAAGACTAGAAAAATGTTGCCTGGTCTGATGAGTCTCAATTTCTGTTGAGACATTCAGATGGTAGAGTCAGAATTTGGCGTAAACAGAATGAGAACATGTATCCATCATGCCTTGTTACCACTGTGCAGGCTGGTGGTGTAATGGTGTGGGGATGTTTTCTTGGCACACTTTAGGCCCCTTGGTGCCAATTGGGTATCGTTTAAATGCCACGGCCTACCTGAGCATTGTTTCTGACCATGTCCATCCCTTTATGACCACCATGTTCCCATCCTTTGATGGCTATTTTCAGCAGGATAATGAACCATGTCACAAAGCTTGAATCATTTCAAATTAGTTTCTTGAACATGACAATGAGTTCACTGTACTAAAATGGCCCCCACAGTCACCAGATCTCAACCCAATAGAGCATCTTTAGGATGTGGTGGAACGGGAGCTTCATGCCCTGGATGTGCATCCCACAAATCTCCATCAACTGCAAGATGCAATCCTATGGGGCCAACATTTCTAAAGAATGCTTCTAGCACCTTGTTGAATCAATGCCACGTAGAATTAAGTTAGTTCTGAAGGCAAAATGGGGTCAAACACATTATGTATGGTGTTCCTAATAATCCTTTAGGTGAGTGTATTGCGACAACCCTCCAAATAATTTTATTCAGGCGTTCAAATCACTTCCATGACCACAGGTGTATAAAATCAAGCACCTAGGAGTCTGAGTTTGGCAGTTGCCAGGAGATCGGTACTTGCCTGACTGCATAGGGCCAAGTGTAAAGTAAAGGATATCTTAATATTTCAGCATACCAAGATAATTTGGACAAGATATTTATGCTCCCAACTTTGTGGGAACAGTTTGGAGATGGCCCCTTCCTGTTCCAACATGGCTGCGCACCATTGCAAAATGCAAAAAATATATCACGGTTTCCACAAAAATATAATTTTTTTGATAATAATTGGAAATTATACTTGAGCATCAAATCAGCATATTAGAATGGTTTCTGAAGGGTGATCTGACACTGAAGACTAGATTAATGATGGCGAAAATTTAGCTTTTCTATTTCAGGAATAAATTAAAATATTTAAATATAGAAAACATTTATTTTAAATTGTAGTAATATATTACTGTAATCTGCTTGTAAACGTGAGAGACTTAGATATATATCAACATTATATCAACCATTAAAATAATGTTAGATACTATAGCAAAGATTAAGAGTTAAAATTAACACTTTGTGTTTCATGTGTATGTGTTTAGTCTACAAGAGATCTGGCACAAATCAGTGACCTGCAGACCCAGGTGGAGGAGGCCATGAAGGAAAAACAAGAGATCCAGGATAAGGTACCAAAATAATTGCCCAAATAAACTTAAAAAAGCAGATGCTCTCATTATTTTTTGCCAGACACAGTTGTTGTGTCCAAACATTGTGACCTCAGTGTGTTTTTATTCTTTCTGGCAGCTTCACTCGCTGCAGTCACAACTTGAATTTCAGGAACAGTCTATGGTGGAGAAATCTCTGGTCAGCCGTCAGGAAGCAAAGATCCGTGAACTGGAGACCAAACTAGAATATGAGAGGACCCAGACCAAACGTCTGGAGGTGAGTCATGTGTGCAGCTCATATTGGATCACAGAATTCAAATAATTCATAGTAAGACACTTAACCAAGGAAGTAGTTCTAGTTGCATATTATGTTAAGTTAATTTTCTTATTAGTTTTAGTTTTCATTCAATGACAGAGCACAACAAATTATTCCATGCATAATTCTGTTAGTGAATTGGGAGCTAAAACAATGTCCACAGCACACATGCAAATAAACAATGGCGTCAGTGGCCAGAATTAATTTACAGTTCATTTAATTTAATGAGCTCTTATCTTTGGCTTCTCCATCTGTTTCTGTTCGACCTCCAGTCTCTCGTAACACGGCTGAAGGAGAACCTGGAGAAGATGACTGAGGAACGAGACCAGCGTATTACCAGCGAAAATCGGGAGAAGGATCAGAACAAGCGCATGCAACGGCAGATCCGGGACATAAAGGAGGAGATGACGGAATTGTCTAAGAAAGAAACAGAAGCCAGCCGCAAAAAACACGAGCTGGTAAGATCCATTGCACCCCTGCTGAATACAGATTCCCTTGCTATAGCAACTATAACGAAGAGAAACAATGCAACCTTTTATGAAAATTGTCATAGCTCTTGCATGGTAACCATAGCTTAACTATGGCTTTTGTAGTAAGGCCACAGGTAAAACCATGGACTTCTCATTTCTATAAAATGGAGTCTATAAAATACACAATGGCTACTGTTGTAAAACCGTGGTCATTTTTCATAACTTTGATTGGTTGGACCTTTACCAGGAAATGGATATTGAAAGTCTGGAAGCAGCCAATCAGAGCTTGCAAGCAGATCTGAAGTTGGCCTTTAAGCGGATTGGGGACCTGCAGGCCGCTATGGAAGATGAAATGGAGACGGATGATGATGACGACCTCATCAACAGGTATGAGGATTAGTCTCCTGTCAGTACCGCTGTTCCCATGGCAACATTTCTCTGAAGTTGATCAGGACGACCACTGTATGTTACTATCGTAGACATGCACTTTTTTCAGTTCTTTTGCTATTCTTTTTCTTCTTTTATTGTCCTATCTCCAATTTTTTTGTTAATGGATCAACAGTTTACTCATTTTCTTTTGTCTCTTTATTTTCCTCCATTTTCATTTTTGCCAGTTTACAAGAAATGGTGACAAAGTATCAGAAAAGAAAGAACAAAACGTGAGGATATTAAATGATCTTTGTTTCTCATCTGTTGTGGGTTTGAGTTTGTAATTATAGTCACTGTAAGAGCATGTGGAAATGCTGTTGTATTAATCTGTGGTACCACAAACCATATGCAGTCTTACATGGCAAGTATTATATTATTTTCAGCTGACATGGAATCATTAGTCCAATAAGTCATTTGATACAGCAGCATTTTCCTGTCTTCATGAGCATGTGCTGTACATGTTTAACACTATTATTATTGCTCATCTGATTTTACCCATAACACCCGCCATCTTTTCATAAGAGCCCTTACAGTCATGGAAAACATGGAAATGTCAATATATACACCGATCAGGCATAACATTATAACCACCTCCGTAATATTGTGGGAGCTTGCCTTCCTCTGGCAGCTTGCTTTTTTCCCATAGTGCATCCTGGTGCCATGTGTTCTGTAGGTAAGTGTCGCACACTTTCCCGGCCATCCATGTGATGTAAAAGATAACATGATTCATTAGACCAGGCCACTTTCTTCCATTGCTCCCTGGTCCAGTTCTGATGCTCACATGCCCACTGTGTAACGTTTTGGCTGTGCAGGCCTATTCGCAAACAAACTGCGGTTCACTGTGTATTCTGACACCTATCAGAACCAGCATTAACTTCTTGAGCAATCTGAGCTACAGTTGCTCGTCTGCCAGCATTTTCTTCCCACGTGCCACCTGTGCACCTGTTGCAGGTTCACCACTGTTCCTTCCTTGGACCACTTTTGATAGATACTGACCACTGCAGACTGGGAACACCCCACAAGAGCTGCAGTTTCAGAGATGCTCTGAGCCAGTTGTCTAGCCATCACAATTTGGCCCATTGTCAAACTCACTCAAATCCTTTTAGTTGACCATTTTTCCTGCTTCTAACGCATCAACTTTGGGCACAAAATGTTGACTTGCTGCCCACCTACTAACAGGTGAAGTGACGAAGAGATAATCAGAGTTGTTCACTTCACCTGTCAGCAGTCATAATGTTATACCTGATCTGTGTATTTAAAAATTGTGATTTCTTGATTTATTTAAAATGTTGAGAAATTTAGATGTTCTTTTTCATATATTAATCATTACAAAAATATGGAGTTTTATAGTGAATAGGATTTTTTTTCTAATATGCTCACCTCTAAAATATTTAATCATCTAGAAATTGTTCTTTGTGAGTACAATCTTTATAAAATGTTTAAAGAATAATTATCCAATCGGGAAAGGCATGGAAAAGGCATTTGAAAAGTCAAGGAAACTGGTCATTTGTCAAAAGATGTGGGAATCTATATATACTGAAAAACACAAAGAAACTTGTTAAATGAATGAATCCCACTGAATCTAAATGAATGCATTTTGAAGTTTCCACTTCCGGTGCGAAATGATTCAGCATCATTTTCCCAGGTGCTCTATGAATTCCTAATGCACCTTGCTACTTAACTGTGTTTAGCACATTGTGATGTGTTTATATGTGTTGTTGTGCAAGTCTAACCGCTTGGATTCGGGAAGGAGGGAATCCGCTGCATTTGGTTGATTTGCTGTAATTGGGTGGAACTGCAATATGCAACCAATAGAAGCAGATTGTCACAGTCGATTAGCATCAGAATGTGAGCTGTGTGTGTGCTTAAGCTTTAAATTGTGTGTGACAGTAAGTTGAAATTCTCCACAAACAGCTGCAGCCTAAATCCACTGCACTCATGGCATCCCTGATTGTGTGTTTGTGCAGTTTTTAAACATATTTATGCTTGTGTAAGGTTTTGTATATATTCTTAAAAATAGATGTTATAGGATAAAATTAACTGTAAAGGCTCGTAGTAGTGATATGACATGAGATCTGTGAACGCAGTGGCACAACAGAGAGAATGCAGTAAGAGATCTGACTTCAAAGTACAATCTGAATGTTTTTTCCATCTTCTAAAATAGAGGCAGTTATTGCAGGATGGATTGAAATCTCTTCTCCCAGATTTATTTTATTGAAAGCTATTGTTGTGGCACTAACAACTAACTGAAGTATTTCAACCTTCTTGTCTTGACTAGCCCAAATGACCTTTATGTCAGCTACTATGTCTGATTGAGCTTCTCTTGTTGGCAGTGGAGATGAATCAGATATGGACTCTGAGGTGGAGGACCGCGTGGATGGGGTGAAGTCATTGCTCTCCAAAAGCAAAGGATCAACTAAAACTCTCTCTGATGAGGGCACCCAGAAGACCAGGTCAGTATAGAACCCATTTAGTCGCATATTGGAGTTTCATAAGGCCTCAGAGTTTAAGAATTACATTTTAGCAAGATTAGCATACATTAAATGTAGGCAAACTCATTTTTTAGTCACTAGTTCCCAAACATCATTAAATATGGTTTGATATATTTAATGATGTTTGGGAACCAGTGACTAAATAATGAGTTTGCCTACATTTAATGTATGCTAATATCAAGTGAATATTTTGACAAGTTGATCATTTGAAACCTTTAAAGACCCTATGAAAAAAAAATTGTGTGAATTTTTGTGTGCTAAAAGTGATCTATAAGCTAGTGAACCCCTGTCAAGTTATACAACATATATTTTCAGCATACATATGTATAATTAATTTACAGACTTTCATTTACTATTAGTGAGAAATTCTCCATAAGTGCATGTAAAGTGTCTTGGTTTCATCCATGGTAAAAATCTGTCAGTTTGCTGGCGCTAACTAATGTAAAAAACAGTGGCTATTTTAAGAACAAGCTTTTCAATATATCCCACACAAACTTCTTGTTTCAAAAAGAACTGTCAACACAGAAAATAAAACCATTTTTAAAAAGAAAAGAAAAGAAAAGAAAAGAAAACCATCAAACTATTCATGTGGTCTTTAAGACTTTTGGCATATTTCCATAACTTCAGTCAGGAGTGAGCAATAATCATTTAAACGTTCGTGCAGTTTTCATGACGAGATTCAAGAATTTTTAGTCCGAAATTGTGCAAACCAGAGAAATATTGATGTATTTTTGTTTGGTTACTTCACTTTTCTTGTCTATTCTTTAAAACCACTTAAACTCCGAGGACCCTGTACGGGGTCGGGAATGACATTGTCATGTATTTACTTTCCATTTTAAATGTCTGTGGAGGAGCTATGATGTCATCAAGCTTAGAGTCTCTACTTTCTGGAGATATGCATCACTTTGGCATTTGTTTTGCACAAAGTAATGTATTTACACTAAATTACTCTGATGTCATTTCCGCCTGGATTTGGCCTACCCAAATTGAAAAGCCTCCAATACACACATACAGTGGTCTAGGTTCAAAATGTTGGTGTCATTTACAGGAAACCCTTTAAAGTTACATAAAACACTGCTAAAAGTTATAAACATGCAAGTATATGTTGTGTAAGCTGTTATAACCCCCTCAAAAATTAGGCGCTTTTTGAGTTTTTTTTTATATATAAATTCATTTTTGAAAGTGTGTAACTCAGGCCCTGTGTGCTCTAGGACCCTGCAGATACTTTGGGTTGCTTCCAGCATGTATAATTAATTTAATGACACTGAATATTGCATTTATATCACTGTATATGGTGGTGAGAGGGGGTGGTGGAGGGGGGTAGCAGGGTCGAGGGAAGGGCAAAAAGGGGGAAAAAGGGGGGTCATCCCTTCAGACCCATTTGAATAAATCTGGCATACAACATGACACAGACAAACTTCTTTTTTCCACTATTTTTGTGGAATTTGGTGGAAATAGCCCAAACTGTCTGCAGGTTCCTAGAGCACACAGGGCCTGAGTTACACACTTTCAAAAATGAATTTATGAAAAAAAATCAAAAAACGCCTACTTTTTGGGGGGGTTATTACAGCATATACTTACTTGTTTATGACTTTTAGCAGTGTTTTATGTAACTTCAAAGGGTTTCCTGTAAAATGACACCAACATTTTGAACCTAGACCACTGTATGTGTGAATGGGAAACTTTTCAATTTGGGTAGGCCAAATCCAGGCAGAAATCCCAAAAAATGGCCCTGAGTGTAAGAGGTTAAATCACTCTAAATTAATATGCACTATATTATCAAGGGTTACACTTTATTTTAAGGTGTCCATGTTACAGTGTAATTATACAATAAAATTCTAAGTAATAGTATTTAACTTCATGTATGTCCTATATAATTAGGGTTAAGGTTTAGTTTAGTCACATGTAACTATGCATAATTAACTATAGTATAACTATAGTACTATATTACTATAGTAAGTACATGTAAAATATGTAAAAGGGCCACTGTACTTTATCATGTTTGTTAGTTTTATGACCAGAATGATTTCTGTGCTTTTTTCAAAGTTTTCTGTGCAGAGCTGATTGAACAATCGTTCAAAGAATATAGGTGGCTTTTGTAGCTAAATTTACAGGATAAGAACATTGGGGGTGCTACTGATGTGGTTTACCAGAAAACCAGCCAAGACTTGCATATGTCCTCTCCATCTGTGAGAAGTGCTAATAATCTCAAGACAGCATTTGATGGTGTTGGATTCATGACTGTCTCACCAGGAGTTGCTGTTAATATTCTGTTTCTCAGTAGTGTTAGTATGGAACTGTTACGTAACTGCCATTAGGAGTTTAATCCTTTTACGTTTATTCCTGGGGTTGGTGTAAAATATGCTCCTAAATTACCTCTCAAATCTCTTTCGTTCTTTGAATTCATGTTTATCTCTGTCACGGGTATCATCCTTTTTCATTCATTGATCATCTGCAATTTTGCCGCTTTTAATGCATTTTCTGTCCGTCTCAGACACCCCAATGCTGCTAATGCTGATGTGAAAGATATAAAAGAAGTGAAAGAGGGAAAAGAGGGGAAGGAGGAAGTAAGAAAAGAGTCAGATGAGAGCCGCTCCGTGTCTGTGATGAGCTCACTCAGCTACAGGAAACGCTCCCATCAGAAGGATGAGAGTTCCCTCTTCAGCGCCCTTCGGGAGCAACCGGAAATGCCTGACCGGTTGTCATTACGCAAAGCTAAAAGCAAATCTACCGACAGGCCTCAAACTGGTGATGACCTGGATGACCGGGGTTCAGTGATCTCCCAGGCTTACTCAGAGGCTGCCAGCAGAGCTAGGAAAGGCCTAGACCGTCGCTGGACCAAGAGCAGTCCAGAATTTGACAAGGAGTCCATGGTGTCCTCAGTGGCCCCCAGTCGAGCATCCATCCGCCGCGGGATGGACCAAGATGATGATGCTCGGTCTGGTGTAAGCAGCTTTAGCTTAAGACGTAGTAATTCTTGGATGGATGACAGCCGCAGCGATTATGGGCCAACGAGTACCAGTCTGAGGCAACGATCTAGAAGTCGCAGTCCTGGGAGCACTAGCGTCGGCTCTCGAATTTCCCTGGCCCACAGCACCCGACTTAGTGAGTTCGGAGTTCGTTTGAATAATGATGATGTTTATGATGATGATGATATTGACTCTGTGAGTGTGGCCGCATACAGTCCGCGCTCGGTGGGCCGTAGTCTGTCTACTCCTGCCCAACTACGCTCCTCTGAGAACCCAATGGACGCCTCTGATGTAAAACCTGTGAGCCACCGCAATTACCTGGACCCTGATCTAGAAAAAGCCATCAATGAAGTCCTGAGCTTCAAGCCGATCAAATTCAAACGTCGTAGCTTAGAAGACTCAGATGAAGAGGAGAAAGGTGGTGGTGCAGGAGAAGAAGACGACAGGAAGAGCGTCAAGAGTTTGCTGCAAGACAAGGACGATGAAGGTCTGGGCCACAGCGGTTCAAGTTTGAGACGCTCCACTTCAGGTTCTGCTGTAGATTCTGGACGTTCTGGAAGCTCGTTAAGTTCCTTCAGCTCCAAGAGCAGCAAGAAAAAGAACAAAAAGAAGAGCAAACGCTCTGAGTCCGACAGCTCCTCCAATGAGGGTCACACTCGGCGACGTTCCAGACAGAAAGAAAAGAGAGGATCCAGAAGCTCAAGGAAGAAAGAATCTGGATCGTCCAAATCAGAATCCGAGTCTGAATCATCATCATCTTCAAGCTCGGCATCAACCGTTTCGTATCGCAGCTCAAACAGCGTGAAGAGGACCCCAGGTAAGAAAACCTCAGATGGGGATCCGGAAAGTGATGAAGAACGCCCCCCCAGCAAAAAAGAAGTGAAGAAACAGAAGAAGAAGATTGACAGCCTTGTCATGAAGTATCGCTACAAACCTGACAGTGATTAAGGATCTTTATCAGGTGACTCTGACTGGGCCAAACTAAGAATTGATGAGCTCAACAAGCTTCTCTCCAAAAGCATGATGACTTCTGCTGTGTCTCTAACCAGTGTTAAAACTGTAATAATCTCAGTCAAAGAAATTAAATCTAATGACCTCTGTGCCGCAGGATTGGAAAAGCATGCTCTAACATTGAAGTTTAAGCATGGTTTTGGGGTTAGAACAATGCCACAGCCAGTGTGCTCACATGTAGTAGAGTACTAAAAGAATGAATGCTCACCTTGATTTAACCAAGTAGGACATGTTCCTTGTTGGTTCTGGAACAGCGTGCTATCAATCAAGTCTTTTTGGTAGGGATTCTAGCTTTCATAACCTTCTGAACCTTAATATTATAAACCATTTAATTTTAGGGGTAATGGTTTGGAGTATGTTGGGTACTTTATAGGAACAGATAAGTAAAGGGATAGGGTTAGGACTTTTTGTTGGTTTGACAGGATTTTTGTTCCAGAAACAACAAAACATGTTCCAGGAAAATGTAGCAAGCCAATATTAAAGTACACAAAGATTTAGAGATACTGCAAGAGTTTTGGGAACTTCTGTAGATGTGCGTTTGTGACCAGTCAGGGACATTCACTCATGACCTTTGTCCTGCTATGGATCTGTGCATGGCATTGAGTACATTTGACCTCTCGCAAGGAACAGGTCTGCACTGAATGTGTGGCTGTAACCTTCCTCTTAAAGGTGGGGTAAGTGCTTTCTGGGAACCATTGTGGATATTTCAAATCACCAAAACAAACACGCTCCTACCCCCAAAAGGGTCTCAGCGCTATTTTGATAGCTCCGCCCCACACATATGTAACCCAGGCAATGACTGTGGCAGAATCTGTGTGTTACTAATCCAGGTTGAATATTCAATGAAAAAGCCACCCCTTCCATCACAAAAACACAAACCGTTCTTATAAACAACTTGTTAGTACACGAGCACTACAGTCTAACTAATGAACATATTACAATTATGACAAGATTAGAGAGTTATAGGCATCACAAAAAACAAACCGTTCTCATGACAACTCGATAGTACACGAGCAAAACATTCTAGCTAACGTCATATTACAATTATGACCAGATAAGGGTTATATAGATCATGAAAAGAGGAAACAAACATATATTAAGAGTATATTATCTTACTTGTCGGACACATTTTGTAAACTGCCGCTTGAAACAGACAGTGAGGAGATTTAGGCCGTGTGTCCACCAAAGCGTTTTTAGCCAGCTGAAAACGCTAGACGCACTGCTGAAAACGCCTCGCTGTGAGCGCTTGAGAGCGTTTTGGCGGGCAGCGTTTTTTCCTCCTCAGTTGAAACTCTGCTTGTTGTTATTGTCTTTCTAATTTCACAGATAGTTTGTTCCTGTATTGATTCTATATAAAATTGCAGATACAATGTATAGTATTTTGTTTTAAATCATTTTATTCCGTTATTATTTGCTTGTTGTCATCTGATGACGACACGCAGAATGTGGTAGTTGGTCTGTGTTGTGTTTGTCCCGCCCCTCCTCCACTGTGATTGGACGGCTGGGTGAAAAGTGACAGTGATGAGCGCTGCGTTTTACTCAAAGTTGAACATTCTTCAACTCTCGGCGACCAGTAAAAAACGCTGAGCGCTCAGCGTGTGAGCGTGAAATACTCGCTCAGCGCCTCGTTGCGCTCCAGGCGTTCTGAAAACGCGGCGCTCTCATTGAAAACAATTGAAAACGCCAGCCAGCAGCGTGAAAAAACGCTTTGGTGGACACGTGGCCTTAGATGCTCCATACGGTGTGGAAATGAACGGGTCTTTATCATCGCTGAGGTGAGCCACAATACGATCGCAAATGAACAAACAAGCGAACATGACACACGAGCATAATCAAGCAAAAGCCAGCATACGTTAGTTATCGGCTAACATCTGTCATGTGTGTCGTGTTTTGAATAATGACGTGCTATGTGCGCTCTCTTCTCACCATCAGTAATAGACACGCCCCTTACCTGCTGATTGGCTACAAGTTTGTTATTGGACTTGCCCCGAGTCCGATTTTGAAATAACACTTAACCCACCTTTAACTTCTGCTTATTTCCTGTTTCTAAATTTTTTTATCTTTTTCTCCTCCAGCCCCCCTCTCTACAGACCGCACTCTGAAGACAACACTGGACCAGAGGAAGACACTATGCAAACTGGAAGAACTCTCCTTAAAGACAGCAATGGTGACAGTCAACATTCAGAAAGTGCTGCATAGATCTGACCTACTGCTCACATGCACTGAAAAATGCCTCTTTTTACCTCTCATCTACCCTAGTACGCACTTCGGCAAGTTCATCACCACTGGTCTGCATTTACCATGTGTTTTACAGTATTTTCTCTGCAGCTGTCTGGCACATGTATTTATTTAAAGCTCACGTCTCCATCAACAACCACTCAAAGGAAATTAAGTTATATATTGCAAAAAGGAATGATAATCTATCTAATGTGTTTATTTTGTATGGTTAGAGTGACTGCTTCATGACATATTTTGCCTTGGATTTGCTTGATCGAACCGTTTAGCAGAGCTTTATTGTAGTTTGTAGTTAATGAAATTGGGTGTTTATTTTTCTCTCCTTTGTTTCTTTATGAGCTGATGAGTTTCTGTTAACCATAGTAAGTTAATTTAGCACTGGTTTTCTTAATGGCTGCATTTGAGTTTATTTTCGCATGGGGGTGCATCATGTTTGGGCCTTAAATGATATTTATACCCCTTAAGTTAATATAATAATTTAGTACAATATAATTTAACTCTGCCAAAATTGATTATTGATGGGAGTCTAATAATTTCTGACGTTGTGTCTGTGGGTATGTGTGGTGTGTGCGTGTGAAGTGTGAAGTGTGTGTGCGTCCTCCCAGTTTTCTATGCATTAAATAAGACTTTTATTATGAAAATACTTGCAAACAAGTGACTTTTTGTCTGTGCAGTGGCGTATGCAGTAAAAGTAAAATTAAATATAAGAGCAATATATATGCAAGAATGAGTTTTGCATTCATTTTATTGTAAATAAAATATGTTGGTCCGTTTTCATGGCTGTGAACTTGATTGATGACAGATAAGATTAAAAATGGAAATAAAGCCAGATGGCCCCTGCATAGATGCCATTATAGAGGAAAAAATAATGTTTGTCCATATTTAACAGTATAACAGTATATGCAAGTAAAACATTGGAAAATTACATTACATTATAATATTATCAGTAATCACATTTTTGGGAGAGCTCTTAATGTGGAGGGGGTTTCCTTGATTGCTACAGTAAGTTCTAATATGATTGATCAGTCACGGCAATTGCAGCTCAGGTGAATGTTTTTTTCAGATTTGGCTGCTCAAGATGGCAGTATCAATGTTGTATACTTTTAAAGCAACTGTTCTATATATATACACTGTAAAACACTATTTTGCCAAAAGTATTGGGACATCCCTCCATATCATTAAATTCAAGTGTTTCCATCACTTTCATGGCCACAGGTGTATAAAATGAAGCACATAGGCATGCAGACAGCTTCTACAGTGCACAGTAGTCGCCAGCTTTCTGCAGAATCAATTGCTACAGACCTCTAAACTTTGTGTGGCCTTCAGATTAGCTCAAGAACAGTGCGTAGAGAACTTCATTGAATGGGTTTCCACGGCCAAGCAGTTGCAGCTAAACCCCATATCACCAAGTGCAATGCAAAGAATCTGATGCATTGGTGTAAAGCATGCCGCCACTGGATTCTAGAGCGGCGGAGACGTTTTCTGGAATGACCAATCACGCTTCTCTGTCTGGCAATCCGATGGACGAGTCTGGGTTTCGCGGTTGACAGGAGAACGGTACTTGCCTGACTGCATTGTGCCAAGTGTAAGTGGAGGGGGGATTATAGTGTGGTGGTGTTTTTTTTTAAGGGTTGGCCTTGATCCTGGCCAATATACACAGGGAGTGCAAAATTATTAGGCAAATGAGTATTTTGACCACATCATCCTCGTTATGCATGTTGTCTTACTCCAAGCTGTATAGGCTGGAAAGCCTACTACCAATTAAGCATATTAGGTGATGTGCATCTCTGTAATGAGAAGGGGTGTGGTCTAATGACATCAACACCCTATATCAGGTGTGCATAATTATTAGGCAACTTCCTTTCCTTTGGCAAAATGGGTCAAAAGAAGGACTTGACAGGCTCAGAAAAGTCAAAAATAGTGAGATATATTGCAGAGGGATGCAGCAGTCTTAAAATAGCCAAGCTTCTGAAGCGTGATCATCGAACAATCAAGCGTTTCATTCAAAATAGTCAACAGGGTCGCAAGAAGCGTGTGGAAAAACCAAGGCGCAAAATAACTGCCCGTGAACTGAGAAAAGTCAAGCGTGCAGCTGCCAAGATGCCACTTGCCCCCAGTTTGGCCATATTTCAGAGCTGCAACATCACTGGAGTGCCCAAAAGCACAAGGTGTGCAATACTCAGAGAAATGGCCATGGTAAGAAAGGCAGAAAGCCGACCACCACTGAACAAGTCACACAAGCTGAAACGTCAAGACTGGGCCAAGAAATATCTCGAGACTGATTTTTCTAAGGTTTTATGGACTGATGAAATGAGAGTGAGTCTTGATGGGCCAGGTGGATGGGCCCGTGGCTGGATTGGAAAAGGGCAGAGAGCTCCAGCCCGACTCAGACGCCCGCAAGGTGGAGGTGGAGTACTGGTTTGGGCTGGTATCATCAAAGATGAGCTTGTGGGGCCTTTTCGGGTTGAGGATGGAGTCAAGCTCAACTCCCAGTCCTACTGCCAGTTTCTGGAAGACATCTTCTTCAAGCAGTGGTACAGGAAGAAGTCTGCATCTTTCAAGAAAAACATGATTTTCATGCAGGACAATGCTCCATCACATGCGTCCAAGTACTCCACAGCGTGGCTGGCAAGAAAGGGTATAAAAGAAGAAAATCTAATGATATGGCCTCCTTGTTCACCTGATCTGAACCCAATTGAGAGCCTGTGGTCCATCATCAAATGTGCGATTTACAAGGAGGGAAAACAGTACACCTCTCTGAACAGTGTCTGGGACGCTGTGGTTGCTGCTGCACGCAATGTTGATGGTGAACAGATCAAAACACTGACAGAATCCATGGATGGCAGGCTTTTGAGTGTCCTTGCAAAGAAAGGTGGCTATATTGGTCACTGATTTGTTTTTGTTTGGTTTTTGAATGTCAGAAATGTATATTTGTGAATGTTGAGATGTTATATTGGTTTCACTGGTAAAAATAAATAATTGAAATGGGTATAAATTTGTTTTTTGTTAAGTTGCCTAATAATTATGCACAGTAATAGTCACCTGCACACACAGATATCCCCCTAAAATAGCTAAAACTAAAAACTAAAACTTTCAAAAATATTCAGCTTTGATATTAATGAGTTTTTTGTGTTCATTGAGAACATGGTTGTTGTTCAATAATACAATTAATCCTCAAAAATACAACTTGCCTAATAATTCTGCACTCCCTGTAACAACCCACAAATAAGTTACCTGTACTAAGAAAAGTAGGTTTATCTAACTGATTAATACTAGTATTATTAGTTAACTCAACTTGATTTTGTTGCGTTTGTATTAAGTAATGGTACAGTGTTTATTATACTTAAAAAATCCTGCAAGTTGACTCAACTTAAAACATCCAATGCAGCCACTTGCCTCACTTTTTATGAGTTATATATAGGTAGTACTTTTTACAGTGTATTGACAAAAGTTTTGGGACCTGCCTTTACATGCACATGAACTTTAATGACATCTCCTTCTTAATCCATAGGGTTTAATAAGGAGTAGACCCACCCTTTTCAGCTATAAAAGCTTCAACTCTTATGGGAAGGCTTTCCACAAGGTTTAGGAGTGTGTTTATGGGAATTTTGACGATTCATCTAGAAGCACATTTGTGAGACACTTATATTGGCATTGTGTGTGTGCAAGCATGTGCGTGTGCACACTCTAAAAATGGTAGGTTGTCTCATATTTTGGTCAAAAATGGACAAACCTAACCATTGTTTTAAAAAATTGTATAACATTTTTTAAACCAACACTTGGTTTTGGCCATATTTTAACTAAATGTTTAACGGAGGCCAGCTAGTAGTGTCTGTCCGAGTAAACCTCACTTCTTTGACCTCAAGAAACGCTCTAGTGACTGACACTAGAGGTTGCACCTTTTAGACTCCTTAAAGCATCCGACTCTCATGCCGGCGGACCCAGGTTCGAATTCCGCTTGGAGCGGGCGGTTCGAACAGGAGGGGTTACATTGGTGCCGTGACCCGGATGGGAGTGAGGTAGTTGCTGTCCGAGTAAACCTCACTCTTCTGATTTCAATAGACGCTCTAGCGACTAAAGCTACTGGTTGCAGCCTTTAGCCTCCTTAGAGCGTCCAACGCTCATGCAGGCGGACCTGGGTTCGAGTCCTGCTTGGAATGGGTTGTTTGAACAGGAGGGGTTACACATGGGTTGAAACAACCCAGAATTTTTTAGAGCGCAGGTTTGGCTATACTTGTGAAGGGCAAATGTTTTCATTTGAAATATTATGACAATGACTATTGAGGACATTTTACTGTGCTTATAAATCAGTCAAAACATGTTTTTATTTAAATCTAATGTTTTGCTCATGATGGGCTTAAGGGGTTGGGCAATAGAAAATATCATTGACCTGATAGAAAATCAATGGAACGCTATACAATGTCCTCATTAATATAGTGAAACAATGTGTGTCTGTGTATGTAAAATTGTAAATAAATTGTAATTCATGTAAAGTTGTCCTCAATTAGCCATATGAAAACAGTGTACATTCGTTGGGCTACTTTTTGTATTAAGAAAATGTAGCTTCGTTTCTGAGGTGCAAAAGAACATCTGCCTGGCATAGTAGAAGGAACTCAGTGTGCAAACACAAGAATAACATTTAATCCCTGGAGTCTCCAGGGGGCTCTTGGATAAACAGCATTGTGGGAAAGCACTGGAGAGACATGCTGGGATTTCCCACTGCTTTGTGTTTGGGCTCATTCACAGTATCTGTCGTCTCTGTTCTGATCCCTGTTCACTGATATGATGCTCTTCAGTGGAAAAGTTAAACCTGCAGGAAACTACAGTTAAAGGCCTCCCCTGCATTGGTATTAAATAAAATAAAAAAAAAAGCTGTAAGCTTATGGAGCTTTGATCATCTGTCAGAGGAAGTTGTATTCTAGATGTATGCTGCTCTAGAAGAGTGCTGTTGTGACTCTGTGTAGGATTCTGCTTTATTCTGGTTCCCAGATAACCAAGTAAAATGTTGGGCAATGGTTTGGCTTGATTTTGCATGTGTGTGTGTGTGTGTGTGTGTGTGTGTGTGTGTGTGTGTGTGTGTGTGTGTGTGTGTGTGTGTGTGTGTGTGTGTGTGTGTGTGTGTGTGTGTGTGTGTGTGTGTGTGTGTGTGTGTGTGTGTGTGTGTGTGTGTGTGTGTGTGTGTGTGTTAATACTTCCTATACCTTTTTAGTAATTTAAAATAATGCATATTTTAAATTCCAATGTGACGAATATTAGTCAGACCTTTGTTTCTTAACTTCACAAGCAAATCACATCAAAGAGATAGCATTCTTCATAGGAGACCAGTAGTGGGCAATATCGATTCTACTAGCTTAACAACAGTAGCTTGTCAGTTACTTTTAAAACAGTGCAGCTTTTCCAATAGCTAACTACTTTATCCAGCAAGTAGCGGTGTAGCGCGACCAAAAGCTACATTCCGCTTTGGGTTTTGACGACAGACGAGAACGAGCTTGTAAGGAACGGAGATGAGCGCTGAAATGGACACTCCGCTCTTTGCAGGCACGTTTCAATCATGATCTGCTCACCGGTAAAGCAACGTTCGCTCAAATCCCACTTAGACACGACATGTATCTGTTCTGTAGCCTACTATACCTGTTGTAGCCATTAAACAATGTATTTTGTTATTTATGTTTAAATAGTATAATATTATTTATAAATAACATCTAAGCTATATTGATTATGATATGTGCAGGGATGCATAATATATGTCAAAGACAGAGAGGGTCAGAAATGATTATGACCACTTCATTAAGTTTTGTTTTATAGAAAGCCTTTCTTTAAAGTGAATTTCTTTTTTTTAAATAAATGTTATCTTAATTTAATCAAGGTTTCATCAGCAAATTGCCTAGATTTAATAAATAAGAAGCAAATATGCTATTGCAGACAATAATTGTGACACGAAGGCACCGGAGCGATCAGATACGTTGCACATGAACTGGAACGCATCTCATAAATAAACAAAAACTCAGTAGGCTACTTGCCTCACAGACATGAGAAATATGCGTATAGAAAGCTTGACATGTCCACTTTTAAACAAAACAAATTGAAACGAAAAGAAATAGTCAAGCAAAGTGCCTGCACTGTTCAAGCGAGGAGCTCATGATACTCTGATACATTTGAACAGAACTGCTGTGTTCTCTTCAAATGCTGCGTGCTTCCTCACTGCATCTGCTGAGAGTTTAATTTGCATTTTTAAACTAATCCTGAGTATTTAAATTGCATACATTTTGTTAAATTTGTAGCCATGTTCCAGTTTGACAGCTAGTTTGAGATATAGGCTATATTTGATCATTGTGTGTATCAGATAGTTTACAAAATCAAATGATTCTGCCATTGAAATGACTGGGCAAAAAGTGTCCCAGTCAACCTGAATTCACCCTATAATTTTGAAATCAATTAGATTGCGTTATGTTGCTTGAAACCCGAAATAGTTTAACATTCTTCATTAACAATACAATGTCATTCGGAAAAAAAGAACAAAAAGAAAAGTAGTTTCAATGTACCTAGCTTTTGATATTAACTTGTAGTTTAGTTAACTACTTTTTCAAAAGGGAAGCTTAAATGTAACTTAACTACTTTAACTTAAAAGTATCTTGTAAAGCTACAGTTTCAGAGTACTCTGAAGGAGAGTAATGGAATGTTGCCTGGTTGATCAGATTGGAGGAAGTGATCTAAAGGCCCATTAAAATGTGAACTACAGTAACTATAACCATAACGTTTTATAAAAAAAAAATCTACACCACATTTACGCTATATGGCCAAAAGTTTTGGGATGCCTATACCGTTATATGCCAGGGTATTCTCACAAAAATGCGTATAAATAGTACGAGTGTGCAATGTCGTGGAATGTATCCTCCAAAATGGTGTGTCTATGGCACGCTATTTTTCGTGCGCATATGACACGCATTTTATGGCGTATTATACCTACGAACCCCCCACCCCACCACCCTAAACCTACCCAAGAGCGTGTCATATATACGCCCCACCACCCTAAACCTACCCAAGAGCGTGTCATATATACGTCATAAAGTGCGTATCATATGCACGCGAAAAACAGCGTATCATATGCACGCCAAAATGAGTTTTTCCGTATACATTCCACGACATTGCACACTCGTACTATTTATACGCATTTATGTGTGATCGGGTTGTATATGCACATGAACTTTAATGTTGAGGTTCTTTAATGTTGAGGTTCAGGCCAGTCAAATTCCTAAACACCAAAATCCTCACCCATGTCTTTATGGCAAGGCAAGGCAGGCAAGGCAAGGCAAGTTTATTTGTATAGCACATTTCATACCCAATGGCAATTCAAAGTGCTTTACATAGAAATTAATTAAAATAGTGGTAACAAATGCATGAGAAAAAAAAGAATACCATATGGACGAATAAAGAATTAAAAACAAGCATAGTTAAAACAGTCGTAAAGATATAGTAATTAAAATAATAATAATAAAATAAAAAAAAAATAAAAATAAATAAATAAATAAAAAAATAAAAAAAAATAATAATAATAATAAAATGGTCAGATCCACAATAATGATCTGATATAAAAATAAACATTCTTCAGTTTACAGCCTACATACATGTACCATCTTAATTAGAACACCTCTCATTCATTTCTTTCTCAAACACGTTCATAACATCCATTTTAATCACTATTCCCTGATTTTTACTCAGGAACCTTCTTGTTAAAACCCTTACTCACTCATCATACCCTCCACAGATTTACACATACTCAAACCTTATTGTCAAACTTACTATTTCCATCAAACCCAGTTTTCACTCGTCATATTCAACTCAAAAGAACATATACACTTCAACATATATCAATAAAATAAACAATAACCAGAGATAAGAACAAAGGTAAACTAAAATAATTATAAAAAGAATAAAGAGATAAGATAGGGTGCAATCAGTCGGACATACAGTGCTCAGAGCTCATTCAGTAAATGCACAGCTGAACAGATGTGTTTTGAGTCTGGATTTGAATGTGGCTACTGTTGGAGCACATCTGATCTGTTCAGGAAGCTGGTTCCAACTACGGCTGGCATAATAGCTAAAAGCAGACTCTCCTTGCTTTGAGTGAACTCTTGGTATTTCTAACTGACTTGATCCTGCTGATCTGAGTGATCTGTTGGGTTTGTATTTAATCAGCATATCTGCGATGTATTGGGGTCCTAGCTCATTGAGTGATTTATAAACAAGTAATAGTACTTTAAAATCGATCCTAAATGTAACTGGAAGCCAGTGTAAAGACCTGAGGACTGGTGTGATATGGTCATATTTTCTGGTTCTGCTCACAATCCTGGCAGCAGCGTTCTGTATGAGCTGCAGCTGTCTAATGGTCTTTTTAGGAAGGCCAGTGAGAAGGCCGTTACAATAGTCCACCCTACTGGTGATGAAAGCATGAACGAGTTTCTCTAAGTCTTGCCTGGAGACAAAACATCTAATCCTTGCAATATTTTTCAGATGATAGTATGCTGATTTAGTTATTGCTTTGACATGACTACTGAAACTCAGGTCGGACTGTAAAATCACTCCAAGATTCCTGACTTGATTTTTTGTTATCAGGCCTTTAGCCTCAAGATATGCGTTCACCTTGAGAATTTCATCTTTGTTTCCAAATGTAGTGATTTCGGTTTTGTCTTTGTTTAACTGAAGATAGTTTTGGCACATCCAGTCGTTAACTTCATCAAGGCATTTGCACAGGGAGTCAATGGGGCTGTAGTCATTAGGTGATAGTGCTAAGTAGAGCTGGGTGTCATCAGCATAGCTGTGGTAAGCAATATTGTTCTTTTTCATTATTTGGCTCAGTGGCAGCATATACAGGTTAAACAGGAGAGGTGCTAGAATTGACCCTTGTGGGACTCCGCATGTCATGGACGTCCACTCAGACTTATGGTCTCCTATACTCACATAATAACCTCTCCCTTCTAAGTATGATCTGAACCATTTGAGGACCATTCCAGAAAGCCCAACCCAGTTTTCCAGCCTGTCTAGAAGTATGTTGTGGTCAACAGTATCGAATGCGGCACTGAGATCCAGTTGTACCAGAATTGATGTTTTGCCTGTATCAGTGTTTAAGCGAATATCATTTATAATCTTTATGAGCGCTGTCTCTGTACTGTGATGTGGACGGAAACCAGATTGAAAATTGTCAAAGTATCCATTTGAGTGTAAGAATTTATTCAACTGATTGAAAACAACTTTTTCAATGATTTTGCCTATGAAGGGGAGATTTGAGATTGGTCTGTAGTTGCTCAGTATGGAGTTATCCAGATTTCTCTTTTTCAGAAGAGGCTTAACTATTGCAGTTTTAAGGGCGGTTGGAAAAGTCCCATAGAGGAGTGAGGAGTTTACCACTTCTAGGAGATCTGCTTCTAAACAGTTAAACACACTTTTGAAGAAAGAAGTGGGGAGTGTGTCTAGGGCACAGGTTGATGTTTTAAGATGCTGTACTGTGTCTTCTAAAATTTTGCAGTCAATAGCATCGAAATCTGACATAATGGTAATTTTCCGAGGGTTTGGTATGATCTGACTGACCCCAGAGCAACTAGAGGATGTGCTGATCGCCTTTCTGATATTATTGATTTTCTCTGAGAAGTAGGAAGCAAACTCACTGCATTTACTGTCTGAGAGCATTTCACTAGGAGTCTGACTCGGGGGGTTTGTTAGTCTCTCGACAGTAGCAAAAAGAGTGCGCGTGTTGTTTATGTTTCTGTTTATAATATTTGAGAAGAAGGTCTGTCTAGCTTTGCCTAGTTCAACATTGAAAGCATGAAGGGTGTCTTTATAGATGTTATAATGGACTACAAGTTTTGTCTTCCGCCACATGCGTTCAGATTTTCTTCATTGTCTTTTCATTATTTGAACTGCTGTTGAGTTTCTCCATGGTGCTTTTTGTTTGGTACTCTTTTTCCTGACTTTTAGAGGAGCAATATCATCAATTACACTCTTAACTTTTGAGTTAAAGGAGTCAAGGAGAAAATCAACAGAGCCTGCAGATATGCTTGGTGTTAGAGATAAAGCCTTCATAAACAGCACATTAGTGTTCTCATTTAAGCATCTCTTTTTGACAGAGACAGATCTAGCTTCAATGGCAGGAGAGATTGATATATCAAAGAAAATACAGAAATGATCAGACAGTGCCACATCCTTAATAACAATTGATGAAATGTTTAGACCCTTACTGATAAGTAAATCTAGAGTGTGTCCACGATTGTGTGTGGGTCCATTTACATGCTGTGTCAAATCAAAAGTGTTAAGAACAGTCATGAGCTCTTTTGTTTTACTGGATTCAATATTGTCTATGTGAATGTTAAAATCCCCAGCAATAGCAAAACAGTCAAACTCTGAGGAAATTATTGATAACAGTTCTGTAAAGTCCTCAGTGAAGCCTGCAGAGTATTTCGGAGGCCTATAAATAATGATAAGCAGGATGCGTGGAGAACCTTTTAACACAATACCCAGATATTCTAGAGACAAATAGTCACCAAATGATACTTGCTTACATTGATAGAAATCTTTAAAAAGAGCAGCAACACCCCCACCTCTCCTAACAGATCTGCAAACACTCATAAAAGTAAAGTTAGGAGGGGCTGCTTCATTGAGGACTGTTGCACTACAGTTTTCTTCTAGCCACGTTTCATTTAGAAGCAGAAAGTCTAGGTTGTTAGTGGTTATTAAGTCATTGACTAGAAATGATTTGTTCTTAAGTGAACGGATGTTTAAAAGCGCTAAATTAACAGTAATAATTTTTTTCTCCACATTAATCCTATTTTGGCAGGTAACAGGCAGCAGATTATATTGGTTTGTTAAACGGCCTGACAAGGCCTTAGACTTTCTTTCACGTAACAGAACAGAGATAGAGAAAGAGGCAGGCACACTGGGTTCCCCCTTGTTTTGTAAACATTTATGGGCCTTTCTTTGTGCTCTGGGGCTCAGTCATGTTTGAACAGAAAGGGGAGGCCATCCCAAAACTGTTCTCATAAAGTTAGGAGTGTGAAATTGTCCAAAATGTCTTGGTATGCTGAAACACACACACACACACACACACACACACACACACACACACACACACACACACACACACACACACACATATATATATATATATATAATTTTTTTTTTTTTTTACTGGAACTAAGGGGCCAAGTCCAACCCCTGAAAAACAACCCCACACAATAATCCCCCCTCCACCTAACTTTGCACAATGCAGTCAGGCAAGTACCCTTCTCCTGGCAACTGCCAAATCCAGACTCATCCATCGTATTTTGCCAGACCGAGAAGCGTGATTTGTCACTCTAGAGAACACGTCTCCAATGGTCTAGACAGTGGCACATGCTTTACACCACTGCATCCGACGCCTTGCATTGCACTTGATGATGTAAGGCTTGGATGCAGCTGCTTGGTCATGGAAACCCATCCCATGAAGTTCTCTACTCAGTGGTCTTGAGCGAATCTGAAGGCCACACAAAGTTTGGAGATCTGTAGCTATTGATTCTGCAGAAAGTTGGCGACATCTGCGCACTGTGCACCTCAGCATGTGCTGACCCTGTTCTGTGATTTTACATGGCCTACCACTTTGTGATAAGTGTGCTAGAGTTGCTGTTGTTCCTAATTGCTTCCACTTTGTTATAATACCACTAACAGTTGACAGTGGACTATTTAGTTATGAGGAAATTCCACGAATGGACTTATTGTACAGGTGGCAACCTATCACGGTACCACGCTTAAATTCACTGAGCTCCTGAGAGCGGCCCATTCTTTCACAAATGTTTGTATAAGCAGTCTGCATGCCTAGTTACTTGATGTTATACAGCTGTGGGCATGGAAGTGGTTGAAACACCTGAATTCAATGATTTGGAGGGGTATCCCAATACTTTTGGCAATATAGTGTATAATGATTTTTAAAGTCGATGGATGCTAAACACAGTCACGGCCAATCATAGTCCATCTGATTTAAAGCATGCTGCTGTTATCCTAAAGTCAGCATGAAATGGAAGTTGCAATTGTCTTTTCTCCCATGTTGTGATGTATTTCCAAGTAAAATCGCTCCTGCTACTCACTTGATATTTGCGGGAAGTCTAGGGGTATGTTTGCGCGACAATTTTTAAAACAAAAACTTTTTATATGTTTTGGCTGTTCATTTACACAACAATAGCATTTTAAAGCATTTCAAGGCTGCATTTAAAGGAGCTTTCGGAATGGGACAGCCTTTCATTGCGCTGCTGTGATGCAATCACCTTTGAAGGATGCAGCCTCTGAATTTGGATGCAGCTAATTGCAGTTTTATTTATGGTGTGAACTAGCCTTAAAAAGGACCTTAAAATTAAGATATGTTGAAGAATGTTGGTAACCAAACAGTTGATGGGCCCCAATGACTTCCATAGTATAAAAATAAAAATATTCTATTCTTCAAAATATCTTCTTTTGTGTTCAGCAGAAGAAAGACATTCATACAAGTTTGGAACAACTTGAGGGTGAGTAAATTTTCATTTTTGATTTGTATAATGAGTATGTTGATGTTCTGACAGATGCTGGATTGTTTCATAGATCTGTTAAATCACATATAAAATTCCCAAGTCTCAGCGAGTTTAAACTTCTACTAGAATCCCGTGATTTAACACCTGTCTGTTGCTCTCTGCTGATCACAGCAATCCCGAAGCTAATTAATATACCCTCTCTGGATCGAAGATGGATTTCTTCCGCTTTAGCTAATGGTCTTTTAATGTGTCCATTGTCAGACAAAGTCAATATAAATTTATTTTATTATTCCCCTAATAAATACACTCTGATCTTCTCGCTGTGTAGTTCCCTTTTGGAACCCAGTTGAAGTGCGGGGAATGTGTGTTGTCTGTTGACTGATGTTCCCATGGAGAGGAACGTAAGAACATCAGGAATCATGATTCAAGCAGCTAATCGTTTTTTAACAGCTTGCTTTGTTTACAACTGCAGGGTTGGGAGACATAAACTTTGCAATATGTGAAATAATTTTTCTTAACTAAAAATACTAAATTTGTATTATTCATGCATTAATGGTCTCTACAGTGTTGAGATCATTATAAAGATCCCCCCTAAGACGTATGCTTCAGAACTTTAAACTGCTTAAAAGCGTGAATTAATTAGCCATTTAATTCCAGAGTTCATTAGCTGAGCAGATGGAATGAATTCTGTGGGGTATATAGACAAATGATCCATCCATAGATTACCAGGCTGTTTTAGCACCAGTCTTCAGAAAATCTCCACTATCCTACAATAAATTCAAACACTGAAGACGTTGACATGTCAGTGAGATGTTTACCGGTCACCCTTGACAACAATATATATCAGTGTGCTCACTTTGTATGACGTTTCTTTCATGTCTTGTCTACGATCACACCACAAAATCATGCTTTTGTGTTTCATACAAATTTACTTTTGCTAGCATGTTTTAAGTAAATTTCACATATGGAATTAAGTAAACTCTACATAACTAAGTTAAGAAAGAATGAAATGTTTATTTAAAAAATGTCCATGGACCCTTTTCACAGACTGTGATGACACATTTCCACAGTAGTTTTTAACATTTATTGTTTTGTTGTACATTTATAATACTATACTTTATTACATTACATTGGCATTAAATTTCAGAAATCTAGTGAATGCTACATGCTCTGTGAGTGTTTCTAATAGCTGATGGAGTGGCAACAAATTTGACATCTTTATCTCTTCTGTCCATAGTCATCAATATCTAAATTAAATATTTTCTGAATTTTGGAATGTCATATGCTATTCATCCGTTTCGCCACTCGTATGCAGTCATGTCTCGAAGAGCACCAGGGCCAGACCATGAGCTTCTTGTCCCTCCGTCGACCAGAATCCGTCAGCCCTCCAGAATCAGTGTCAGAGCCCATGCAACTGGAGAACAAGCGGTTAACACCAGCGGAATGGCAGAGACGTCTTTGTCTGTATTGTGGATCTCCAGATCACTCCATCGCCAAGTATCCTACATGTCCTCCTCGTCCTTTGGTAAGTGTGATCTATCCGTCTTACTACAAGAGTCACCCGCTAACCACTGTTGAGAACCTCATTACTGCCGATATCTCCTTGCCAGTCTCTGCCCTCCTCGACTCCGGTTCCGCTGGGAACTTCATCTCAGGCGCCCTCTGCCGTCAGCTCAAGCTCAAGACGACTCACACTCCGTCCGTCTACCAGGTCGAATCCATAACGGTTAGACTGTTAAGCTGAAGGCAGGTTCGCTCCATTGCCGGTCCCGTTCAACTACAAGTCGGCATCCATCATGTTGAACAGATTCATCTACTGGTTCTGGAGGAATCCACCATTGATAAGATCTATCCCCTCTCCCTGCCAAAGGAGAAGGCCATGGAGGACTACATCCAGGAGGCACTCAACCAGGGCTACATCCGACTGTCCACGTCACCTGCTGCATCCAGCTTCTTCTTCGTGGCCAAGAAGGATGGAGGCTTGTGGTCCTGCATTGACTACCAGGCGTTAAACAAAATCACTATTAAGTTCCATTATCCCCTTCATCTCAGTGGTGCCACTGTTTTCACCAAGTTGGACCTCTGCAGTGCGTATAACCTCATCCGGATACGTGAGGGGGACGAATGGAAGACCGCCTTTGTGACGCCCACCAGCCACTTTGAGTACTTGGTGATGCCCTATGGCCTGGCCAATGCCCCCTCCGTATTCCAGGACTTCATCCATGAGGTGCTCCGGGAGTTTCTCCACAAGTCCGTTTTGGTGTACATCGACGACATCCTGATTTACTCCCGGAGCCTGGTTGACCATCGCCACCACGTTGCGGATGTCCTGCAACGCCTGAGGGAGTTCCATCTGTATCTCATAGCCGAGAAGTGTTCCTTCCACCAGCCCTCAGTGCAGTTCCTTGGTTATAACATCGACAGCAGTGGCATCCGGATGGACAAGGGGAAGGTGGAAGCTATCAAGACCTGGCCAACTTCCTCAACCATCAAAGAACTCCAGAGATTCCTAGGTTTTGCCAATTTCTATCGAAGATTCCTTCAGAACTACAGTATCATCTCCAGTCCACTCAGCCATCTCCTGCTCAGTAAGCCCAAGTCTCTGTCCTGGACCCCCACGGCCACAAAGTCCTTTGAAGACCTGAAGGAAGCCTTCACCACCGCTCCCCTCCTAGTTCATCCAGATCCCACCAAGCCCTTCGTTGAGGAAGTCGATGCGTCCACCACAGGAGCGGGAGCGGTGCTGTCCCAACAGCAAGGGATGCCCAGTCGACTCCATCCATGTGCCTTCTTCTCCTGGTAGTTTAACCCAGCTGAGGTTAACTACGACATCTGGAGCTGCTTGCCATCAAGCTGGCCCTGGAAGAGTGGAGGCATTGGTTGGAGGGGTCACAATACACAATACAATGTCACAGACACGCCAGGCTCCCACGTCACCGAATCAAAGCGGATCCTCTTACCTGAGTATTAACCACACACACACCTGCAGCTCATCATCACCCAAAATCATCAGCAGTACAAAAGTCTCAGCACTCAGTCACTCAGTGTTCTCCATTGGTCATCGTCTGAGCTTTCCATTACCACCTGCAAGTACACCCAGAGAATCAACCCCAAGAACTATCCGCAAGCTAATCTGCACTTCAGTCAAGTTATTCACAGACTCACCCGTTTACTCAGCTGGTTGTTCAATAAACCTGATTCACTTACCATCTTGTCTCCGTAGCCTCTGTACCATAACAATAGCCTAATTTGTTGATAAATATGCACACATACATCTTGTCAAAACTCCATCAACCACTCTTTTATTATGAGAAATGTTTATGGACCTGTCATTCAATCTCTCTCGTTTTGAGATTCATTATATTTTATTCACCAACAAATAGCTGATGTGTAACTGAAATGATACTGAGTCTGACCATTATTGATGGAAGGCAAAGGAAGCTTTTCATTTAGCCTTTCTTATGTCTTTAAAAGACACATTTTTGACAGAAGCTAACATTTATTTACATTTATTCTATATAGTATATAGAATACATTTATTCTATTTACTTTATATGCATCTGCGTTATGCACATTAGTAGATAAATTGATAAAAACAAAAAATGACAAAAGCTGACCGTTTTCACCTTTATTGTTTATTTTGAATACATTTTAAAGAGGCTTTCATCCTCCCTTGCCTCTTTTATCCTATATGTTACCATGTATGTTTACTCAACTCATCACTTCAATTTATCTTTCTTTAACAGTGTTTCACAGATGTAGATTGCACAAAGGCAGTATTGTTCATTTCTTACAATCATCTTTTGACCATCTTCAACCATGCCCACTTATTTTCATGAGAGCATAGAGCAGTCCTCATCTTCTGAACTATTAGAGGAGTTTATGATGGCCCTTGCTGTGGGGCAGTGGTGGGCCATAATGGAGGTTTCCGCCCCCATATCTGAGAAGCATGCGTATGGGCATCCTACCTCATGGCAGTGGTGTGAAAAAGTGGAGGAAAAAGAAACTTCATGCACCAAATCTCTGGTTTACAGTGATTCATCTGAGAATGTCCAGTCTCCGCACTCAGGCTTCTCAGATGCAACACTGAAGTCCACAAAAGCAGCGGTGGCAGAAGAAGAGAGCACCTGTGGTTGCTGTGTCTGAAAAAGTTAAGGAGAGAGACCTCACCTCATCTCGGATCTTCAGTGATGCAGACCCCACACTCAGGATTCTAGGGACATTTAATAAACATTCATATACGCGTTACATTCAATAAATAGGTTATACATGGCAATTACAGTTAAGTAAATACATTTATTTATCATCTAATTTATTATCTCCTCAAACAAATATTCAAACGGTTATGAATCAGCGTATCGCTTCATGTTTCGGATCGCCATTGTCACGTGATTTCAGCAGTTTGGTAGTTTGACACGCGATCCGAATCATGAATCAATCCGCTGATTCATAATTTGAATCCTTGTTTGAGGATTGAAAACAAACCCGGCAGAGAAGACAATGCTGTAGTCGTAGTTTTTGTTATTTTGGGACCAAAATGTATTTTCGATGCTTCAAGAGATTCTAACTAATCCACAGATGTCACATATGGACTACTTTGATTATGTTTTTATTCCCTTTCTGGTCCTTCTGGAAAGGGACAGTGTAGACCCCTTCACGGGTGACGTCACAGGAAAATTCACAGTTCGCAGTGCGCATGTCGGGGTCAGAAAGTTCATTCCATCCCATTGAATTGTATGTTAACCAGAGAATTTCTCGTCAAGAAAAAAATGCCTACTTGCATCGTGAACTGTGAAAATTGCACCAGTTGTGGAGTCATGTTTTTCAGGATTTCCACAGGATCTCATCCATTAAAGAACATCGACGATATATGTGGCTGCAAGCTATAACGGGCATGGGGTGGGTTAATGCCACGCAGGTGGTGGAGTAATTACTGCTTTTAATGAATTAACTTGAGATCGAATTCATGCTAGATTTTTTTGCTATAAATTATAGACATGGCATCTGAGGACTATTTCTCTTTTTTTCTCCGTTATTTTGCTTCATTTCCAGATTCGTTCATAATCTCGTAATTCTTAATGTTCACACATGCGCTCTTCAAAAAAGGTGCATTGACAAACTAAAAGACATAAATGACATTTGTATGAATTCAAAATAAAATATATGATCGCACTGAATGTCAGCTTGCTTTATTTTGCTCAAGATAAGGATTTATTAAGTCCACATTTCATGCAAACAAGACAATGCTGCACAGGTCGAGAGCTATCGTTGCCACCACACAAGTTTGCAATGGTGTTTATGGATGTTCGTTCGAACGATGATTTCGGGAAACACAGACTCGAACTATGTTGATAACAATGAAACTAATGATGCTTTTGGCTAACGATGCTTTTGTATTTGCATTTAATCTAGCAAACAATATAAATTGGTATGTTTATAGTCATTGTCTGTGTTTTATATGTGCCTTATAAATACTTGCCCTTTGCAATGAACCTATAAGCTGGTCCATTAGCTGACTTAAGCCAAGGTAAAAAAAGTAGTTAGCCGCAGGCTAGCGCCAACATTGTGACAATGATGGTAGAGTTAAGCCATAAGTAAACAAAATGTTTTCTGTAAACTGTAGACTGATTCAATAGTTAGGTGAAGTTTGATATATTTGGGAATTTGACCTGTGGCATGCTGCAGACTGTCTTTACATTAGCGCTTTCACTATGACTACAGTAGATCGCGTTGCTTTTCTGACCCCATGCTGCACGCGCACCTGCGATGTTTACAAACATTGAAGGGGTCTATACTGTGCATACGTTTTCAGTGGAGAGACACAATCTCTCGGACTAAATATAAAATATCTTAAACTGTGTTCCGAAGATGAACGGAGGTCAGCCAGGCGTGGAACGTCATTAGGGTGAGTCATTAATGATATAAATTTGATGTTTAGGTGAACTAACCCTTTAAGAGGTTAAATACACAATCTTGTCAGATTTTTTAATACTTTTTTGCTTCACCTCAAAGCTGTAATTCACCTCGTAGCTGATCGTGGATTGGTTTATGGCTTAAATGCTTTAAAAAATACTTTTTTTAAATCCCTATGGGAAAAATCAATGGAAAGTATGCCGTTGAAAAAAAGTGGGTGGCACTCTATTGGAGCAATAGGAGTTTACCCAACTATGACAACTTTTGCAAACTCTGGAAATGTGAAAAGGGTCCATTATCAGGTTGTGTTTCAGTTAGGATTCCATTGTAAGCATTAGTAAGCAAGGCGCTCACAATTTTTCGAAACTGAAGCTGCTTAGCAATTTGTGTACAATTTGTATATCTAAATGTGTTCACTAACTGTCAGATCTGACAGGAACACAGAAACACTGATGTGTTCTTTGCGTCTGGTGAAATGTTATTGTAGATCTACGGTGTAGAGCACGGAGATAATAAACCTTGACTCTCTGCAACCTGATCATACTGCTGACAAAATGCATCAGCCAGGACCAGTCCAACCCTGCAGGCCAGCTGCCAACCCTTTCCCATAAAGATCAGCTAATGAAAAAGCTGTTAAGATGGTTCCTATAGACATATTCTTAAATAATAAAACCTGGAGCTTAAATGAAACATTTATAGCTCTTTTCAACAGAATTTCCTCCAGTCCAGCAATCCTGCAATGTAATACTGTGGGTGTGAGATTTCTGACGGTGTGAAGGTCAGTTGCAGTTTAATAGAGCATGCATTCTCTCTTCGTAAGTGAATTATCAGTGCTTGGCCATAAATCACTGGAATAAATCAGTTAGGGACCCCAGAGATTAATTTCACTAATGCACATCTACAGAGTCAGAATAACCTCTGACCTTTATACGGCATGGTACTTGTTTGAGGAAAGGTCATATATTCTACTTCCGGATGGACATTTGGCAGCCGAGCAACTGCCATTAGCTTTCTAGCTTTAGTTAGACCTTCTAGGTTTTAGGTAATATAGAGCGCAATAGTGACCTCCCACATTTTTTGGGGTGGACTTCTTGATTCAAATTTTCTACGTTCATTTGTCTAAATAAGCATTTATAAAAGATGCAGCTGAATCAGTTTTATGAAACTATTGACTATTAATCATTAGCTTTATATATAAAATACCATTTATTTGAGGTTTATTGCAAAATATTCAAGTATCTTAAATTGCCTGAAGGGGAGACTGAATCAATGACATAATTTGCAATGTTATACAGGAGTAGGCACTAACTACTAAGTTCTTGTTCCACCATGCAGACTGATTTAGAATCAAAGAACATTGTGAAACAACTTTTAATGCTTCTCTAACAGTCAATGAGAAAATGAATGTGATTTTAATTTCCCAACTCCACTGTTGGCACTTTAAGTTGGAATTCAGTGTAGTGACTGATTAAAAAAAAGGTTTGTTGTGTTTGATCAGATATCTGTGCGCGCTACATGTTTGTGCGTGAGCTGCTGTACAACCAGGATGACAATAGAAAATAATTCTGGATCAGAAAGCAGACAGTGATATAATCAATGAGCAAGGGGACTCTTTGTTACCGCTGTGATATTTGCTGTTTGTTTGGTTTTGCAGCCTCGTGCACCATTTCAACCTTCCACGCAGCTATCACAGAAGATGTTGAGGACCTCGTCTTCACGCATTTAAGAGTTGTGATGTGAAACAATGTTTATATAGTCTAACCTCTGGGTTCACAGACAAAGCTTAAGCCTAGTCTCAGACTAAAATGCATTACTGTTTTAACTGAATGCAACTTGCACTGAGGTATCTTAAAATACACTATATTGCAAAAAGAATTGGGACACCCCTCCAAATCATTGAATGTATGTGTTCCAATCACTTCCATGGGCAAATATGCATACAATCAAGCACCTAGGCATGCAGACTGCATCTACAAACATTTGTGAAAGAATGGGTCGCTCTCAGGAGCTCAGTGAATTCAAGCATGGTACCGTGATAGTTTGTCACCTTTGCCAGTCCATTTGTGCAATTTCCTCACTACTAAATATTCCACGGTCAACTGTTAGTGGTATTATAACAAATGTGGAAACAATTAGGAACAACAGCAACTCAGCCATAAAGTGGTAGGCCATGTAAAATCAAAGAGTGGGGTCAGCACATGCTTAGGTACAGAATTCGCCAACTTTCTGCAGAGTCAATAGCTACAGACCTTTGTGTGGCCTTCAGATTAGCTCAAGAATGGTGTGTAGAGAGATTCATGGAATGGGTTTCCATGACCGAGCAACTGTATCCAGGACTCACATCACCAATCCGATGGATGAGTCTGGGTTTGGCGGTTGCCAGGAGAACGGTACTTACGCGTACATAAAGTTTGATGGAGGGGGGATTATGGCATGGTGATGTTTTTCAGGGCTTGGGCTTGGCCCCTTAGTTCAAGTGAAAGAAACGTAATGCTTTAGCATACCAATGTATTTCGGACAATTTCATGCTCCCAACTTTGTGTGGAACAGTTTGGGTGTGGCCCCTTCCCTGTTCTAACATGACTGCACAGCAGTGCACAAAGCAAGGCCCATAAAGACATGGATGAGGAAGTTTAGTGTGGAGGACATTTGCTTTGCCCTGCACAGAGTCCTGACCTCAAACCAATAGAACACCTTTGGGATGAATTAAAGCAGAAACTGCAAGCCAGGCCTTCTCATCCAACATGTGCCTGACCTCAGAAATGCGCTTCAAGAAGAATGGTCATAAATTCCCATAAACACACTCGTAAACCTTGTGGAAAGACTTTTTAGAAGAGTTGAAGCTGTTATAGTTGCAAAGGGTGGGTATAGTTCCAAATCCATATTAAACCCTACGGATTAAGAATGGGATGTCATTAAAGTTCATGTGCATGTAAAGGCAGGTGTCCCAAAACTTTTGCCAATATAGTGTATGTCAGTGCCATGGTGGATAGTTCACCCAAAAATGAAAATTACCCCATGATTTACTCACCTTCAAGCCATCCTACACTCTAAAAAAAACTGTGCTATATAGTACTAAAAGGGGTTCTTTGGCTTGTAATCATAGGGGAACCACTTTAAGTGCTGTATAGCACTAAATCTCAGTTGTTCTTCAGTGGTTCTTCACCAGTTCTCATATACAGAACCTTTTAAGCCCCTGGATGGTTCTTTAGCAGTTCTTCATGGTTCTTTGGGGTGATAAAGGTGCTATATAGCACCACTGCTGAACAAAGAACCTTTCAAGCCCCTTTAAAGGTTCTTTACATACCAAATAACTACTTTTGGTGCCGTTTAGCACCATTATCGAGGAATAAATAAAATGCGATATGGCACCTCTTATGGGTTCTACATAGCACCATTTGACAAAGGTGCTATAGAGCACCTTTAAAGATATGGTGCTATTTGGCACCATAAGTGGTTCCCCTATGATTACAAGCCAAAACCGCTTTTAGTGCCAAATACCAGCAATTTTTTAGAGTGTAGGTCTATATGACATTCTTCTTTCAGACGCATACAATCAGAGTTACATTAAAAAAATATCCTGGCTAAGCCAAGCTTTATAATGGCAGCCCAAAAAGGTGCATCTATCCATTTTAAAAGTAATCCACACAGGTTTTAATAAAGGCCTTCTGAAGCAAATTGATGTATTTGTGTAAGAAAAATATCCATATTTAACACGCTATAAAATTAAATATCTAGCTCCCGCCAGACCGCCTTCTGTATTGAATTTATGAATAAATAAAAAATATTATATAAAATATTTCTCCCAATTAATGTGTGTGGTAATAAAATGCATTAAGATTTTGGTGTTTAAAACAGTTATAGATGTAGCATAACCACAGGACGCTGCCGTCACTGCTTGAAATGTCATTTCAACTACCCATTTTCTGCTAAAATGACTTATTAGCAGTCTGAGCTTCGGTCCCAGCCTCATGAATATTAATTTTACCACCCCAACATGCAAACAGAGTAATGTTTGTTCTTGCCTGATGAATAATTTACTTGGGCTTAGAAGTGGTCACAGGTGTGAGAGAGTGTTCTCAAATGTGAAAGAGAAACTTTTTTTTTTAAATCACGACTTAAACCTGAGGGTCAGACTGTACCTGTTCCCTCCTGAGGCGAAATCCTTTGTGTAAAAACATAAAACTCTGTTTTATAATCTCATGCTGATACAATCTCAGCAGCCATTCTAAAAAAAAAACCTCAGAACATGATGTACAATGTTATGAAAGTATAGAAGGAAGGTTCAAGTATGCTTAATCTCAGATGTGTGGCTTTTTTGATGATTTGTTGAAAGAAACATACTAAGGCTGCATGGATTGTGTGGGTCATGTAACATATTGTGGAGTCTGAATATGGAAGGCAGACAGCTTTATGGTTTATGGCCATTGCGATATTGGAGAAACCTTGGAAAGGTTTCTTTTCATTCTTTCAAATCACATGATCTCATTCATGTTGTTACTGCAGCTATTATGAAAAAAAGCCATTTCACAAACATCAGCTGCTATTGAGATGCAAACAGATACCACTCAGGTTTTATAGACATCCTCACTGCATACAGTCAACGCAGGGTGCTTGGGTATGAAAGACATTGTTTCTGCTCATGTTGACAGAATGACTTCATCAGTACAGGCAGAGCTGTCCAGTCCTGAGTGGAAATGTTTTCAGGGAGAAAGGCTCATTTAGCAGAACAGAGGGAGGCCATGACATCAGCAGACTGAGACAAAAATATCTGGCAGCTGTGAAAAGCTTGGTGCCTGAATCACACTTTTCACACTAGTTTCCAAACCCTCGGGAAGATACATATATAATCAAGTAGGTCTGCCTTTAGAAAAACGAATTTTACCTTTCATAATTGTAATATTAATCTTTGAAAGTGACATTTAAACAAGAAAGATTACATCAAGAAATCACATATTAAACTAACTGAAAAACTAAAATTATTAAATTATTAAAATTGTTTACCATGTTTATATATTTTGTTTGATTACATATTGATACATCAATATATAATATTTTATTTAAAGCTGCAGTCTGTGACTTTTTTTGCGCTCTAGTAGTTAATAAACAGAACTGCATGCGTCTTGCGAAAGAACATTGAAGCCGGAGCTTCTTCTCTCTGTTTATGTCTATGGCGAGTCACGCAGGGACTGTGCTCCTCCGCAGCGGGTCCTACCAGACCGGTCTGAAATAGTCCCAATATAAACACTTATTATAAGTGTACCATAATCCCCAGGAGATAGTAATGGAGGGTAAGAACGGCCCACCGGATTGCCAAGCATTCCTTTTCGATGGTGCATTACATCGTCTCTCTCTTAGAGAGCTTGCGACTTATGTACAGTACCGGCCGCTCCTCCCCCTCCCTCTCCTGGGTCAGGACTGCCCCCAGCCCCCTGTCCGATGCATCAGTCTGTAACATAAAAGGGAGAGAAAAATCGGGTGATTGTAAGAGCGGCCCACCACACAGAGCAGCCTTCACCTGAGTAAAAGCCTGCTGGCACAGCTCTGACCACTGACCGGGTCTGGTGCTTCCTTTTTAGTGAGGTCAGTCAGTGAGGTAGTAAGGTCCGAATAATTAGGAACAAACCTCCTATAATATCCCGCTAGCCCAAGGAACTGCCTCACCTCCTTTTTGGTCTTGGGTCTCGGGCAGGTCGCAACTGCTGCTGTTTTGTCAATTTGTGGACGCACCTGCCCATGACCCAAGTGGAAACCCAGATACCTGACCGCACGCGCCCAATCACACACTTCTTCGGGTTGGCCGTTAGCCCGGCCAGTCTCAGCTATCTCAGCACGGCTCGCACATGCTCCATATGCCACTGAAAATCGTTACCATAGATCAGGGCTATTCAAATCTTACCCTGGAGGGCCAATGCACTGCAGAGTTTAGCTCCAACCCTGATCAAACACACACACCTGTGATTTTCTAATGATCCTGGAGACAATGATTAGCATGTTCAGGTGTGTTTGATTAAGGTTGGAGCTAAACTCTGCACTGCATTGGCCCTCCAGGGTAAGATTTGAATAGCCCTGCTATAGAGGATGATGTCTTCCAAGTATGCAGCAGAATATGCAGCATGCGGCCGAAGAATTTTATCCATGAGCAGCTGAAACGTGGCCGGAGCTCCAAACAACCCGAATGGAAGCGTGACAAATTGGTGTAATCCAAACGGCGTCGTAAAGGCTGTTTTCTCTTTAGATAAGGGCGTTAAGGGGATCGGCCAATATCCTTTTGTTAAATTCAGTATCGAATAAAAACGAGCCGTGCCCAGCCGATCGAGCAACTCAGCAAACCTTGGCATTTGATATGCATCGAATTTCGACACAGCGTTCAACTTGCGATAATCGACACAGAATCGGACTGAGCTGTCCGTTTTAGGAACTAAAACTATCGGGCTGGCCCAATCACTGTGGGATTCTTCTATCACCATATCCAGCATCGCCTCTAATTCTTCCTGAACCATTTTTTTTGTGTTCTGGTAACCTTTTTTTTTTTTTTTTTTTTTTTTTTTATGTTTGTAACCTTACTGTGTTCTGGTAACCTGTACAGCCGACGGCAAACTACCATGCCCGTCTCCGTCTCGATATGGGGCTGAATGAGATTCGTTCGACCAGGAACGGGCGAGAACACATCGGAAAAAACTTCCTGTAACTGGGCTATGTCAGTGAGCTGCAACGGCGAGAGGTGATCTCCCCCTGGGGCCAGAACGAGGGATGTACCTTTTGTGCTCACCTCTGGCCCAAGATCCTCCTCCCCGCTTACCGCCATTGCCAGCATCACTGACTCTGCCTCCCTCCCCTTTTTCAGGAGGTTGAGGTGGTATGTTTGATTTGCCCTGCCCCGATCCGACCGCACTACCTCATAATCAAGATTTCCTATTCGCCGTGTGACCACAAAGGGCCCTTGCCACTTGGCGAGTAATTTTGAGCTAGAAGTTGGGTAATACAAGCACTTTATCTCACGGTGTATATTCACGCAGTTTTGTTCCCCTATTGTACAGCCGGCTTTGTTTGTCTTGAGCCTGTAACAAATTGTCCATGGATAGCCACCCCAATGTGTCGAGTTGTGTTTTCAGGTCCATGACATACTGAATTTCGTTTTTGCCCTGCGAAGGTCTGTCCTCCCAAGCTTCTCTAAGAACGTCCAACACCCTACGGGGCTGATGTCCATAGAGAAGCTTGAACGGGGAAAACCAGGTGGAGGCTTGCGGGACCTCGCTGCAGCAAACAATAGGGGTTCCAACCATCTATCCCAATTTTTGGCGTCTTCCTGTACAAACTTTCGGATCATTGTCTTCAACGTGCGATTAAATCGTTCCACCAAAACATCCGTCTGTGGGTGATAGACGCTGGTGTGGACCAATTTAATGCCCAACAATCGTAAAGTTTGCGTAACGTCCGTGACATAAACGCCGTGCCCTAATCAGTGAGGATCTCTTTCGGGATCCCCACTAGGGAGATTAAACTAAACAATGCCTCCGCAACACTCTTCGCAGAAATGCTACGGAGGGCAATTGCTTCTGGGTATCGTGTTGCATAATCCACCAGGACCAATGCAAAACGATGCCCTCGTGCAGATAGCTCTAATGGTCCGATGAGGTCCATGCCAATTCTTTCGAAGGGGACCTGCATAAGCAGTAGAGGGCGCAATGGCACTTTTGTACAGGCCGGTGGATTTACCAGCTGACATTCACGACAAGACGCGCACCACCTGCGCACGTTCTCGTGAATGCCCGGCCAAAAGAACTGGACCATTAAACGATTTAGTGTTGCCGATTGCCCAAATGACCGGCCATGGGATTAGAATGAGCTGCCTGGAAAAGCATTTCCCGACGGCTTTTTGGAATGAACAACTGCGTTGTATCTTGTTTGGACTGAGTGTCTTGGGTCACTCGATACAACCTGTCTTTTAATATGGCAAAATAAGGATATGAGAGCGTCTGCTCAGGGTGGAGAAGCTGTCCGTCGATTGATCGGACCTGCGCAAACACATTATTAAGCGACTCATCCTGGGACTGTTCCAGAGGAAAATCATTGCGGTCAGTGAGGTTCAGCCTCTCAACACTGCTCCGTTGCTCTGCAACAGTACCTGTTGGTCCCGGCTCAGCTTCTCCCACCTGTACAACTGCTTTCTCTCCCCGCCTTCTTTTGCCCCAAGAGACATCCACACATAAGTACCCCAATAGACTACCAAATGCTGGCAAATTTGTCCCCCAAATTAGCGGATGTCGGAGGTGCAGACTAACTGCCACCTCCACTCTATGTTTTTGAACCCGAAATTGAATTATAACAGTCACCAGCGGATAATCCACCCCATCCCCGTGCACACATCGTACCTTAACCAAGCGGCCATTATCCAATGCCAACGATTTTTATCAGGCTTTGATGGATAGCGGGCTGGTTACACCCCGAATACACCAAAGCCGGATAGGTACCCCCCTGAATACTCACTTGTATTTGGTACAGCCCGGCGTGATCGGGGGCAGCCTGGGGCGCGTTGGGGACCCGGATCAGCGTCCCCACCTCCATCACAGGACACCGATCTATCAAGTGACCCTGGTCCCCACACCACCAACAAGCCGGCCCAGACTTCCCCGCCGACCCAGTGGCAGGAAGGGAACCAGGGAATTGGTGTGGAAAGAGAGGGGAAATGGGACTGGAGGCTGGGGTGAACTCAATGGGCTCTGCACCCCTGGATGGCGCTCAAGAGCCCGACGCTCTGTCCTGGAGTCCCCCGAACCTTCCCCGGGCCTGCCCCCATGGCAGATACCCTCCCCTGGTATGTAAGGAGACTGAGAAGAAAAAGGGGAGGGGTGAGAAAGAGAGAAGCCGCCGGCAGGGTTTCGCCGACCCCTGGGCACGCCACCATTTGGTCCTCCGTTAGCAGGATGGCTTGGTCCAGCGATGTCGGCCTGTGGCACTAAACCCATTGTACGGTTTTCCTGGGCAACCGCGAAAAAATCTGCTCCAGTGCCACTCAATCCACGACCTGGTCGACTGTTGACTGGTCTGCCATCAGCCATCTGCGGCAGGGGTCCTGGAGCTGCTGGGCCATCACGAAGGGCTGGCTATTCTCCCCCAGGGTCAGCGGCCACCGGAATCGCTGGCGATGCTGTTCGGGGGAGAGCCTGACCCGCTGAAGGATGGCCCATCGTAGGTCTTCATAGACCAGGAGGTTTGGGACTGGAAGTTGTTGGGCCACTATCTGCGCCTCACCGGATAACAGCGGGATGAGGCGCACCAGCCAGTCCAGTCGCGGCCACCCACATGCTTCCGCGGACCGCTCGAACAGGTCCAGAAAGGCTTCTGGATCGTCCTACGAACCCATCTTAGTGAGCTGCATGCGGGTGGCGCTGGCCGGGGTAGATGATGTGTCCCCGGCTGAAACCTCCCGATCGATGCAGCTCCGGAACAGCTCGCGGTCCTGCTGCTGGGCCAGGAAAAGCGTCTGGAATTGCCGTTCCTGCTCCTCCCTGATCTCCAGCATAGATTGATGTTGTTCCTTGTGTAGGCCCACGAGCGCCTGGATGATGTCCGCAAATGGTGTTGCTGACCACCAATGTAATAATGTTCGTGTATGTGGGTGAGGACTTTGCACTGTTCAACTCAGTCTCTCTCAAAAGTCTCTCCGGTTTCTTTCAGCAATTCCTCTCTGCGTATTTCCAGCTCGAGTCCCAGCACGCTGTGAAGTCCCAGCTTCTCTCCTCCTGTCGTCATCGCCTGCGTGGCTTATAACCTGACACAAGAGACAGGTGTTCATCGTTTGCCCCTGATTCACTTACGTGCCGCTCGTCCTCCGACTCTCTCTCCCGTCACAGACCTCGCAAAACCATGCCCCCCTTGCCACAGTGACATTCTTTTTTTATATATTTAGTGACATCTATATAACAATTGTAAAAAAATATAATCACAAATATATTGTTTTATATACATTTAAATACAAATATTATAGATTCATATACAAAATTATTTGTAGTCGTCATATACAAATATATATGTAATGATTACACTAAAAAATGTTGGGTCGTTTCAACCCAATGTTTGGGTCAAATATGGACAAACCCACACATTTAAAAATGTAAAGCAACAAATATAGGTTTGTCAATATTTTAGCATGTGTTTTATTGAAAATAATTTTTAAAAAAATTGTATGTTTAATTGTTAAAATTGTTTCAATTAAATTATTTCCTAATTATTAATGCAGTTTGATGGCCTGATACCGCTATTGATGAGGACAAAATTAATATTTATCCTGATACGGGAGGCTATAGATTAACTTCTCAGTAATAATATCGAAACGGCTGTTTAGTCAGCAACCCATCCGAAATGAATTTAGAGCCCGTGAAGATGATGATGATGATGATGATGATCGCTTCATTAACTCAACACATTGGTCAGTCTATTTCACGGCTGTGATTTTCATTAGCTAAGCAGACAGAAGTGCTTCGCATCTTAAATCTCTGGCTGAGGGTATAAGCAATGAGATACAAGCATTAAAAAAACTGTCTGGACAAATATACAGTACAGGGTGTAATAAAGAGCCTGGGGCCAGTTGCATAAACTGTTAAAACTAAACAAGTCAAATCACCTTCATTTATATAGTGCTTTTTACAACACAGATTGCTTCAAATCAGCTTTATAGTGATACTAGGAAATTCATTTTGCTTTAGAAGAAAAGCTAAAGTACAAGTTTTTTAAAGTCTGCTACATACAAATTATTGGTCTTGATTGGTCTTGAGGAAATGATTGAACTTTATTTTTAATGAACATCCAGCTCACGTGGGGAAGACATTGCGGGTTTGTTCCTTCATTTTTTACTACGGATTAGTTTTTAAACAAGAGTCTGGATTTGCAGACAGGATGAGATTACATGAATGAATGAAGCAACACACTAAAGGTCCTTTCACACCAGACGCGTAACAAAAAAGCGTAACGAATAAGCGAATATTTCCTGTCAAAACCATTCATATCAGCCGCGACATGAATTTGCGACGTTTCAGAGCTCCAACATTCCAAAACATTCGCGGCGACAGCCGAGAAAACACGGGCACTTCATCATTCAGAGAAGACGAGCTTTTCATTTTATTTAAAGAACCAAGAAGAAGGTTTTAAAGTCTGTGGGACAATTTGAGGATCTCCTCCAGAGACGGCGCATCTGACGAGACAAACCGTGCACTTCAGGGAAACAATCGATCCGAGCAGATGTTTCCAGTCGAGTCACAATGTAAACATTTCCGTGCCACAGACGTAGCCTACTGATGGCAACACGTTCACTTTCCATAATTGTGGACTCAATGTAAAAAAAAAAAAAAATCAACTATTTATAAAAGGTTATAAGATATTGCTGTCTGTAGCATGAGAAATGCCATGCCTGGCAAAGGTTAAAGTTGATTGAATAGCTTGTGACATCAACTGGACATTTCGTCACCTTCGTTTCCTTTTATGTGCTTGGTTGAAGCCGTTTTTGTCGCCGCTAGAGTAAAAAAAAATCGACATCGAAACGGAAAAAATAAACGTCGTTTTTTCGCCTCAGCACATTCGCGTTCGGTGTGGAAGTGCTCATTACACAAACAGCTGTTCGGGAAAAAAAACCATCGCGCGAATACTTCGCACGTCAAAATCGCGTCCAGTGTGAAAGGGCCTTAATGTGAGTAAAAAATTGTATTTATAGATTGCTTGATATTGATCTATTGATTATGTGCATGTGTCTTACTGAACATACCTTAGCATGCTGTCAAAGGCTGAAGAATCCTTTATTTGAGGTGTTGTTGGTTCATTGCTATTATGGATCATGCTCAGACTGTTTTGACTGACTCTGCAGTGAGGCTTTGTGTGTGTGTGTGTGTGTGTGTGTGTGTGTGTGTGTGTGTGTGTGTGTGTGTGTGTGTGTGTGTACAGTTCAAAGTTATATCCACTGATCAGACGGGCTAAGTAATAAAAAAAAATTCTAATCAATCACGAGTGGATGAGCGATAAATCTTTGTATTTTTTTAATTAAGACACATTGCAAGCCCTGTGGGATGAATGATTCTGGTTGCCATTTTTCCACAGGCTTTCAAAACAATTCCCAAATACTGATAGGGGAGCAGAAGCTCATTAAATACGCAAATCTTATCCTAGTCGTGGGCGTTTACTTCCAAGTTTTCAGTGTGCCACGCACATAAAAACCAAGCATTCCAGGAGAGAGCCTCAAAACCAGGACATAAAATAGCCTATTACTCATTTATTATGATGTTTTTAAATGTAAAACCCATGCAAACATCATAAGTTGACCTCAGACAACAGTATAATTTTTTAAAAGCTAGTTCCTGACACCTTTAAAGATTTAACAGCTAATTTTTGAACACAACATTTTACAATTGTAATCTGGACAAACAAACTGAAAACCTTCAAGATTTTAAAATGTTTTCAAACTTTCTGATCCAGCTTTTTCAAGCCCACTTCAAAGTTTGCCTTGATGAACCTTTTTATCTAGTTGTTCTTTATAGTTATTTTGCACTTTAGTCTGTTTTAAACATTTGTTTACTTTATAATTTTTGTGTGTATGTTGTAGAAAAAAGTTATTAAAACCTTCTAGGAGAACAACACATATGCTACTGTGATAAAATCTTCAGGGTTTTTTTTTTTTTGTGATAACCATATTTATCTGTTCTGAAATGTAAAACCTGAAATGTAAAACAATGTTGTTTATATATTGCTATTATTTTACCCACTAAAACAATTCACTCACTGTCTATAATAATATACTGTCTATAATAATAATATTGCTATTATTTTACCCACTAAAACAATTCACTCACTGCCCCCCCCCCCCCCCCCAACATTTTAAATTTCTGTATTCCCTAGGGTTAAGTTTATACTTGTTCTCATTACATTAGGACGGTATGTCCATCCTCATGCATCTGATGTAATTCTCCTCTGCCTCTCCACACACAAAAGCTGCTGCTCTAAATAAGCCCAGTGCCACTGGATGAACGCCAGGCTGCTGTCCAAAGTGTCCAGGCGCGCTGAGGTTGATTGGAGCTGTCCGCGGTCCTGAACCTCCACCGCGCAATCCGCTTATAACAGCCCGTGAGTCGAGCTCTCTCTCTGCGCGAGTCACCCGGAAAGACGAGTATAGACCATATGCTTACAAGACCTTACGGACATTTTATTTGAAATTCGAGTCATTCTCGCTGGATTGTTTGACACAAGGACACATTATAGTGTGTCCCGAGGAGTCGTTTCAGTATGTGCGTAAGGATCGAGCTCCAAACGAACTGTCTCTTTCTGCTGCTCATTTTGAGTCTTTCAGTTGACACGCGTTGTCAAGGTGAGTATTTATTTTTAAGTACATAAATCTACTAATGCTGCTGTATGTAATAGAGTTAGACATTCATCTTGGATACATTGACTGGGATACCTGCTATCTGGTGCTTTACAGGCAAATTATTCCCTAGTTAGCGCCACACTTGCCATATCCTACAATTAAAAATGCGCATTTAATAAGACAATTTAGGATATTTAGAGGTTCATTGATCACGTGTTATACTTTAACAGAAATATCGCAGGACTGCACGAAGCTGTCAAGCGTAAACTTCATCTGTAGAGTGTTGAAAGAAAGTCAACAGGGTCCGCTCACATTAACGCGATATAAAAAATAAACAAATAAATAAACAGACGCAGGGCAACAGAATTAGGTCTCGAGACGCCTAACTTTAAGCTCCAGACGGCCAGACCGGCCGTCTGCGAATAACTTGAACCTCCCAAAGTAAGTAAAAACAAAATGCTTGAGCGGTCCTGTAAGTATATTATGGGGCATAGTATTTCAGCAAGCAAAAAAGTTATATTAAACGTTGGTTTTGGCACGTATTTTCACATTTTTACGCGTTACGTTAGTCTGTGGCAGTAACCATAGAAACAGTATGCTGCTCGAGCGCTTTGATCGACGCGAGTATCGTGATGAATTTTAACAAAACATGACGAATGTTTTCATTATCACGTCATTATAAATATAGTATATTGAAATATATGCATATATATATGTAATTTTAAACTTGTTTAAAAAGTATTTCGACAACAGCAAATTGCGAGAGAGAAAGAGACCGAGACGAACCTTAACATTGCGTCTCGAAAATGAGATGTATAGAATCAGTCGCCTCAATTTTGCACCATTTCACAAGTCAAATATCGGCGCAGTGTTACAACGGGACAGAGTGATTGTGCTGTGGGTCCCTGCAGCAGAAGATAATGACACTAATCCTGAAGATCAGATTACCACCGTCCCGAACAGACCCGTTTATGAAACCAGAAGAGTTGTGTTGTTTTTACGAGTCTAATAACAGACTCTCAGCTTATTCAGGTCATTTTAACAGACACGGATAGACTGCAGATGGCACAGAGGTTTTTTATAACAAAACTGCTTCATAAGTCAGTGTATTGTTGCGGTTTAAATTTAATTTAGTGACACAGCATGTTTGGCAGCCATATGTTGTGTTGTACAAATGAGATGCATACCTCCTGTCCTATCCTGTTTTCTCATGTTTGCTTTAGAAGTAGCCTACTCTGCAATGAGATTTTAATGAGACAGTTGTATTGCACAAATGGACTTTAACACTATTAAAATATGCACCTTTTTAAATCAAAGCCTAAATTATAATTTATGCAAGCTTTAAAAAACGAATTGAATTAAAGCATAATGATACTATTTTCAACATAAACAAAAAGGGGGCTTTTATAGCGATCTAAGCGCATGGTCTAAAGGCGCAAATGCACTTAGTGCATGTCCGAATCCACTTTTGCTAGTTTAACAACAGGAAAAATGGTTGGCGCACCAGGTGCTTGGTCTAAAAGGGTTGTCCCTATTCTCGTAATGAGTAATGGCTGTGTTTTGGGCATAACATGCAATAAACTAATCAGTCTCATCTCCCATTCCCTTTAAAAGCCAGTTTCATGGCGGATTCACTATTTACGTACATGGCGGACTTGACTTTAAACGAGGGGCCTTATCATACACCTGGCACAATGCGCCGCCAAGCGAGACGCACAGGTTTTTGCTATATATTATTTTCATGTTCAGTACCACATTGTTTTTAAATATCAAATGCATTTGCGCCCATTTGAGCGCCCATGTCCATTGTGCGGCCATTTTTACACCCATGCGCCCTGGTCTGAAAATGAGGTGTGTTCAGGCGCGTTGCTATTGCATTACTGAAAATATTGCAATATTTTTATTTATTTAAAGAGGATGTTAGTAATATGCGCCTATAGGCAGGTTCACAATGTGCGTACACTTTGCTTATTACACACACACATGTCCGCAGCAGTGTGTATTAAATAATTTATTATTATTTGCAGTAATGACGAGCAAGTAGGCGCCATTGGACGAGCAGATCCATTTCCTGGCTAGAGAAGCGTTCAGTTTTTCTGCTTGCAAATTCCGCCATGTATAAGCGAATGCAACTGGCATTTTAAAAGGGAATGGGAGATGAGACTCTGATTGGCTTATTGCAAATTATGCCCAAAACTAAGCCCATTTCCGCCACTAAATAAAAAAGAAAAAGAGTAATTGCGATTTTTTTATCTCAGAATTTAGAATTTTTTTCTCACAATTGTGAGTTATAAAGTCAGAACTCTGAGATATCAACTCGAAATTTTGTTATATAATGTCAGAATTTTTTCTCTCACAATTTGCCAGTCAAAGTCAGAATTCTGAGAATTAAACTCCCAATTGCGGGATATAATGTCACAATCCTGACTGAGAAAAAAAGTCAAAATTGTGACTTAAAATCACGCAATTGCGAGTTTATATCTCCAAATTCTGACGTTATCATCATGCAATTGCGAGTTTATATCTCCGAATTCTGAAGTTATATCATGCAATTGCGAGTTTATATTGTGCAAACCATTTTTTCCCATCGTTAAACTAGCAAAAGTGGATTCGGACACACCCTAAGTGCACTTGCGCCGTACTTTAGACCAACCCGATCACACATAAATGCGTATAAATAGTACGAGTGTGCAATGTCGTGGAATGTATACGCCAAAACTCATTTTGGCGTGCATATGATACGCACTTTATGGCGTATATATGACACGCTCTTGGGTAGGTTTAGGGTGGTGGGGCGAATATATGACACGCTCTTGGGTAGGTTTAGGGTGGTGGGGCGAATATATCACACGCTCTTGGGTAGGTTTAGGGTGGTGGGGCGTATATATGACACGCTCTTGGGTAGGTTTAGGGTGGTGGGGTGGGGGGTTCGTATGTATAATACGCCATAAAATGCGTGTCATATGCACGTTTTGGCGTATACATTCCACGACATTGCACACTCGTACTATTTATACGCATTTATGTGAGAATAGCCTGTTAGACCATACACTCAGATCATTAAAATAGGGCTCCAGGTTTGTTGCCTCAAAAAAGCTACGCACCAACAATGTGTCTAAACACACCTCATTTTCAGACCAGCACGATGTGTGCACAAATGGGCGCAAATGTATTTGCTATTTAAATAGCGTGGTGCAGGACGCAAAAATGATATCTGCGTCAGGCTGAAACTAGCAAAAAACATGCGTCGCACCTGGGGCCGCATTGTTCCGGGTGTATGACAGGGCCCTGGGGGTTTATAGTCTAATTACTCAAATAAATAAAAATAAATATAATATCATTGCTTTCTGTGGTTTGCTCTTTACTGTAAAGTGCCGAAACATCTACAGTACACTACAATTTAAAACACACAGACATTTTTAAAGAACGAAACTGGCGTTTCTGTGTACAAATGTAGCATTTAAATGAAACTTCTGGTGTTCCTCTCTGACTTGTTGGTTCCACATTACATAATGTCAATTTCTGCTTGGTCTTGTGTGGATTTTTCCACCATTATAGGAGACTTTTGTGTTTTTTTTTAATCAAATACATTTTAGATGGTAAATAGTCAATGTCATTGTGACTTTTTGAGCTATGAACGGGAGTTTTAGAAGTATTCGAGAGTGAATGAGTCATTTAGGCTGCTGGAGAAAAAAATAATTTATATGCAGGCAGAAGTATGTGAAGTAATTTAGAAGTGCGCACTAGGTCTATTCACGTCTGTTGCTGAATTCATTTTGCTGCAGCTTTCTTATCAGGTCCTCTCATAATTCCGTGCCTTGTATTCTGGTTATTCAGAAACAGAAGCATGGAAACACTCTGAGGGTTTCAATTTCTGCCTTTCATACCTCTGATTTCAGGGGAGGGTTTGAAAATGTTCAACACCTGTTTTTTGGATTGCTGGTGATTAGCTTGATCAAGGGCTATTCAGAAGCTGCTAGTTGACATAATTAGTCTGGCGCTTTGTCAGTTTATGGCTTGTAAATGGGAGTCATTATGGCAGAATGCTCTCTAATGCCTGCTACAGACTGCAAATTCGGCAATCCTAAAAGATCATTACGACCCACAATGGATCTACACATGACACGGATGTAATATACTTGGGTATGACATGTATGTAGATTGTATGATGATGACACCTATTGAATTGTAAGCTACAATGTGGTCATGGCTAGGTCAACCTGGTACTTTTGTAAATAGAGCATGAGGTACAAGTAAGTAAGTTTTAGCATGTCACGTTGATCAATGCGCATTTCATGTTGCATTTTTATTGGCTAAACAGTAGACGTCAGTCGTAGCAGCAAACACACTCGGTGCGTCCCAATTCGCATACTATCCATCCTAAATAGTATTCGAGAATAGAATTAGTATGTCCCAAATTGTAGTATGTTAAAATGAGTATTCCAACGATACCCGGATGGTCTATTATTTTCGGTTTTGAACATCGAAGTTCAGATCCGTGTAGTATTTATTGTCCAAAACCCATTGCCTTGGACGAGGATTTGATTTGAACTACAAACGCGGATAAATATTGTTTAAATAGTGAGAGGTTTAAAAAAAAGGGTGGTTTGAGTGAATACTTATCAGCATCTAACCTGACGAAATGAAATTTATTCAGTGTTATCCAAATTATATTTCACCTGTAACAGCAATGAGGACTTTTGTAATGATACTTTTGGCTATTATTTTTTTGAACAACATTATATTTAAATTGCAAACACATGAGGGAAGTTTCCAGATGAAAGATCAAAATGCTACTACAATTATTTCCGAAAGGGTAGGAAATGAAATTAAACCGAATGTGCAGGGTTTTAACTATGACAAGATGATTGACAGGGCAGTTTAAATAATAATAATAGATTTTATTTATAACGCACTTTTCAAGTGCTACAATGGAAAAGGAAAAAAACAGAAATTAATAAAAAAAAGTAAAAATATAGAATAATAAAAACACTCAAAAGATAAGTCTTTCTGAAAAAAAAGATGACAGGATGCATGACAGAGCTGTCCGTTAAAGATGACGAAGTAGTATCGCCAAAGCTTGCTTACTTTTCTGCAACATACTCAAAAGTATGTACTTTTTCTTCAAAAACAGTTTGCATACTTTTAGGACATTTTGAGATTATCATGCTAAATCTCTGACAGAGTGACAACACCTCTCTCTCACCGTTTATGAGCCACAAACATAGAAATCGGCACAATTGGTAATCTTTCATTTGGGGAAAATCATACAATGTGTACCGGGCATAATATCCTCATGTTGTCTGAACTCTGCAGGTGGGGCTGAGATGCTAACCCTCCCTTTATCTCTCTCAGAAACTGAAGGATCTGTCTTTTTGGGCTCTACTGATGGTTTATGTACTTTATGTGTATGTGAAAAAAAGCAGAAATCTACACACATGGGCTAATATGGCCATCCAGAACCGTGGCTGATATTACATCCGGTTCATCCGTCAAATAGAAATGTGAGGATAAGTTGGTTGTATTGCGTTATGGCATACGGCTTTGAACCATAAGCAATGGCAGGCTGATCTGAGATGGCCTTTTCTAATAAAGAAAGGCTGCAGATTATAGACAGACAGTATAATGTGTCTGGAATCATTTATTGAAGCGTTTTATCTGTGTGACCATCCGCACACATTTCCTTTTGTGTCAAAAAGGCATTTAAAACACTTTATTCAATCAGCACGCTGTGATGGTTCTTGTATTGATTTCAAGTGTTTTTATTTCAGCCTAAAGGGCGGCGACATCGACTTCCTTGGGCATCAATACTTGCTGATCCTCTTGAAAGCGCAAAGCTGATGCTCTTTACATGCCAGGCACCTGCAGCCACACAACCATAAAATTGGTATATTTAAGAGGAAGATTACAAGTTGACATTTTGACTTTTAAAATGCCACAAGTCCATCGGCCTCCTAATCCTCCTCTTGTTATGTGTGACATTTCATTATTTAGTATCCTGATGGTTTCCTTGGCCTCTGATTCAGAATGCAAAACAGGGTCTTCAGCGTCTTAACATACACTAACACAATTTTTTTTAGGCTAAAAATGTTCTATTCCGATTTTGCTTTCTTCATGAATTAATTTAAGAAATGTGTCAGAACTATCTCTGTGAAGTTGTTTTAAAGAGTTCTCTAATGACATCTCTAATTAAAACAGAAGAACACAAGACTGTTTAGTAATGAAAAGCAGCTGTGCTCTTCGTGGGATATGCGTCTTTTTCCATATGTGTTCCATATGTGCCCTCAATAGTATGTTATCGCAAAAATAATTTTCTAATCTTGTAAATATCTCACCAGCCCTTCAAATGTCTTTGCATCCCTCAAGCCTTGATTGACAGCTACAGCTAGAACAAACCTTTGCTTTTTCGACATAAATCATTCATTCATTCATAAATATGTATGAATCATGAGCAGAGTTATTTTTATTAAGGGGCAATATTTTTTAAATACTATTAAGAATATATGTTTTATATTTACTATTATAATGTAACTATTTTATATATATATATATATATATATATATATATATATATATATATATATATATATATATATATATATATATGTATATATGTATATATATATATATATATGTATATATGTATATATATATATATATATATATATATATATATATATATATATATACATATATATATATATATATATATATATATATATATATATATATATATATATATATATTTTTTTTTTTTTTTATTAAGGGGCAATATTTTTTAAATACTATTAAGAATATATGTTTTATATTTACTATTATAATGTAACTATTTTATATATATATATATATATATATATATATATATATATATATATATATATATATATATATATATATATATATATATATATATGTATATGTATATATATATATATATTAAAATTTTTGGACTGTAAAAGATTTGTATTTATATTAAGCATATTTTTAATATACTTTAAATGTAACAGCAGCAAACTTAGATTGTTTGTATTGGAAAAGTAGAAGTGAACTTACACTTGATCATGCTTAACATTATGAAGTGAATAACAGATTATCTTTTCATCATGGCACCTGTTAGTGGGTGGGATATTTTAGGCAGCAAGTGAAAAAAATGTACTCAGTTTTTTTTAATCTATCAAAAGTGGTCCAAGGAAGGAACAGTGGCGAACCAGCAAAAGGGTTAAGGCTCATTGTGGACCGAGTGAGGAGTGAAGGCTGGCCCGTGTGGTGTGATCAAACAGATGAGCTACTGTAGCTCAAATTGCTCAAGAAGTTAGAAGTTTGTTGCGTATAGGACTGCACAGCCGCAGAGCAGTTAGGGTGCCCATGCTGACCTCTGCCCACCGCTGAAAGCAGAAACAGTGGGCATGTGAGCATCAAAACTGGACCACGGAGCAATGGAAAAAGCTGGCCTGGTCTGATGAATCACGTTTTCTTTCATATCACGTAGATGGCAGGTATACTGATAGTTTACTAGTTAAATATGTGTAGCACATTTTTTAGTTTATGAAAGTATAATTTGATAGCCTGACAAGCCAGACCAACATCAAGATGTTTGGTCTGGAACCTCACCATTGACAGAGCTCAATCCAAGGGGCGGGATAAACGGTTGTCTTTCAAACTCCCTCTGCACACGATAGGATAGCGCTACCAGAGCTAGTTGGAAGATTAAACTTTCACCGTATCCGTTCGGCTAAACTCCGAAAACATCTTCCCTTTATAAGAATGGCTTCAGTGCCGTTCTTTGTTCTTTTCTCAGAGAAAAGCTTAACGTCATTATGGCCCCGCCCACCGACTCTATACACGATGTGATTGGCCCGACCAGAGTTTGGCTATTACAGCTCAGACTTGTATTGAGAGTTCCTAGACGACACTCGCGGCAGATTAGATTTGTTGCCGCTAGGGTCCGTCTAGATTTCTAAGCTAATACTTTGAAGTATACTCTCAGTAAACTATATTTTTGCACTTTAAGTACAGTACTATGTACCTATTTATGTATTATGTTTTATACTTGAGATACACCTTTAAGTGTAATTTAACTTTTTTTTATATTATTTATTTATTTATTTATTTATTTATTTATTTATTTATTTATTTATTTATTTATTTAAAGCACCAGTCAGCACCAGAATTTCTAATAATTTTCAAAAAACTTTCATGGCCCCCAGAATATTTTGAGGTATGAATATCTGAACAAACAATCAAAAGAAAGAGCCTCTGCTTTCAAAAAATAAAAAAAAACCTTTTTATTTTAGCTTCATGCATTCTTTTTTTTTTTTATCATCACTTGAATGTGGGTAAGTTTCATTAAAAAAGCAATTATTTAGAACAAAAAGGCTGTCATGACTATTTTAGAGAATGGTGATCAAAACATAGATGGAGTAGATCGAGTCCATCAACACCCCCAAAGCTGCACAGTCCTATAGTTCATCCTGGGTTGACATTTAATTTGGTAACATTTAGCACTTTTGATTTATATGTTGTTTAATTTTTGATGATCACATTAGATTATGTAGTAAACAATGCTTTTATCACTTGTTTCAGCATCTTCGGCTGTGTTTTGAACCAGAGATTCTGTACTCTTTCAGAAGATGTGTAAGAGAGCCTGACATTTTCGTCAATGGTGGAGAAAGAATTAAAGGGTTAGTTCAACCCAAAAATGAAAATTCAGTCATTAATTACTCTACCTGCCCCTTAAGATCATCGGAACACAAATTAATGTTTTGAAGATGAACGAAAGTCTTATAGGTGTCGAACGACATGAGGCCAAGTAATTGACGACAGAATTTTCATTTGTGGCTAAACTAAACGTTGATTTGAATTGGACTACACAAAAAATCACATGCTCAGAATTAGGAACATATATGTTTTCTTTATAAATCAATATTTTCAAACAAGCATATTGTATTGCATGCCAGAGCCAATTATACTTTTAAGTATCTTGATCAAAAGATTGAGTATTAGCCAAATGTACTTAGACTTTTCTGTCAGTAAATGTTAAGTATACTTAAGTGTATTTTTAAGTATATTTCTGAGAAGTACATAAAAAGTAGACTGACAGTATACTTTCTTATTTTTAGTTTAAAGGTTCAATGTGTTAATTTTAGCGGCATCTAGAGGTGAGGTTTCAAATTGCAACCGTCCACCACTCATCACTCTCTTTCGAAGCACATAAAAAAGCTACGGTGGCCAACAGAGGACAAAGTTGTCGTTGTCTGAGACAGCAGAGTAGCTAGCTTTATTTGTTGTGCACTTTGATATTTAAAGTTTTTCAGACCTTTTACATTCAGCTCTATTACAGATATATTGCACACTGAGTGAAAGGTAATATTCGAAAAAAGCATAATAGGGGCAATTTAAGTGATTTGAATTTGGGGGTCAGGTGTCTGGAGTCTGTGTAATTATTTGAAAATGTCGTACTTGCATTTTTTCCCTTTTAAAAAGAGCATTTTGTAATATAGTGTTTGTTAATATTCTAAGTAGATAATATGCTGTAATATTCAGTAAATGAATTATTTTTGGTTTTTGGTTTATGCTGTTCTCAGGTAACACAGCTGCTCAGTGTCTTTAAATAAAGTGACAGGGAAAAGTTTCTGTGGATCCCTTGAGCACATTTGTCAAATAAGAGGCTCTGTGTTTTGGCAGGATCAGAGCAGAGGACAGGGGACTCTCAAAGGCTCCAGGACAAATGGAGGTTTCATGACGTCTCAGATGCCACTGTATTTGAAGCGGCCGCTGCGATCGATGCGAGCATTTGAATTCTGCTTTCAGTGACTGCATCTGTCATTCTGTAAAAAATGCTCTGTTGATGTTCTTCAGTTTGAGACATGTCTCTCTGCATTCCTCCTTTAGAGGTAGAAACACAAATAACTGATTGCATTTTTTCTTGTTATCAGTTGTGCCTCAAACTTGAATTACTTTCAGATCTAAGGAACATGTAAACCCATTGAACTAATAAATAAAAAAATAGACCCTGACTCCTGGAGACTGCTTAAACCAGCAAATCAGAGCAGAGCTATCTGTTTTGAGAAAACACTTGCCATTTTTTTGTGCAATATGCATCAGACAGTCAACGACAACTGGTTGTCGATATCTAGATACAAGATTTATGAGTCTGAGCCTTTATGATCATGCTTCTTTTCGGGCCTTTCTAATGGTCATCTCTTAAAGCTGCACTCTATGTAACTTTTCCGTCCGCTAAAGGGCGCCTATTCAAAACAAAGGCATATTTTGATAACGCCAAGTTTGAGCAAAGAATCTTGGGACATGTGGTCTTCACCTCACAGCCGGTGAAAAAGAATTGCGATAGAAATTATATTCATGGATGCGGTTATTAACGTTACTGTAGTATGAAGCAGAGCAGGACCGAATGTTGAGGGAGCTGAACAAGGCCGCTGGAGCGATTGTTCATAACATCCGGCTCGGAAACCGAGGGTGAGGCAGATATGACACAATTGACAGGCGACTCCCTCAGACGGCCCGGTTCATTGGTTAAAATAGTTGAAACATTTGGGATATTGTAAGAACTCAACTGAACAAAATATATAAAACTGGCCTAGTGGTGGTTTTTGGATATTTTACTGCAAAACAAAATATCACATAGTGCACCTTTAAGTTTGACACCCTCACTTTGGCACTGAGAGTTCTGACACTGAATACGATAAAATAGGACTTAGCAGTCAAAATCTCAGTGGTATCTGTTGTAAACGTAATAATGCTCATTTAATTGCAGTAATTAGTCCAGTTGAGGAACTGCTAAAGCTGTAGCTGTTTGTGAAGTTGTTTAGGTGTTGTGCTGTTTACCTTTGCAGTGATTTGACAAGGTGAAGAAGCCACGGTTGGACTTTAAAGCTCTTCTGTTGCTACGGGAGACGTCTTTCATGCCGACAGAACTGTTCGCACCCCGTTCTCTCTCATCCAAAACAGAGAAGAAAAATCTGTGTTTTAGAGGAGATTAGTGAGCACATTACAAACAAATACAGACAGACCCACAAACAAATTGCAACACAGGCTGTCAATAATGGGTGTCTTACAACTAAACATGAAAGATGAAATCTCTTCCATGCGAGCTTTGGACATTATGGTAACACTTTATTTTAGGGTTCAGTTATTAACTATTATTAGTATGCACATTACTAGGATATTGGCTGTTTATTAGTACTTATAAACCACATGTAACACATATAACAGTTATTCTTCATGACCTTATTGTACCTCCCTTACCCAATACCTAAACTGAAATGCTAAAAAAACTACCGTACTAACTATTAATAAGCAGTAAATTAGGAGTTTATTGAGGCAAAAGTTGTAGTTAATAGTATGTGTTCCCCATAATAAAGTATTACCTAATTAATGAATTAAATTGTTTTGTTATAAGTTTAAATTTCGAATGCTCCAAACATTGTGTGTAAGTGTATATACATAATATTTTTTTATTCTTAATATATTGTATTTTAGATAAAATTCAAATGTATTTGTAATGAACAAAATAGGCAAATGCCCTGTTCAACACCAATAAAATAAAACAGTGTTTATGTATTTGGTAACACTTTATTTTACAGTGTCCTTGTTACATGTACTTACTATATATTAATAACTATAAATTACACATAATTAGATGCAATTAACCCTAAACTCTACCCTAACCCTATAGTAAGTACATGTAGGGTAGTTATTATTACTCATAATTTATAATCACACTGTAACACGGACAGAAGTAATGCACGGACACCTTCAAATAATTGTAACTATGTCTTTTTTTAGGTGCATTCATATGATTTTGCAGTGCATATATTTTTGTTTAACATAAATTAGTGCTTTGCAGGACTTTGAAATCTCATCTTCCACAAAACACATAAAAAATGTCTTTATGCTAACAGATAGCTTTTGTATATTATATGCCAAAAATCGAAAAGACGCATTGCACCGATATATGGGTTTCACCCTTTTTGTGAATAGCTTTTTTTTTTTTGCTATTCACTGAACTGTTTAATTTAGCTCTTGGGCGAACCTTAAATTCAGTAAACTCACAAGAAATATGACCAGTGGTATGGACGACAATTCGATTGACAGTTTAGAGTTCACATGGTTCATTCAGCTTGCATAACCGCTCTAATACAAATGAGATCAAATAGCTGAAGTGGCACCTGGTCTGCTGTCAGAGTGTGAAGTGATCATTAGAGGTGTAAGGTTAATGCATCAGGACTCCGGCAGGGGACTGTGGTCCTGGGTTTGTTCTCGTTCTCCTAGGCCTGACTGATTATACACATAAGAGAAGCTGATTAGAGAATGGGTCGGAGACACAGTCAGTGCTGCCAATCACAGCTGGGGTTCCTCACACTATTGCCTCGCATAGCCAGACCGTCTGACTGACAGCTTTCATTGACCAAGCACCGCCCACAAGCCATCTGACTGATATGTAAAGCAACCAATCACAATTCATTTTGTTCCACATCATGTTTAGGGGCTTGAAAATGTAACGTCGGTGTCCCTACAATAACAGCCCTGTGTAGAACTCTTGGGTGCATTTTAAAGACTCTATGCTGTGAATAATACATCCTTCACATACTTTTGAAAATCCAGCTTTTAGTTGATCCTGATAAGAGCTCATTGACACAGCTGTAAGAGCTCATTGACACATTGACGCGACACACATCTCCCAGAAATCCTGTAGAATTCAACCAATCAAACGAAGTGTTTACAATTTTGAGTTCCATATGCATCAGACGTTCAGCCAACGGTCCTACTCACATTTAGCCTGGATGCCAGCCGAACATAGCCCCGACCACAAATTTTTTAGGTCGGGCAGTTCGGTCTGGCCTTGCTCCATAGAGGAGTAATTATCCCCGAACAGAAACTGTTCGGACCAATGAAATCATCAGGGCGGGACTTGCGACAAACTTGGCAACACAGTGCAGTTGAACTCTGTTGACATTTGACAATGCGTCTCTTCGTTGCTCTGATTGGTTGTAGGTCTATCCAATTGATATCTTTCCTGGTTCGGCTGAAACACACCCCATAATCACAGCCCAATGGAATAGTTTCAGACTCATATTCTGACTAGAATTGAGTATGACCACGTCAGGCTAACTCACATTACAACGCTAGGAAAAAGACAAACAGACCGGAAGAAGAGACTCAAAAGAGAGAGAGAGACAGGAAGACATACGGAAGATCTGTTCAATACTTAGTGAGTTGTCTTGTAATAAAGTCTAATTTGGGACACTGTTCATAGGCTAAAAGTCTACGCAACGCACAAAAGAAGCGCATTAGTTAGCATTTGCTATGAGGTGATACTCTAATAGCATAAACAAATATTTTACAACTTCAACTTTACAGCAGAAAAAACATTTTATAGCCTGGTACAAATTGTGGTTTTGGCCTATACGGCTAATTTTGACCTTCATGACAACTGTGAGGGGGGTGATTTTTATTTATTTATAGCTCATTAGTTTACATTATATAAAGCCTTAAAGTTCTGAATAATTAAGGGCATAGTTACTTTGATTGACAGGTGGATAGCCATTTATCCGCCATCTATAGTCATTGCGTCACCTTAGCTCCGCCCACATCCCGGCTATTTGCCCATTTTCTGTTTCTGTTTCGCTATGACACGGTGCCAAGATGGCAACAGCCAGCTCATCTCTACTTTACGCTTCAGAACCATAAACTGTAAAAAAAAATATGGGCATAGTGTCCGTGACATCACCCATAGGATTCCGATAAGCCGTTCTGAAGCGTAGAGACATATTGCAAGCTTGCCATCGCGTGTCACTCCCGGATAACAGAAAATGGGCAAAGAGGCGGGATGTGGGCGGAGCTTAGGTGGCACAATGACTATAGATGGCGGAGAAATGGTTATCCACCTGTCACTCAAAGTAACCACGCCCTTAATTATGCAGAAATGTAACGCTTTATATAATGTGAACGAATGAGTTGTAAAAAAATTCACCCCCCTCACAGTTGTCATGAAGGTCAAAATTAACTGTATAGACAAAAACAATTAGCACCAGGCTGTAAATATGTTTTTGTCTGCTGTAAAGTTGGGAATTTTAACATGGTGCTCAATGAGATTCTGCTCCCTTCTGGAGCCTGTCTCTAGTGGCCAGTTGAGGAATTGCAGTTTACATTACTTCCGTATTGGCTTCAAGAGAGATCGCGGGATGTTGCCGCTTGTTTAGAAAGGCTTATCGGAATCCTATGGGTGATGTCATGGACACTACGTCCATATTTTTTCACAGTCTATGGTGTAAACTGATAGAGATGAGTGGTGTAAACGATCTTTGCTGGTGTTTTAAAAATAATTTAAGGATACACAGAGTACTTACACACACGATCATAATTTTCGAGAGAAATGGTAAAGGGGATTGCATATACGAACAAGTTCTCACTGTAGTAAACAAATTCCACCCAATCTCTCTTTGGTGACGTGGATGATTTCATTGCATTAACTGTACATCATCATATAAAGCCCGACCTGACAATTTGTTTGGTCCGAACAGCTATGGTTCATGCATAGTCCACACTGAACTTCCCGACCTCAAATGTTGTGGGCGGGGCTAAGTTCGGCTGGCATCTAGGCTACAAATATTTGGTAAACTGTACATTTTTAAAGGTGTCATGAACTGGCTTTTTTAAAATTTTATATATACTGTTTTCTGAAGTCAACTAATAATGTTTGTGTGGTTTTTACATTCAAAAACATAACTAATAAGTAATAGGCTATTTTCTACACTGGTTTTGAGGCTCTTTCCAAAACGCTGGGTTTTGATGGGCGTGTCGCACTGGAGACTTGGAAGTAAACGCCCAAGGCTAGGATTGGATAAGATTTCCATATTTAATGAGCTTAAGCTCCCCTGTCAGTTCAGGGAGAGAGGAGAGAATGAGGGAGAATCGGCAACCAGAATGATTCACTCGATCACAGGGCTCATAAACATCTTTATCAATCAAACAAACATGTTTTATTTGTCATCGACCCGGGAATGATTGGACTTTTATTTTTATATTACACATAGCCCGCACGATCGGATGATATAAGCATGAACCACGGGCACATACATACACATTCGGCGCGCGCCGTCCCCTTCATATGTCAACTTGAGAGAGAGAGAATAGCAGAACATATCTGCTCAGAGTCTAGCGTGCTAAGGTATGTTCTGTTAGACAGGTACACATAAGCAAAACGATCTATAACAATGCAATACTATTACACATAAAAACACGTTTTACTCACATAAGTGTGTTGCACCATTCCTGTCAGATCCAAATCCTGCATCAACCGGAGATTAGTTTACAAACGATTCCGCAGTGAACTGAAGTGAATGTCTTCCCCACATGAGCTGGAACTTCATTAAAAATAAAGTTCAACCACTCCTTCCTAATATTAGGATCAGAGGGAAGCTTATGCAGCGACCGTGTTCTTACACAACCAGGAATAGCGCAATATCTTAATCTTCCTCTGCATATTTATTGTTGTTGACCAGCTTGCACGAGCCCCCCTTAAGTCGGTGGACGTGCTACTGGATTAGACGTGCTGTAGAGGTGTGTGTTTCGTCCCACACGGATGTAAGAATGAAGCACAGGACGGTTTGAAGAGCCTGGTGTCTATAAAAGCTATAAAAGAAAGTTTTCAGCTCTGAAACTTAGAGGATATTCTTATATTACCATGACCTTTTATATATCAAAAGCTCAAGGGAAAGTTGATTTCTTAATTCATCACTCCTTTAATTAGACTGAATTTTATAAGATCTAATTGTATTGAGTGAAATGTATATTCATGTTCAACATTTGTCCACCATTTTAAAGGTGCCATATGTAGGAACTTGCTAGTCATGCTCACACTTGTGCACCAGTAAAGTACAAGAGACATGAACATGATTCAAGGCACGATATACTCACAGCAAAGTCCTTTTGTGTTCTTCGCTTAGGGGGATATATATATATATATATATATATATATATATATATATATATATATATATATATATATATATATATATATATATATATATATATATATATATATATATATACATATATATATATATATATATATATATATACATATATATATATTAGGGCCGGGACTTTAACGCGTTAATTAAGATTAATTAACTACGGGACTTTAACGCGTTAATTAATTACGCAAAAAAAAAAAAAAAAAAATTAATCACACTTATTTTTGCCCCGCGGAACGTTTTTCAATGAATGAGTTTTGACGGACCGATTATACTGGAACACCAACTAGCGCTCATGAGTCACGACAACAACCATGACAACAACAAACCATAGTGAACATGAACGAAGAAGCTGATGAGACCCCTTTGCTTGGCCCCGTGGATGGGAAATTTAGTTTTAAAAAACGAAATGATGGAAGCGTCGACAAGAGCATGGTTGTGTGCAAGCTATACAACAGGGGTATCCAAAGTCGGTCCTGGAGGGCCACTGACGTCCTGCAGAGTTTAGCTCCAGCTTGCCTCAATACGCTGCTAAAGTTTCTAGTATTCCTAATAAGACCTTAATGAGCTGGTACAGGTGTGTTTAATTGGGGTTAGAGCTAAACTCAGCAGAACAGTGGCCCTCCAGGAGCAGGATTGGACACCCCTGCTATACAACAAGGAATTAGCGTATCACCGCAGCACATCGAGCCTCAAATATCACAAATATGCTTTTGCTACACTTAATGGCAAACATTGCACTGGTCTGCTGGACTGAAATAAATAAACAACATTTTGTTGATTAAGCTTATGTATTCAGTCATTATTCAATGGTATGCTAAAAATCCATGTGAAAAATTGGGCTACTTCTCATTGTTCCAGGTCAAATATTTATATGCAATTAAAATGCGATTAATTTCGATTAATTAATTACAAAGCCTCTAATTAATTAGATTAATTTTTTTAATCGAGTCCCGGCCCTAATATATATATATATATATTAATTTGCAGTACGTATACGTATACGTATATACGTATATTCAACATCCTGACACCATCCGCAATGCTGACAGCAGTGTTTAGATGATTATGTAAATATATGCTGTGCACTTTCCTCTTATAACAACATAAACACAACAAAAAAGAAGTGTGAGAAAGCAGCAGATAAGAAAGTCAATGTGGTAATCAATGTGGAAATGTACCAACTCTACAATTCCCGGCATTATTTCGACTGAAGAGGTAATTAAAATTAAATGTTTATGATAGTTTGATTATAAAGTATATTGGAGACTATATTTGACTATGTGAGACTATTGTTTGAATGAATCCCTTTTCTTTTTTCATAACACATTGACATTACACTTCAGAATAGTTCTTTCTGTATTAACCTGAACATTGTATAAGCATTCGTTTTAATGTGTCAAAATAAACGGAAGAGAGGCTCTTGGAAGCGTGCATAAACGTCATATTTTCGTTTTTTCACAACAGGCTTTCAACCTAGAAATTTAGGGAAAGTCCTGTTTTTTTTAAGCTTCTCTACAAGCTGTTCACATGCCGGCAATAATAAAATCATTGAAAATACATGAAAATTCTAGCTCAGAAGTCAGGATCCCTTGAACTTTGAAAGCGTGTCTAGCTAGTGTGCGATGTGTGTTTCTATCTGCATTTTATGTACAGTATTTCACAGAGAGTAACAAAAAAAAAGTGAAAATAGCTTGTGCGTGTTTTTAGAGGAAAGTGCAAAATCTCAAGTGCAAAAAAGAACTCAAGCCTTGAATATCTTAAACAACAAGGCCAAATCAACTTGCCTGCTTCTGATTTTCATGGTACTCATAAACTGAACAAGTGTTTTTAATGCATGAAAGCAACTTTATTTCACTGGAGTCCATCTGACCTTGAAAGAAACCAAGTATTTTCAATTTTCCAAGTGCAGGGATTGTTTAGAAAGCCTTTTCTGAATGCTACACAGGTTAAGTCCAGAAATTCTCTGAGATCTTTAGAGGTCTGTGGTTGCTTGTAAAACAATCTATGGTGTTAAGAAGTCCGTTTCATACAGCGCACGTCCCGCAGCTCTGTTGCCCCGTGTCTGTGTTTTTCCAGTCAGAGCTGAGCAATATCTCTCACCCTGTTACATATTCATACACTTAAAAATCCTCTGTGTTGACCTAGACAGACAGCCTGGGAAAAACCTGTACATTCATTACTCATCATTCATTGCATAAATTGAAAATATCCAGTGGGACATATCTAAAAGTTGTTTCCATGGTAATTTGCTGGAGAAGTGGCACCCAGCGGGAGCTTCGCAAATAAACCGTGCAAAACTTGAGAAGTTAACAAGACACAAGGGGAATACGGTCTACACCATTAGAATCACGCCTTTCTCGCTGTCAATCCATGACTTACTGTCTCAGATGTTTCTCATAAAATTGCTTAGGATAAATAAATGAAAGTGTTTGCATAGAGAATGTAAAATGAATGTGGATCACTCAGATAAAATGTTTATGGTTGGGCGGATATATTCTGGAAAGGTTTTGGGGAGACTGGGCTCATCACAGAGCATCTAATCAGGCCCCCTCTCTCGAAGTTTTTAGCAACCATGACCTTTCCTTTGTAATAAAACCTGCCTGTCAATCACAGATGTCTATCAGGACTGCGGTCTCAGAAGAGAGAAGCAGACAGAATAAAAGAGAGCAGAATACCAGGATTTAACTCAGACTTTTCTTCTCACATTGTATTTCAAATGTCCAGATGGAAACCCCAGCTGATCAGGAGTTTTCTTTTAGACTGACTGATGGAACGTTCACAGATACATTTGTGTATAAATGCATATTTATCCAAATTACTTTTACATTAACGTATAAGACTAATTCATTTAATTAATTCAACTAATAATCTAATTATAATTTAACTAATAATATGCATTGTAAGGAATCTTCGATTGGAAGGAAGGAGGCGGGAACCGGCGAAAGTTTCAAAACTTTAATTCACAAATAAATAAACAAAACGAAAGTAAAACCGCGGGCAGCCCCTCACGGACGACTGCCCGCAAATACCCACACAATAAACCGTGGGCAGCCCCTCACGGACGACTGCCCACATAAACATAATAAAACATAAACAAAACATAACATAAATCCAGGCCTGGTCCTCTCTCGTCTTCCGCAGCCCTTGCCTCTTCTTTTATGCTCCTGTCACATGGCCGCGAGACGAGACCAGTGTCATGCAGCTGGCACTCGTCAACACTAATCACCGGGCCGTACCCCGCGTGATTTCACCACATACCCCCATCGCCCCTCGCAGGCCCGGGGGCACTCCCGAGACTGCGCTCTAACCCCCCCGATCACGGCGGCCTCGGCACCTGGGGGTAAGGACATAGAGGCGAGAGAAATGTAGACGGGAGCACGAGGAGCCAGCGAACGAGAGAGGGGAGAGAGGGAAATAAGAAAGAAAGTAAAAAAAAATCAGGTCCGTTTCCCAGACACACTGCCGTTCGGCCCTCCGCCCGCCGAGAGGCTCTTCCTCGCGGTGCTGTGTGATGGCACTGGACGCCTGGTGGACAGCTCGATCCTTCTCCGCTCCCTGGCGGCCGGCGGTGACTCCTCCTTCTGAGGGACCCGGCAGCGAGACCCGCGCTCCCTGCTCCTCCCCTATCAGGCGGACGACAGCAGACTCCGGCTCTCAGCAAGCGCGGCGACTCCTCCGCCCCCTCTCGGACGGCAGCCACCCCACCTCGACCCAGGGGCACGGCAGCAAGGTCTCTGTCCCACCTTCCTCGCTCCAGCACCATGGCCTCGGGCAGCCCTCGCGGTCCTCATTCATCCGCTCTGCCCGACCTCCTCAGCACCGCGATCCCCTCAGCAGCGAGGGCTCTTTGACAGCATGTCCCTCCTTCCTCGCGGGTTTCGGCACCAGTGTAACGAATCTTCGATGAGGCAGGAACCGGTGAACTTTTCAAAACTTTAATTCACAAATAAATAAACAAAACGAAAGTAAAACCGCGGGCAGCCCATCACGGACGACTGCCCGCAAATACCCACACAATAAACCATGGGCAGCCCCTCACGGACGACTGCCCACATAAACATAATAAAACATAAACAAAACATAACATAAATCCAGGCCTGGTCCTCTCTCGTCTTCCGCAGCCCTTGCGGTGTGCCATGCAGCTGGCACTCGTCAACACTAATCACCGGCCCGCTCTCGCGGTCCCTCGCCCCGCTGCCTGTCACACCACATGCATTTATATACACTTCTCAAAAAATGAAGGGAACACTTAAATCAAACATTGGATCTCAATGATATATTCAATTTGAAAATATGTATTTATATACAATCTATCATTTGTTAAGAACAATGTGACATCAGTCAATGAAAACTAAAATCATCAATAAAACAGACACTGGAGGGCTGGATTTAAAATCATACCAAATATTCTATGTAAAAAATTGAAGTTACAGGCTGGTCCTGAAGTTCATCACAGCAACTCATTATGTAAGTCAGTAATGTGTATGGCCCCCACTTGCCTGTATGCACTCACAACAACATCTGGGCATGCTCCTGGTGAGATGGCAGATGGTGTCCTGGGGGATCTCCTCACAGACCTGGATAAGGGCATCAGTGAGCTCCCGGACAGTCTGTGGGGCTACTTGGCGGCTTTGGGTGCTCCGATACATGTACCAGCGTTTCTGAATTGTATTCAGGTCTGTGAAACTTGAGGGTCAATCAATGGCATCAGTGCCTTCGTCATCTAAAAACTGCCTACATACTCTAGCTACATGAGGCCGGCATTATCATGCACCGGAAGAAACCAAGGGCCAGCTGCACCCGCATATGGTCTGACAGTGGTTCTGAGGGTTTCACCCCCCCCCCCCCCCCTTTAATATTAGGAATGTATGGTTGAATTTTTGTTCACATAGGGAAGACATTATACGTGTGTTCACTTCATTTCACTGTGGAATATTTTGCAAACAAGTCTCACGTATGCGATTCGGTTCGCGCTTATATCCACCGATAGGGTGGGCCAAGTAATACAAAAATAATAGTGCAATAAATTGTAGGTGGATGAAAAATAAATCATTGTGTTTGTTTGATAAAGATGTTTATGAGCCCTGTGATCGAGAGAATCATTCCGGTTGACGCTTTCAAAACAATCCCTCCCTCGTGTGAACTGAACTGACAGGGGAGTTGAAGCTCATTAAATATGCAAATCTTATCCAATCCTAGCTGGGACCTTTTACTTCCAAGTCTTCAGTGCGGCACGCCCATCAAAACCCAGCGATCAGAAGAGAGCCTTAAAACCAGTGTAGAAAATAGTCTATTACTTATTAGTTATGATGTTTTTGAATGTAAAAACCACACAAACGTCATTAGTTGACCTCAGACAACAGTATAAAAAAATGAAAAAGCCAGTTCATGACAGCTTTAAAGCAACATCATCGTCAATCTTCTAGTACAAATACAGTGTTCACATTTATTTGTGCATTAAAAAATTACACACCAGGTTGTGCCTTGTATTGTAATATTTACAGAATATTTTCTTCGGAGATACGTAATGTTAACAAATACATTCGTCCATGCACAGGTTTGACGTAAATTTAATCACCTTTTTGTTTATTTCATAACTTAATTGACAACACAACTACGACTTTGCATGCTCGTAGTTTCTTTTGCTCTTTATTTAAAGGGGGGGTGAAACACTCAGTTTCAGTCAGTGTCATGTCAATCTTGAGTACCTATAGAGTAGCATTGCATCCTGCATATCTCCGAAAAGTCTTTATTTTTTTTATAATTATATAAGAAAGATGCGCTGTTCCGAGTCTTTCCGAAAAAAGCCGAGCGGGTGGGGGCGTGTCGTGTGAGCGGAGCTAAATAATGACGTGTGCCCGCTGCTGCTTTTGTGTTGAGTCGAGTGCGTCGTAAAGCTGTGTCATCCCTGACAGCGGGAAAAAAACTTTATTCAAAATAAAAATATGGCTTTTAATCAGATACAGCCATACATCTATGATCCGGAATCAGACCCAGAGGCTGCAGTTGAACAGGAGCAGCAGCAAAAACGACTAGAGCAGGACGTCTCTATGTGGTACAAGTTATACACTAACTATATAATATGCTTAGCGGCTTGTGTTATTTACATATTTATACTTGAATTATATCGTCGTATTTTTGTCTTTGAAGGTGTACATGTGGGAAGTGCAGTTGTGCACGTGTGTTTGTGTGTTTACGCGTGGTTTGTGTAGACAGTAAGCAGACTGGTTTTGCACGGCAGGTTAAGTTAGTGTTTACATAGAAAGAGACGGAATAGTAGCGCATTTGAATGAAGAAGCGTGCTTATTTAATTCAACATATTTCCCCACTCTTTGTGTATTGTTGTTTGGAGTGCTTTTACAATACACAAACATAAAGTTACACATATAGTGGCCAGCTAAACAAATGTACACGCACTACACATCGCATGCTCCATTGATCAATTAACTATACGTGATCATGTTTGGGCTACTTGATGAGCATAGACATTTGAAGCACTCTTACTCACAGCCTGCGGTTCTAACGTTAGGACCTTTATCGTTGGGACTGCTCCATCCTTCAGCATTAGGCGATTGGAAAAGCCGGCGTCAAGCTGGGCCTTGTTTATGAAACAGTCGGCACCGAAATGCAGCGAACAGATATAAACATTCGCGCAACTCAGTTGCTGATCCGGAAAAGCAAATTACATCCACTGTTGCCTTAACGCGGGGTTTTGGGGAATCTGTGCAGGACTGTCTTGGTCTGGCAACCAAAAACGCACTTTTTTGGTGACATTGTTATGTGCACATCACCTGTGCAGCAGCCTACGAGCCAGCGCTTTAATGGGGGTAGCCTGTTACTTTCGCTCTCTCCCTCTCTCTCTCTCTCACGCGCTTCCGGTAGAATTGTCCGTAAGGCCCATACAAGGAAATTCCGCCCCCATTAACGTCAAAGGGGACGTATGATCTCAAAAAACTTGCCGAAACTTATGACTAACCGGAAGTAGTATTTTTGACAAAGAAATACTCCCATCAAACGTCCACCTTAACTTTTGAAACTTTGTCTATGTTTAGTATGGGATTCCAAGTCTTTAACAGTGTAAAAAGATCAGTATGCATGAAACAGCATTTCACCCCCCCTTTAAAGGTACATTCAGCACGCCACATTTGCACGTGATATTGCGCCGCGAGTATGGCAGACATGACAGGAAAGTTCGTTTTTCTAAGTTTTACTGACCTATAGCTCATCTGACCGCAGATACTGAATAAGGGCAATGTGTTTCTCACAGCATCTGACAGAAGTGTCACCACTTTTTACATACAGACACAGCAGTTGTACCATGGCCACCCCTTAGCTCTTGCCCTGGGAAGGTGGATATTTTTCCAAGACCAAGGTTCTTAATGTTTTGACCAGGTTTTTAATAAGACTATATTTTGCTGTGTTGTTTTATTAAGGCTATATTTTGCAGCATTGAGCTTTCTACCTTGATTAGTTACCTTGCAACTGCAGCTGAAAAACAGCCCCACAGCATGATGCTGCCACCATACACTTTACGTTTGGGATGGTATTGTGCAGATAATGAGCAGTGCCTGGTTTCCTCCAGACATTATGCTTGGAACTAAGGTTCATCAGAACAGAGAATCTTGTTTCTCACAGTCTGCAAGAGTCCTTTAGTTTTTGCTAATTCCAAGTGGGGTTTCATTCGTCTTCACTGTGGGTAGGCTTAAGTCTGGCCATTCTGCCATAATGCAAGTGGAGTGTTGTGGACCATCAGCTTCTTGGTCACCACTCTAACCAATGCCTTTCTCCATTGTTTGCTCAGTTTGGCCTGAAGGCCAGCTCTAGGAAGAGACCTGGTTGTTCCAAACTTCTTCTATTACGGATTATGGAGGCTACATGCTTCAGTGAACCTTCACTGCAGTAAAGTCAATCCTGTCTCTAAGCTCCACAGGCAGTTCTTTTGACCTCATGGCTTGGTTTTTGCTCTGATATGTATTTTCAGCTGTTACATCTTTTATTGAGAGGTGTGTGTGTTATTCCAACTCCTGTCCATTCAATTATATATAACACAGGTTTAAATCCAATTGAATTGTACGGACATCTCAAAGATGATCCAGTGAAACTGAAATGCTCCTGAGCTAAATTTCAAGTGTCCCATAGGGCAAAAACACTTGCAATGCAATGTGATCCTACATATGATAGAAAACACGGTTAATAATCGCTGTACACATCCATCTCTCCTTGACAGCACATAGACTGCATGTTAATTTACTCCAAGAAATGTAAGAAATAAAGAGGCATATGTGAGCGCGCAAATAAACCAAAGACTGTTTACTTTACCTCTGTTTGTTTGCTTTTATGCCCCGTGTTGTTGTCTCTTCTATTCCATGGCTTTATTTTTTTCTGACAAGCTGTCATTTTCTCACAGGCCTTTGTTCTTTCAAATAGCATGAATTATGCTTTTTCTTTCTCCCTCCCTCCCTCCCTCCCTCCCTCCCTCCCTCTCTCTCTCTCTCTCTCTCTCTCTCTCTCTCTGTCTCTCTCTCTCTCGCTCTCTCTCTCGCTCTCTCTCTCTCTCCTGTCACACTGATCAAGTGTTTTCTGAAGAGTTTGGTGCAGAATGAAAGTGTCTTAGTGAGGCTGCCTGCAAGATTTCATTTCACAGTCCTCTGAGTATTGGCGCATACGTCTGTGTGTTAGAAAGATAAATAGATCTCCAGTGTAACTCTTCTTTTCATTGTAGAGACACTATTTATCACAGGAAACTTTGAATTTATTTTAGAGTAATTTTCACCTTTTTAAGATACATGAGCTGTTATTGATCAACTGGTAATTATTAATTTAGATATTATGTTCGTTTAAGGAAAGTCCCTTTAAAGGGGTGGTCACACAAGATTTTGAGCATGCAAAATTCACAGCAATGGTCACTGTACACTATATTGCCAAAAATGGCCACTAAATACAGTACATACCACAGAGACAGACGTCCTGCTGTTGCTGTTTCTCCTTTTCAATTTATTGCTGCCTCAGATTTGATTCTGGATCATATTTGTATTAGCTGAGATAGCCATGGGTTTCTCCACGCTTGAGGACGTCACCACTTTGTGCGCACTCGTTATTCTTTAGCTCCGCCCACACGATACGCCTCCAGCCGCTCGGTTTTTTCCGGAAAGACTCGGTACAGCCTATATTTCTTTTATAAATCTAATAAAACTAAAGACTTTTCGGAGATATGAAGGATGCAATACTACTCTATAGGTACTCAAGATTGACATGAGATTGACTGAAACTGAGTGTTTCACCCCCCAATTTAATGACTCACCCCAATGTCGGACATCCTCGGAACACAGTTTAAGATATTTTAGATTTAGTCCGATGTCTTTCTGTCCTTTGAATGTAAGTGTATGCCAACTTGCTGTCCACGACCAGAAGGGAATGAAAACATCATCAAAGTAGTTCATATTTGACATCAGTTAGTTAGTTAGTTAGTTAGTTAGTTAGTTAGTTAGTTAGTTAGTTAGTTAGTTAGACTCTTTTGAAGCGTCAAAAACTACGACTTTATTCAGCATTGTCTTCTCTTCCGTATTCCTCAAATAAAGAATCAAACGGTCATGATTCTAGATTCGGATCGCGTGTCAAACTGTCAAACTGCTGAAATCACGTGACATTGGCGGTATGAATCACGAATCAATCTGCTGATTCGCGACCGTTTTTTTTTTATTTGAGGGTTGAAAACAAATGCGGAAGAGAAGACAATGCTGAATAAAGTCGTAGTTTTTGTTATTTTTGGACCAAAATGTATTGTCGACGCTTCAAAAGAGTCTAACCAACCAACTGAAGTCACATATGGACTACTTTGATGATGTTTTCATTACCTTCTGGACGTGGACAGCAAGTGGGCATACACACATTAAAAGGACAGAAAGCCCTCGGACTAAATCTAAAATATCTTAACTGTGATCCGAGGATGAACAGAGGTCTTACGGGTGTGGAACGACATTGGGGTGAGTCATTAATGAAAGAAATTTCATTTTTGGGTGAACTAACCCTTTAATCCGTTGGGTCGTCACTCCAGAGAACATGTCTAGTGTCCAGTGGCGGCGTGCTGTACACCACTGCATCTGACGCTTTTATAATACACCTGTGGCTATGGAAATGATTGGAAAATCATTTCCATAGAATTCAGGGATTTGAAGGGGTGTCCCAATACACTTAATATAGTGTATGTCCTTTAAAAAAATAAAAAAATCCTAAGATCCTATTCCACTTTTCTGCATCTTTGAAGTTTTTAGCCTTGGAATTCACTACTATGTAGTTAGCTACTAAAATTTTAACTAGCAATTTATGATCATGTTAACTATGTCTGATTTCCAAGCAATTTACTAGTGGTGCCATAGGAACGCTTCGGCTTTTGCCACCCGGAAGTGTTGTGAGGTCATAGTGAATTGTTGTATATAAACATGAAAAGTACTTATTTTTTGATGTAAGTACATAGTTAAGGCCACCTATTATAAAGTGAGACAACTGAACTTTGTACCACAGCAAAATATGTATGAATGTATAATGCTGTATTATAAACATCCTTAGGTCAAATCACCCTTAAAATATATATATTTAGCTAATACTATGTATAAACATCTGAAGAGTTCAGATGTAAAAGCCTCTAATCTTTGGTCAAAAATGAGACAATGATACTGAGTGAATGCTCTCCACATATATGCGTTCATAGAATACTTTCACTTCATACTCACTAAATCACAGCCTCAGCCCATTCAGAAGTACCAGTACTTAGAGAGAAACCTATGGAAGCCTGATACAAATGCTTTATTTAAAGGGATCCCATGGTGTTGAGACTTGTATGGCTTAATATAACATAAATGATGTCTCTTACTGAATTATGTAGTAGAAAACCCATGAAAGATCTACGTTATTTTAAAAATCGATTTTATATTTGGACCATGGGCGGCGCCATTTTGTTTGCGTTCTAGGTTGATGACGTAGAGTGGTTGAACTCCTCAATCAGCTGGCATTACCCGTTGCTATTTTTACCACAACGCAACTCGAAAATTGTTTCAGAGTTAAACAAAACCAATGAATTCCTTTGTAATTATACTTAAAACACACTCAAACATACATGTGCACACAAACTCACCTACACAAGTCACAAACAGATCGGCGGGCGCGCACACGACAGGCTCTGTCTCAATCGAGATGTTGGGCTGCTCAGTCTCCACGACAGGGGCTGAATCTGAAATCGACCCTATACCCTTAAATAGGGCATTATTTGAAGGGACGGACATTTGTAGTGTTGTCCGACACCATAGTGGACATGTTCGAGTGCAGTCATTCAGTCTCACGTTCCACCGCAATAACGAAAGCCGATTTACAAACAGCTGTCCGACTTCACGCACTCAAACATACATGTGCACACAAACTCTCTCTCTCACACAGACTCACACACACCCCAACAGATCGGCGCGAACACAGCAACACACACACACACCAACAGATCGGCGCGAACACACACCCAGCCCAACAGATCGGCGCGAACACACACACACACGCACGCACGCACTGCGCGCGCATACATAACCCTCAATCTATTCCCTTTGTTGATATCCTGTTCAACACATCCTGTTCCCCAGATAGACTCTGTCTATGGATAGACTGTTGATAGTAGATTAACTATAATGCCTAATGTGACCAGCAGAGGGAAATATCTAGGTAGGACGATGGGATAAAGTAACGTGAGGAAGAGAGGCAGGATGTTTTGGTGATGATGCATGCGATTGAGACAGAGCAGTCAGGTGTGTGTGTGCGCGCCCGCCGATCTGTTTGTGACTTGTGTAGGTGAGTTTGTGTGCACATGTATGTTTGAGTGTGTTTTAAGTACAATTACAAAGCAATTCATTTGTTTTGTTTAACTCTGAAACAATTTTCGAGTTGCGTTGTGGTAAAAATAGCAACGGGTAACGCCAGCTGATTGAGGAGTTCAACCACTCTACGTCATCAACCTAGAACGCAAACAAAATGGCGCCGCCCGTGGTCCAAATATAAAATCGATTTTTTAAATAACGTAGATCTTTCATGGGTTTTCTACCACATAATTCAGTAAGAGACATCATTTATGTTATATTAAGCCATACAAGTCTCAACACCATGGGATCCCTTTAAAGAAAAACGCCAGACGGATTTAGAGGCTTTTGGATCTGAAGTCTTCAAATATAACTATAACCTAATATAATGTAATATTTAGAATTGTTTAGATTGTTTAGAATTGTTAGAAATATAATCTATTGCTATAATGCAGAATGGTGGTTATCTTTTGTTTCTGTTTAATCTCACAGTAAAAAGTGGGGAGGAAGTAGAGAGAGAAAGGTAAATGGGGAGAGAGATACAGAAAGGGAGAAGTGAATAACAAATCAAACCATTATTTAGAGTGTGCAGACTATTTCTGATCTTATAACAATGTTTCTCTGGATTTACAGCATTCCTCAGGAGGCGGATGTCCAAAAAAGATCGTTATTATTTCCTTGGGCATGTTCCCTTCCTCCGTCTGTGCAAACTGTCATGGGATATCCTCCTAAAAAAATCGGCCACACTAAACCTACAGGAGTTTGGTGCAGTTTGAAAACAGAGCTTTTCATCTGGGTGAATTTTCTTTTTTTATCAAACATGCAGTGGTGCTGTATTAATCATGGAACTAGATTTGATTTGAAAGGATGCGACGCTTAATTCAAACTCTGCTTAGATGAAATCCACAGAGAGCAGCGATACCTCAGAAGAGAGGCAAGGGTTTTGTTGTTTATCTCTTTGATAAAATAAGTTGTTTGTCATCAATAAGCCCCAGAAGTTTGTTGTCTGTAGCTCAGTGTTCCAATCCTTAGGGTCCCTGTGCAGTGTTCACTGCTCCCTATACACACTCATCTATAAAATCCTAAATATAGTGATAAATTGCTATGCTGCCTTGTATGAAAAGAATTGTGATTTTGGTTAATTTCATATCTTATTTCACTTTCCTTTGACAAGTGTCATTTATCTTATCACATAGTACAGACAGCAGTATCAGTGAGACAATATTATTAACAAACATGATGTACCAGCCTTCATTTTCAGGTCCAGAAAACTGCCCATTTTTAACAGGTTTCAGCGAGACAGAAATGAATGACCTCTCCTCCATGTGGGTGGAAAGCTGTCTGAACGTCCACGCTTTAATATATTCCACAAGCTGCCAACGATTAAATCATGAGCTTTCAGGTATAACAACAGAGAAGAGCTGCTAATATATGAGCTCAGTAAATGATACATGCTGTTCACTAACACCTACACAAGCACGCTTTGCTTTGTTTGTCGCTGCGCATAAGTCAACTTTCACTCTCTATAGCTGCTGGCCAAAAACGGTTTATTATAGAATGTAAACTTTAAAAGTTCTCTGTCCAGTGAAAACAGTTTGAAAACAGAGCTTTATTATAGAATGTAATAAACTGCTATTCAGTTTAATGAAGTTTCGGATCTTATATAAAAGGGCTGTTTGGAAGGCAAGTGAACTGCTCAGTGCATATACACCAATCAGGCATAATAGTATGTCCTACTCCTAATATTGTATTGGTCCCCCTTTTGCTTCCAAAAACAGCCCTGATCCGTTGAGGCATGGACTCCACTAGACCCCTGAAGGTGTGCTGTGGTATCTGGCACCAAGATGTTAACAGCAGATCCTTTAAGTCCTGTAAGTTGTAAGGTAGGGCATGGATCGGACTTGTTTGTTCAATACATCCCACAGATGCTCAAATGGATTGAGATCTGGGAAATTTGGAGACCAAGTTAACACCTCAAACTCGTTGTGCTCCTCAAACCATTCGTGAACCATTTATACTGTGTGGCAGGGCGCATTATCCTGCTGAAAGAGGCCACATCTACCAGGGAATACCATTTGCATAAAAGGGTGTGCATGGTCTGCAACGATACTTAGGTAGGAGGTTTGCGTCGAAGTTCGTAACATCCACATGGATGACAGGACTCAATGTTTCCCAGCAGAACAATGCCTAAAGCATCATGCCTCCGCCGGCTTGCCTTCTTCCCATAGTGCATCATGGTGCCATGTGTTCCCCAGGTAAGTGAGCCTTGGCCACACTTCCTTGGACTACTTTTGATGGATACTGACCAATGCAGACCTGGAACACCCCACAAGAGCTACAATTTTGGAGATTCTCTGACCCATCTTGTCTAGTCATTACAATTTGGCCTTTGTCAAACACGCTTAAATCCTTACACTTGTCCATTTTTCCTGCTTCTAACAGATCAAATTTGAGGACAAAATGTTCACGTGCTGCCTTAAAAATTAAAGCAGGTGCTGTGATAAAAAGAAAATCAGTGTTATTCACATTACCTCATAATGTTATATATGTCATAATCATAATGTTATGCCTGATCATTGTATATATATATATATATATATATATATATATATATATATATATATATATATATGATTTGTGTGTGTGTGTGTGTGTGTGTGTGTGTGTGTGTGTGTGTGTGTGTGTGTGTGTGTGTGTGTGTGTGTGTGTGTGTGTGTGTGTGTGTGTGTGTGTGTGTGTGTGTGTGTGTGTGAGCCTGTTTATGTGGTTTATGAGGACACAAATTTGTATAACTACATGGGTATTACACTGGTATTACACTATAAATGTGGTTTATGAGGACATATCAAATGTCCTCATAATTCAAATGGCCTTAAAAACATACTAAATGATGATTTTTTGAGAAAGTAAAAATGCAGAATGTTTCCTGTGATGGGTAGGTTTAGGGGTAGGGGCAGTGTAAGGGGATAGAAAATACGGTTTGTACAGTAAAAAAAACATTACGCCTATGGAGAGTCACTGTAAACCACATAGACCAACATGTGTGTGTGTGTGTGTGTGTGTGTGTGTGTGTGTGTGTGTGTGTGTGTGTGTGTGTGTGTGTGTGTGTGTGTGTGTGTGTGTGTGTGTGTGTGTGTGTGTGTGTGTGTGTGTGTGTGTGTGTGTGTGTGTGTGTGTGTGTGTGTGTGTTATATATACACTATATTACCAAAAGTTTTGGGACACCTGCTGTTACATGCAAATTAATTTTAATGACATCCCATTCTTAATCCATATGGGTTTCACGAGTTTGTGTGCCCATATAATCTTAGTGAAAGTGGTAAACAGATTTGGCTTGCTGTCTGCTATAGAGGGGCTCGGAGAGGATATTCTACCCGAGCTCCGATTGCCCCCCTATAACAGGCAAATTGAATGAATAAAATAATGAATGAATGAGTCATTTATATAGCGCTTTCATATGTACTACTGTACACCCAAAGCGCTTTACACTCATGTCAGGGATCTCTCCTCAACCACCACCAATGTGGTGTACAAAAGGAGGAGCAGGGGAGGAGGAGGGATGCTTCAGGAACCAAAAAGGGGAAGAGGTAAGCTGCTGGTTTTATACCTTGGTATTAATTGAAAGATTAGATGGGCGTACTCCTCCCGAAATTACGTTTATTAACTTCACTAAGTATGGAGTTGTCCCATCTTTTGCAGCTAAAACAGCTTCAACTCCTCTGGGAAGGCTTTCCACAAGGTTTAGGAGTGTGTTTATGTTATTTTTTAGAAGCGCATTTGTGAGGTCAGGCACTGAAGTTGGACGCAGTCTCCACTCTAATTCATGCGAAAGGTTCTATCGGGTTGAGGTCAGGACTTTGTGCAGGCCAGTCAAGTTCCTCCACACCAAACTCGCTCATTCTTGTCTTTATGGGCCTTGCTTTGTGCACTGGTGCGCAGTCATGTTGGAACAGGAAGAGGCCATTCCCAAACTTGAAAAAGTTGGAGCAGGAAATTGTCCAAAATGTCTTGTATGCCAAAGCATTAAGAGTTCCTTTCACTGGAACTAAGGGGCCAAGCCCAACACCTGAACAACACTACACCATAATCTACCCTCCACCAAACTTTACACGTGGCAAAATGCAGCCAGCCAAGTACCATTCTCCTGGCAACCACAAAACCCAGACAGACAGAGAAGCATATTCGTCACTCCAGAGAACACATCTCCAATGCTCTAAATCTCCCCATAATCTCCCCTCCACCAAACTTTACACTTGGAAAAATGCAGTCAGGCAAGTACCATTCACCTGGCAACCGCCAAACCCAGACAGACAGAGAAGCATGATTCGTCACTCCAGAGAACACGTCTCCAATGCTCTAAAGTCCAGTGGTGACATGCTTTACACCACTGCATCTGACACACTGCATTGCATTCAGAGATGTAAGGCTTGGACGCAGATGCTCAGCCATGCAAATCCATTCCATCAAGCTCACTACGCATTGTTCTTGAGCTAATCTAAAGGCCACACAAAGGTTGGAGGTCTGTAGCTATTGACTCTGCAGAAAATTGGCGACTTCTGTGCACTGCGCTTCACCATGCGTTGACCCCCCTTTCTGATTTTACGTGGCTTGTCACTTTGTGACTGAGTTGCTGTTGTTCCCAATTGCTTCCACTTTGTTATAATACAATTAACAGTTGACAGTAGAATATCTAGTAGTGAAGAAATTGCACAAATGGACTTATTGCACAGGTGACAGCCTATCAGCATGGTGTCACACTTGAATTCACTGAGCTCCTGAGAGCGACCCATTATTTCACATATGTTTGTAGAAGCAGTCTGCATACCTAGGTGTTTTATTGTATACACCTGTGGCCATGGAAGTGATTGGAACACCTGAATTCAATGATTTGGAGGGGTGTCCCAATCGTTTTCACAGTTTATATACTGTATACTGTTCCCATAAATCTTTCTTTCTTTTTAATAGTATGTGAAACTGTATGCAGTAAGCAGCAATGAATGTTTTAAACAGTATTATGTTATAATATATTTATTAATTTATATAAAATATATAAAAAATAATATAAATAAATAGATAATAAATAAATAATAAATTGAATTCTTAATGATTAAGTTGTCAAATACTTATTTGTGTTGCTTCATTCAAGGATTATTTTAAAACATTTTCAAATCATTTTTATGCGATTTCCAGAAGTTAAAATGTGCAGTTGATAATACTACCAATTTGAAATGGAATGTCAAGTTGGTTGCTGGTGAGCTGATTAATTTGATATTGTCAACTCAGTATTCTTCACTGTCCACTACAGAAATAATTACACCAAATACTCTCATTACACAATTGAGTACAGTGAAAAAAAGAATGAATTCAGAAACTGCTAAAACTGAGATGGTTCTTCGATTTAGTTTAAGGTGCTCTAAGGTTTGATGAAAGAGTGGAGATAGGAATAACTGCATGATTTCTCATCTGTAAAGGTCCATTTCAAACCTCAGGGTCACTATCTGTGTCCTGGGACTAAAACAATCACAAACATTCTCTATCTTTTTAAGAACGGAGAGCTTCATCCATCAGTGTCAGCTCTAATATTGTGTTTCCTGCAGATGTCCGTTGGGCAGGTAGGACCTTTTGTTTTGCCCGTTTATGTTTTTAGACATGTTGACTCGCAGCATGCTGCACTCTGACACTTGCCTGCCAAAGCGAATAAAAGCAATTTTAGACTATTTAAACACCTCAGCGCTCTCTACGTCTCACTGCGGGATTCTCAAACATGCTGGATACTTCAGAGAGCCTGACTTTAGGCTTGTAGCAAAACAGGAAGAAACCGCCTGATTGACATAAAATGGCCAACTACAGTTTGAAGTGCAGTTTACGGCAGGAGTTTAAGATCTAAAATAGATCTTAGTGCATGTATTATCTTGAGTCTGAGGGGAAGGTCAACACTATATAGTGTGTATTGTGCCATTAAAGGTGGCATTTATTTGCAGAAGTACACTGGGATTAGTCTTTCCATGTCACCGTCTAGAAAACACGGCTGAATTACCTTATCTTTTAGAGATTCATTTTAGAGATTGTCCTCTGGTTTAATCTGACTGGATGGTCTGACATTGTGTGGCTTTGTGAAGAAGCTGTTTATTGCCACTGGAAGGATCTGATCCCACTTCCATTACAGAACGTGTCATCTTGATAAATGGGATTCACTCTGGAGTGACATGTGCTCTGTGTGTTCTTAATAGGAGAGAGATTGTGAGGTCAGTGCTTTATTTACAGTGATTTCAACACTTGTGGGTTATATCAGGAAAGTTATTTTGAGGATGCATTTGTGAGCATTTGGCCTCTAAACAGTTTATGCACCCAGATTTATGTTCTTGATATACATTTTTTATGTTTACAATACAATATATTTTAATGTTTAGGAATTTTATTTAGAATACTCAAGTAAAAAGTTCAAGTATATTTTTAAATATACTTTATGTAGTAATCAATGTACTAGTAGTATACTTAAGTGTGTTCAGTACTACTTGGAGCAAAATTGGCCCACTTTTTAGTGTATGAAAGATATTTTAAAGCATACTATTAGAGTTACAGCAGTCAACTTTGTGTACACATTTACATTTATACATTTAGCAGACGCTTTTATTCAAAGTGACATACAACTGAAGAGCACAGGAAGCGAATAGGGATGAACAGACAAAGAAACGGAAAAAGTGCATTAAGTTCACTCAACTTTTACACAAAGTAGTTCACTCAACTCCATTAACTGAGTAAATTTGCATGTCTCCCAATTTAAGATTCTTTGTTCAGCTGACTGAGCTTTTACAGTTTTTTTGTGATTTTGTGTTGATTTTTTTTTTTTTTTATGTCACCATCATGGTGATTAGTGTTTTCTTTAGTTGGGCAGTTTGACGACTTTTTAATGATAGTGTGAATAAGAATTGAATCATTGTGTAGTGGTTTAATTCCGGGATTTTATGACTTTTTTATGAGTTTAATATGAGCAATATACAACTAACTTTGTCTTATTATGATGCTAGAAAAGATCCAGCACGGTTTTAATCAGAAATGCTGAAATAGGTTTAAAACCAATTTTACATTAAGCACTTCGACCTCCTGCGAGATTTATTCCCACAGACATCAAGAATCATCTCAACAATGGTGACATGCGTAATGCTGCAATGCATGCTGGGAGCCGTGGATGAGTTTTGAATGATACACCCAGAATGCATTGTTAACTTCTTGGTGCAACTTGTATGCTTGTTAACTTGCAATTGCAAATCAAATTTACAATTAATACTAAGTTGGTCCAACAATTGTTGAGCCAACTTCTTTTCACTGGTTAAGACCACTTTTTTTTGCATTTAATTGTCCAGTAAACTAAATCATAATCATTAGCCTAACTTTTTGTGAGTTGGATTTTTTACAGTGAGGGAAAAGAAAAAAATAGAGGACCAAGAATGATTTTTTTTTTAACACAAGTACAGTACACAAGTTTACATGAGTACACAAGTTTATAACAATTTTTTGTGTTTGTACTGCAACTATGCTAAAAGTGAACTTATAGCTTTACTGAGTATCACTGTAAAATATTGTTGGTTTAACTTAAGTAAGTAACTTGGTTGCCTTAAATTTGTGAGTTTATTTAAAATAAAAATGTGAGTTGATACAATGAAGGAAATTGGTTTAATAAATAGAAACTCAAAATATTATTTTATCTGAACCACATAAAAAATGTGACAATACTTGAAAATAGCACACTTTGGCATCTTTCACTGCGTCTTCACAAATAAAACACACACAATTACCCAATATGCTTACAAAACCTTTTAATAATATTTGAATAAAGGTTGTCAATTCTCAAAAATGTTCATTAACTCAATTTTTTTATTTCAATGAGCACAAAATTTTAAGGCAACCAGGTAACTTATTTTTTAAATATTTTTTACGGTGTAGTTAAATACTTGTAGCTTTTTTTGTTTATGAAAGTACACTTTGACGTTTACTCTCATTAAACTAGTTTATTATATTTATACTGCAAGTACTGTAAGTTTTATGTAAGTTGTAAGTTTACATGTAAGTTTTTATAAATCAATATTTTCAAACAAATGTATTGTATTGGATGCCAAATCAATCTTAAATCTTAAATAATCTTAAATAATAAAATTATGTTGTTGTTGTTTTTTTAAGTATTAAAAAAAATACTTAGATACTTATGCTTAGAATACTTAATTATTCTTTTAAGTATCTTGATCAAAAGATTGAGTAATGGACAGTATTCTGTCAAGTTCTTTCAGTATAAGTCAAGTCAACTTCTGTGTAATTTTCAATAGGCTATATTTCTGAGAAACATAAAAAGTAGACTGACAGTATACTTTCTTATTTTTAGTTTTAAAAGAAGTATACTAATAGCACACTTGAATAAACTTCTTTTTTTTTTGTATGGGATCCTGAGATGTGCCCAATACAGCTTTCTGGGCTCTAACAACATTTACAATTACAGTCTGCAACTGATTATCTTCATTCAGTCTTCCACCAGTGTTCACTGCACCTCACTAACATCCAATAATAAAGCAGAGCTGTAGCTCCTGTTGAGCGTTTGACTGTGCACTGGTCTCCAGAAGTCGCCTACAAATCCAGTGTCAGTGATGTTCTTTTTATCTCTTACTGTCTTCATTGTGTCTGTTAGAACCCATTGTCATCTAGTTCCCTAATTAGGGAGGAAAACATACACTCGCAAACTCATGCTGTTTGAACACAGAAATAACAGTAGTCTCAGAAGTATCTGCTTTTCTGGGGTTCACAATCTGCTTAGGACTTTGTTTAGCCGTTCACGAGAGTTACAGGATGTACTATGAAAATAAACAGTGATGATTGTTTCTGGTTGAAAAATTTCTTTCTTCATGTGGAACATTTAAAGAAGGATATTGTGATTTGAGAGCTAGGGTTAAAAATAAAAAAGAAGTTGGGAATGACATGACTCACGAGTGGCAGAATGACAGAAGTCAAATTTTTAGATGAACTATCCCTTTAAGGGTATGTTTACATGACAGCAATGTACTAAAAACTTTTTCCTTTGCTGTATTATACAGGCCAAGCAGCAACACTACACGCCTATAGACTGAACACATAATATGCTTGCATATGAGGTCACCATTTTAACAAATTTGCATATTTTTAGTTCACACACAGACAGTGATGGTACCCTTTTCAAAAACGTGCAAATGTAGCATTTTCAGGCCCCCAAACATCATTGGTATGTAAATGAACGGCCAAAACCAGTTGAAATTAGTTGAAAATGGTGTTGTGCAAATGGCTCCTTAGACTTATTTATTGAAAACACAAATAAAAGAAGCTGAATCAGGGTTTCAGGGCACTTGCATGTTTGTAAAAGAGGGAGTCTGTACATCTGCGTTAGAATTTTCTTCAAGCCAGACATTGTTAATGTCCCAATGGAGAGCTGCTGTAATCCAGTAGGAATGATTATAAAGAGACAGAAGATCTGACAGCAGTTCAGTGCAGCGTTTCTCTCACACGTCTTAATAACGAAAACAATTCTTGACAGAAAAAAATAAAACTCCAGATGTTGTTTTTAGCACAGCGATGTCGCACAAGCAGTTTTTTCTTTTTGATGGGTAACAGGAAAACAATAGGCTTTCCTTCACACAGTGAAATATTACAAATATCTCAAAAAGAAAAGCTGAGTAACATGTGCACTAATAGGAAATTTTCAATAGAATTTTTTTTGTAGCCAAGACTTTAAGGTATTTTACTTTAAGGTTCCTATGCAGAAATTGACTTTCAACTATAAACCTATACCCTGAGAAATATTCATTGGTGGAAAAAGTGACAACTACAACTAGACCATCCAGTCAGTTATGACTAAACATTTTATAATGTATGGAAAGAGATTTGACATTTTAATAAAAACTAACTTTCATTTTCTACAGAAAAAAAAGGTTATTTAGGTTCTCAATTAATTAGATGATCTTTATAAAAGTACATTATTTTATTTTTTGCTTTCTTTTTTGTTTACCTTTTTTAACAATCATGCAATAATTTTGTTCAACTTTAAAATTCAAAATTCTCAAGGAGCACATGCGGTTTTGAATGGCATGATGCATTTAACAAACAGTCCCTGACATTCCCATAATGACTGTTTTTGATCAAGCTAGACTTTTTATTTATTTATTAGACATGCTTTTAAGAATCTTTTTGTCTGAATGACATTTCAATGACTCACTTGAGGTCTGTCTTTCCGATTACAATTTGTTTCTGATCATAAACAATTATTGAGACTTTCAGGGCTGAAGTGCCGGCTGTCATTACACAGCTCTCTTTCTCTCTCTCTCTGAACCCTTCTGAGAGCTCTTCTGTCTAGTGAGGTGTGTTAATCTTGAGATGAAAGATGTTCTGTAATTGCCTCACGCTTTCTTTTCCCTGAAAGATGTTGCCGTTCTTCAGCACTGAAGATCACAGCAATATTGAACCTTGTGTCACTCTAGTAAAATAATTACTTTGCAGAGAAGCATTACATTAATATGCTCAAAAATAGAATATTCAAATAGCTTTACAACTTTTTACTTATAAAGCATCCGAAGAGCATCAAGCATCCAGCTGTCCTCCTGAAATAATTATGGAATAAGCATGAGGGACCTGTTTAAAAGGATCTGACTAGGTTTGTCTAGTACTAATTTTCAATCTGTTTGGACTTTGCAGAAGATGGAAAGGTACGAACTTGGAGAGGAGGAGAGTCAGAATCAGAGAAAGAGTTTGACACTTTCACCAGTAAACAGCAGCCACCAACCGACTTCCAGCAGCTCACAACAGATGCCATACCAATCCTTCCCAACCTAAGACTGCTTAAACTCCATTCAGCTCTGCTGACCAAGAGCTTTGTGGGAGATCAGCAGTTTTTTAAAGAGGCACCACACACCGTGCCAACAGTCTCTACCTCTACATCTAAGATGGAACATTCACTTCTGGTGCCTCAGGAGGATTCAGCAGTTTTCTCTGACCTTGCGACCACACTGACCATGACTACGGCAACATCTGTACAACAAAGAAGACCAAGCAAAAGCCGTAGTAGAACATCGGGAAAGATAGCAGTCACCTCTCAACCTCTTACAAACCCCACTGTTCCAACCAGCTCTCCCACAAGCACCAGACAAATACCAACTATCATCACAACAAGTACAACTTTTGACAATGAAACTACTTCGCCACCACTGTTTCTGTCAACCTCACCTAAGAAAGATCCACAAAGGCCGGAAGGGAAAACCACATCAGGGTACTACTCTGAGACATATTCAGGTACATTTTGGATGGATGGATGGATGGGTGGGTGGATGGATGGATGGATGGATGGATGGATGGATGGATGGATGGATGGATGGATGGATGGATGGATGGATGGATGGATGGATGGATAGATAGATAGATAGATAGATAGATAGATAGATAGATAGATAGATAGATAGATAGATAGATAGATAGATAGATAGATATTATCCTTTATTATCCATATATGGACGGACGGACGGACGGACGGACGGACGGACGGACGGACGGACGGACGGACGGACGGACGGACAGACAGACAGACAGACAGACAGACAGACAGACAGACAGACAGACAGACAGACAGACAGACAGACAGACAGATAGATAGATAGATAGATAGATAGATAGATAGATAGATAGATAGATAGATAGATAGATAGAATCAATGATGGATGGATGGATGGATGGATGGATGGATGGATGGATGGATGGATGGATGGATGGATGGACGAACGAACGAACGGACGGACGGACGGACGGACGGATGGATGGATATACTGCATATTAATGGATGGATATGAAAAAATAGATAGATCTTTAAAGCAATGTATTGAACTCTATGACATTGCACATGCATCCAAGATAATTAAGGGTTAGTGCACAGCCAACCAAACATAAGACCACTGTAAAACAGGTGACTAAAAGAAGTTCTCTCGCTCTATCTTTCTTTTTCCAGCTCACTGCGATATGAACTTCACAGAAGCTGAGGGTTATATAGAGCTCCCTCTGGATGTCTCATTTGAATCCCACATGCATTGCACCTGCCTGGTTACGGTATATCTGGGTTATGGTGTTGAGATTCAGGTCAGTGCTTTTTCATCCAAAGCTTTTATCATATGCAGATTAGGAGAAGCGTCTCTCTCACACATCTTTGTCTCAAGGGCAACAGAGTGTCATTTCCATCTCCTCTACACTTAACATTGAAATTTAATAAGTGTACACACAGAAATTAAAAAGTCCTGGCCTGTCTCTGTAGGCTCAGTAATATAAGATATTTCTCTTCTTTGCGTGGTTATGAAATAAATATTTGACTTCTTAAATTGAAAGGATGTTTTGAGTGGCCTGACAACTGCAAAAAGGGCACTGCAATGCAATCAAAATTGACACCGCTTGAATGTGTGCCAAAAATATTAATACAAAAAAAATGAGGGAAAAAAAGCTAAGAAATAGCACAATTACTATTTAATACAATTCATTTTTAATAAAATCAATAATATTTGTGGCCTCTTAGTTGATACAGTGTATCCAGAAAGTATTCACAGCGCTGCATTTTTTACACATTTTGTTATGTTACTGTCAGGGTTCTCCTCTGACAGCTCTGTCTGTTTTGTCATTGTTTAATGTGTCTTTATTTGTGTTGTGCTTGAACACATGGCTCTGTCTTGGTTTGTGTTTGCCATGTACTCCTTGTGTCCCGCCTCCTTGTTTCCTGATACCACACCTCTTGTTTAGTTAATTAGTCCTCATTTATTTGAGTGTGCTCACCTGTTCCTTGTCTGAGTGTGTCTACCCTTTCCTAATGTTCTCTGCTCCTTGTTTGTCTGAGGGAGCTCTCACACTAGCACTTTTGGTGCGCACCCGGGTTCGATTGACGTCAGAGTTCGGTTTGTTTAGAAGTTGTGAATGCAGTCTTCCGAGCTTAAAAAGTCCCCTTAAAAAGGTGGTCTGGGTTCGTTTCTTGTGAACTCTGGTACGGTTTGTTACTGATGTGAACACAGTCGTACTAAATCGTGAAAGGAAACCACTTTTAATGACGTATACTTTGATAAAAATGTGTGTTTTGTGTGTATTTCACTCATTTACCTGATGAGCGTGACTGAAATACTGCAAGCAGAGAGCTGTAGATCTAATTTCTGCTCGTCTTCGGCGTTTGCAGCGTTTACAGCATTTGCAGTACATTTGCGGCAGATTGACGCAAGTGTCATTACTTACTGAAGCTCTGGTAACAAAACCAACGGCTCAAAAACAAAAACGCTATGCATTTTGCCGCCTTCACACTCGCTGCCGTTACTAAGCAACCAGGTAAACAGCTGCTGCTTTGATGACACAAACGAACCACGGTTCCGACTCAAATAATATAATATGAACACAGTCCAGTGGGGGCAGGAGAAGGGGGAGCAATCAAACTCGGGTTCGGTCCAGGCAATCGTACCAAGTGTGAAAGCATACTTAGTATGTATACCCTTTCCTCATATTCCCTGCTCCTTGTTTGTCTGAGTGCGTTCACCTGTTCCTCGTTTTTTCTGTTCTCTTTATAATGTGTGCTCTTATCCTCATGTGTAGCTGGTTCGTTATACATTGTGCTTGCTACATGCTAGTATAAGTGTTAGTTCTGCGTCTTGTCTTGTCTTGTATCCTGTGTCTCTAGTTCCTGTCCTGCAAGCAGCCTACCACCTTCTTGAACTAGTTATAGTGGCTGCACTTTCTGCCTCTTATTATGTTCCTTATCTGCCTACAGTTTGGACTGTGTTCACCTCCTCACCATTTCTTGTCTTGCCAGCTGTCTTGTCAATAAACCCCTGATCACTAATTCCTGCATTTGAGTCCTCTCTCACATAACTGTGACAGTTACAGTCCTTGTTCCAAAATGGATTGAATTCTTTATTTTCCCCAATTCTACAAACAATAGCCCACAATGACAACGTGAAAATTGTTTGAAATCTTTGCAAATTTCTTAAAAATAAAAAACAAAAACATTTACTTAAGTATTCACAGCCTTTTCCATGACACTCAAAATAGAGCTCAGGTGCATCCTGTTTCCACTGATCATCCTTGAGATGCTTTTAAGAACTTGACTGGAGTCCAACTGTGGTAAATTCCATTGATTGGCCATGATTTGGAAAGGCACACACCTGTCTATATAAGGTCCCACAGTTAACTGCATGTCAAGGCACAAACCACGCCATGAAGTCCAAGGAATTGTCTGTAGACCTCTGAAGACATGATTGTATTGAGGCATAGATCTGAGGAAGGGTACAGAAATATTTTTGCAGCATTGAAGGTCCCATTGAGCACAGCGGCCTCTATCATCTGTAAATGGAAGCAGTTTGGAACCACGACTCTTCCTAGAGCTGGCCGCCCGGCCAAACTGAGATCGGGGGCCTTAGTCAGGGAAGTGACCAAGAACCCGATGGTCACTCAGAGTGGAGAACCTGGAGAACAACCATCTCTGCAGCACTCTACCAATCAGGCCTATATAGTAGAGTGGAAGTCCTCAATAAAAAGGTACATGACAGCCTGACTGGAGTTTGCCAAAAGGCACCTAAAGGACTCTCAGACCATGAAAAACAAAAATCACTGGTCTGATGAAAATTACCTGCTGACCAGGCCTGAATGACAAGCTACATGTCTAGAGGAAACCAGGCACAGCTCATCACCTGGCCAATACCATCCCTACAGTGAAGAATGGTGGGGGCAGCATCATGCTGCGGGGATGTTTTTGGGGGAAACTAGTCAGGATTGAGGAAAAATGAATGCAACAATGCACAAAGATCATCCTTAATGAAACATCCTTTATGAAAAACTGCTCCAGAGCACTCTGGACCTACAACTGGGCAACAACCCTAAACACATAGCCAAGATAACAAAGGAGAAACTACTGGACAACTCTGTGAATGTCCTTAAGCAGCCCAGCCAGAGCCCAGACTTGAACACATTGAACCCGATTAAACATCTCCGGAGAGGTCTGAAAATGGCTTTGTGTGCACCAACGCTCCCCACCCAACCTGATGGAGCTTGAGAGACCCTGCAAAGAAGAATTGAGAGACTGAGCAAAAATAGTTGTAGTATTGTCGCATCATACTCCAAAAGACTTGAGGCTGTAATTGATACCAAAGGTGCTTAAACAGTATTTAGCAAAGGCTGTGATTCTTTTCGTTTTTTTATTTTTAATACATTTGAAAAGATTTCAAACAAACTTCTTTCACGTTGCCATTATGTGGTGTTTTTTGTAAAAAATTTAGGAAAATAATGCATTTAGTCCATTTTGGAATAAGGCTGTAACATATGTGGAAAAAGTGAAGCGTTGCGAATACATTCCGAATGCAATTTATATCTCATTATGAACACCAGAGGAAAACTATGTGCTTTTCTGAATCGTCCTTGGAAGAAAGCACTAATTAAAAGGAGGATTTAGCAAATATCTTACTTCATTACCAAGGCCAAGAGTGTACAAACCGTTCATTTTGAGCAAATGAAGCACCACAGACACTCCGTTTCATGCAATCAGTTGGAACTTGTTATCGTTCCTGTCAGCCGTCCAACTCGATATGGTTCGATCGACTGCACTGAAATTTGTCAAACCTCTAATTTTGGATTGATCAGAACAGAGAGAAGCGGATTTAAAAACTGATTGTAAGGAGACAGAACATTGCACGTAAAAGTTTTCGAGACACGCAGGCAGATGCTGCCAACTCTCTCTCAGGCATTAATAAAGGCCTCCAGTCTGAAGTTGTGAAAGTGTCCGTATGGAGCTCCAGGAGGATAGTCATGTTTGTGTATCAGTGTGTTTGACTGCAGCGCAGCTGCTCTGTCATATACTAAACATAATTTCCCTCTAAAATGGCCCTACAATATAATAGTTATGTTGGTTTTCTTTAAGGAACGAGAGGATCTGTTATGTGATGAGTCCTACATGTGATGTTTACTGTACTTTTTTGACATTTAAGATGTGATGTTTCATCAGCTGATTCCCTTATAGATTTGGTATCTGGTTTCCTTATAGATTTTCTGCAAAAACAAGACTTTTTCAAAAAATAATTGGTCTTTCCTAACATTTGTCATTCTCTAGGTGGCCAATTTAAAGCCGGTGGTTTTAAAATGTGCATGCTCTGGAGGGAAATGCCAAGGGCTGCACACTGGCCACATGTTTGTTTAAATATTGATCGATTTCTCTGCAGATTCCTTAGAGTTTTAGAATTATGTTTTAGATAGTGAATGTTTAGAGCAGGGGTGTCAAACATGTGGCCCACAACATTGTCCAATCTGGCCCGAAGGATGAGTTTAACAATAATAGAGAATAGAGATGCACTGTTCGACCGGCCATAACTCAAAATGGTTTTAAGTTTTATTTTGGCAAATCTCTTTTCACACACAAATTGCTTTGAAATTATTACCCTAAATGTAATTTGTGTGTTAATATTATAAAGTCACTGTAAACAAGACATTAACACAGGCCAGCCGGGACACAATGAAGTTGGACGCAAAGAGGAGAACACTTATGTGCTAGCAGAGCAAAAACTGTACCATGCAGAGAAAGCTCACTGTTCATGAAATACAGGAAGAAAAATACATACTGAATGGGGGTAGGGGTTAATATGAATGTGTCAATGAAAGGGAACTGTCATCAGAATAGTTTTGATACAATGTTCTTGTCCTCTTACATCCGTATGAAGTAGTGTTTATAAGTGCAGTGCTGCTTTGTGTACAGCAGTAAACAAACACCATATTGCTGCTGTTCCATAAGTGCCACCTGACAGAATGAATTTGCATTTTCATCCGGTCTGTCTGCTGTTTTTGTTTTGTGCAGGTATCTTCTAGCATAATTTCAAAAATCTAAAGCGTGTAGCATCTTTTTTTTTTTTGCATCATGAATAAAATGTAGTGGTTGCCTCCACTACACTATGGCTGGCTACATGTTTTTTTGTTTTGTTTTACAGAGCAAATAAACAACAAATAAATGTGCTTAAAGCCGCAATATATAATTTTTCGCAGCTAGAGGTCGCTTATGCAAAACAAAGCCATAGCTTGACGGTTTAATTTCATAAAGCTTTTAATATGCCACAGACAACAGTTTTTTTCTGGTTATGCGTATGTTGGGTAATTCAGCACTGTTTTATTATATTAAAGGTATCCTATGTAGGATTTTTGCAGTAAAATATTCAAAAACCACTAGGCCAGTGTTATATACACTGTTTAAAAAATAATGTAAGGAACACTTTGAAAACGCATCAGATCTCAATGGGGAAAAAGAGCATGCTGGATATCTATACTAATATGGACTAGGTAATGTGTTATGAACAAAAGGATGCCACATCGTTTGACGAAAATGAAAATGAAAATGATCAGCCTACAAAGGACTGAATTCAAAGAAACCCTGAAAATCTAAGTGAAAAAATTATGCAGCAAGCTAGTCCATTTTTCTGAAATTTCAGAAAAGCAACTCAAAATGGTACTTAGTAGTTTGTATGGCCCCCGGGGCATGCTTCTAATGAGACAACGGATGGTGTCCGGGGGTATTTCCTCCCAGATCTTGACCAGGGCATCACTGAGCTCCTAGACAGTCTGGGGTGCAACCTGGCGACGGCAGATGGACAGGACCACAATGTCCCAGATGTGTTCTTGTGGATTTAGGTCAGGTGAGCGTGGTGGCAATTCAATGTTATCAATTCCTTTATCCTCCAGAGACTGCTTACATACTCTTGCCACATGAGGCCGGGCATTGTTGTGCACCAGGAGGAAACCAGGACCCACTGCACCAGCATAGGGTCTGACAATGGGTCCAAGGATTTCATCCCGCCACCTAATGGCTGTCAGGGTGCCATTGTCTAGCCTGTAGAGGTCTGTGCATCCCTCCATGGGTATGCCACCAAAGACCATCACTGACCTACCACCAAACTATATGCTGAACGATGTTACAGGCAGCATAACTGCACGGCTTCTCCAGACCCTTTCTTGACTGTCGTGTGTGCTCAGGTTGAACCAGCTCTCATCTGTGAAAAGCACAGGGCACCAGTTGCGGACCTGCCAATTCTGATGTTCAATGACAAATGCCAGGCAAGCTCCACGGTGCCAAACATTGAGCACAGGGCTCACTAGAGGACATCGGGCCCTCAGGCCACCCTCATTAAGTCTGTTTCTGATTGTTTGGTCAGAGACATTCACACCAGTGGCCTGCTGGAGGTCATTTTGTAGGGCTCTGGCAGTACTCATCCTGTTCCTCCTTGCACAAAGGAGCAGATACCAGTCCTGCTGATGGGATAAGGACCTTCTACGGCCCTGTCCAGCTCTCCTAGAGTAACATTCTGTCTCCTGGAATCTCCTCTATGCTCTTGAGACTGTGCTGGGAGACAAAGCAAACCTTCTAACAATGGCACATATTGATGTGCCATCCTGGAGGAGTTGGACTGCCTGTGGAGCCTCTGTAGGGTCCAGGTATCGCCTCATGCTACCAGTAGTGACACTGAACCTAGCAAAATGCAAAACTGCGATTTCCCTGCGATAGATACAAAATGAACATGAAGTAACTGCCCTCAAAATCCATAATACTGTATATACTCTTTCACAGAATGTTTGGATCATCTAATCAATGTTTTTGTGCTGATAAATGGGTGGTGGACAGTGTTTAGTACTGAAATTAAAGTTAAGGCTAATTCACACTGCACAGACAGACGCCAAGCAATGGCAACAATCACCAGAATACAGTACATCACTTCTCAGACATTTCATGACCCAGCCAATGCCAACAAACACTGACAAGTGTAACACACTGATTGGACAAAACCCAACAAAGTCTCTGTTGCCATTTTGTTTTGCAGTGTGAATTGGCCTTTAGTTGAGCTGTAATTAGAGATACCTTGTATTTACACTGCCTTCTCTCCAGGGTCCAGAGCTAGACTTGGCTAGACCCTCATTAACTTTCCACAAACTGGTCAGCTGGAGTCCACAAGTTCCTGTGAAAGGCCACAAATCATTAAGATTCTCAACACCATTTCATTTTAATTGCTTGTCGACCTGTTGACCATGAAAGCACTCATATTATTCAATTCACACTGCCCTGCTAACTCTACCCAGCTCATGGGTCAGGGAGCCTCAACCGAACATCTGATGACACTTTAAGAACCAGTTTATGGAAATTAGACTTTGTACTTTATTAGTTGGATTTTGTGTTTTAAGAAACTCAAATTATGGCAGAATAAATGCGCTAATTTTCACAGAAAGGAGTCACTTGAACGAGGGGAGAATTTCAGGGTCTTGCTGCCACATTTGAAATGAGTTTTTTTTTAGTCAAGGTCTCAGTTGGAGAGACTGCTGTCAGCTTATAATAATTTCACCTCTGAAAAGGGCAATGAATGTAGGGATAAAGCAAAAGAGTGTCAGGGACAGTTATTCCTCTCAGTGTGTGAGACACATCACTAAGGAAAAGTAAAAGCAATGTATTACATATACATAAGCATGATGTGTTCATATCTAAGCAAATTTGTAACAGGTATCAGCTCCTTCACCCACTCTTAAATTAATAAGTTGTTCCCAATCTGTATTAATTTCTTTCTTCTGCTGAACACAAAAGACAATATTTTGAAGAATGTCGGAAACCGAACATTTACAGTCGATGGATTTTCCTCCATACTATGGAAATCAATGGGGCCTTTACTGATGCATTTCAGTTCTGTTTATTAACCGCTAGAGTGCAAAAAGTTTAGCTGTTTTAAGTAGGCCTAAGTGAATGTCTCTAATACAATGAAACAAAGGCAGAACAGCCGACACGTTTATCTTTATATCTCCTGCAGACCTTCTGTATTGTCTGTAATACCACAAGAAAACAGTTTCTATACTGTGTAGCTCATGAGCTACTCTCACAGCAGTTCGTAAAAACATATCAGTGTGTGTATCTGTCTCAGTATTTGCTCTGACAGCTCAACGCTTCACACCAGCACAGAGCTGCACACATCGCTGGTCAATATGCTTATCTCAGAGACACATGCGACAAAAAACCAATCGGAGGAACCTCCATATTCACTTCCAAATTGTGGACCCACTTAAGTGCATCTAAAACACACTTTCAGTTGAGCTGACTCTAGGAAGTATACACACACATGCAGCCTATTCTGATCAGATTCTGCCCTTGATGCAGGTGCTGAACGTGAGTTTGGATGACGGAATGGAGGCAGTTCTGGAGGATCTGGGTGGACCTGTGACCTCCATCTTGGCCAACAACTCTGTTTTATCCAGGGGTTTGGTGATACGGAGCTCCAGTAACCAGATCTCAGTGCGGTTCAGCAGTGAATGGCCCGCTCGGCCTGGCTTATTACTACTGCGGTATAGAGGTACCGTCTCACTGTTGTGATACCTTTCTCATTTGTGTGCTAATTGTGCTAAATGAATAATTTACCTTAATATTAAGAGATAATATTGCTACAGGTTTGTTTACAGAACAGTAAACAAATATTAGTATTGATTGATTTACTCTTGTATAATGTCATGGAAATAAGCCCCAGGAATAAAACACATCTCTCATGCTGGAGTCCTTCAGGGGTTTGATACTGATGGTACTCCTCAGTGTAAACATGTAGAGGTTGTTTTCAAGAGGAGAGAGACAGCGGCTGTCTGTTTGGATGTGTTTGTGTGTGTGTGTGTGTGTGTGTGTGTGTGTGTGTGTGTGTGTGTGTGTGTGTGTGTGTGTGTGTGTGTGTGTGTGTGTGTGTGTGTGTGTGTGTGTGTGTGTGTGTGTGTGTGTGTGTCTACATGGGCAAATGCACACTACATTTATTTTCAGGCAGACAGCTAATTCAGAGAGACAGTATTGTTATATGGGCAGCACTCCGACACATCACTGTCAGCGAGACATATTTCACGGAAGCAGCCTGTCTAGAGATACAAGGAAAAACGTGTCTTATGTACTGTTGAACACTAGGGCCCTATCATACACCCGGCGCAATGCGACACCAGACACAAGGGTTTTTTGCTATATAGTTTAAGCCTGACTCAGTTATCATTTTCTCATCTAGCACCACGTTGTTTAAATAAAAAATGCACTTGTGCCCATCAGTTCAACCGTGGGCGCGCTGGTCTGAAAATTAGATGTTTATGTTCATTGTTCGCGCGTTGTGATATTGAGACCAAAACCTTTAGAAAACCTGGTCTAAAGTCAATAGCACAGTATTTATTGTGTTATTTAAAGGGTTACTTCACCTGAGTTGTTACTTTACTGAGACGAGAGAGGTATGTATCAACTCGTTTAAGTTAAGGGAATAACATAATTTAATATGAAAAGGCAGTGAAGTATCCCTTTAAAGAGTGCATTATGGGCCTCTAGGCGAGTACACAATGCACGTACACTCCACTTATTACACACACAGGGATGCACAGCAGCACACAAACATGCCAAATATTAAAAATAAAAGGATTCCTCTCGGGAGAAGTGTTGAGTCCTTCTGGCAAATTCCACCGTTTAAATAGCGAATCCGCCATGGTGCAAGCACAACTGGCTTTTAAAGGGAATGGAAGATGAAACTCTGATTGGTTCATTGCACCTTACACCTAAAATATACCCACGACTCATTAAGAGACAGGTACAACCCTGCGCCTGGCCGGCTGTTTTTTTTTCGTCGTCAAATTCAGACATGCCAGAAGTGCTTCAGATCAGACCAGAACAGATTGTTAAAATATGGCCCTAGCTAATACAAATATTGTGTTTTTGCTGAATAAAAGTATAATTTTTATTTTCTTAATTTTTTTTATAAATAAAAAATACTGACCCCAAACTATATATAAACTATCTAAGAGCAAATCCAAAATCCAGCATCTTTAAGGTTTGGCAGGCACCACCGATAGGGTTTCTGGCCAAAAGCCTACTGAGTATAAATGCATTTAAAAGCGCACGTGAACTCCTCTCCTGCTAAACCGAGATCAATAGCGTTTCTCCCAGAGAGATTAAATGAGAGAGAGCTATAATGCATCACTGTGCTCTATTGATATTTATGCGCTAGGGTTAAACGCTCTGTTCAGATGGTCAAGGGCTCAATAAAGTCAGAGAGATGCAGCTCAGGGGCCATGAAGAGCACTGATACACTCGCATAAGCGATTAAATGAATGAACCATCCAGCATATGATGACCTCCCCATGATATGATGCTCTTTGGCCAGTATTTTACACACAACATCTAGCAGAATGAAGCAATTAAGGTGTGAATTTACTAAACAGCATGTTGTATTTCAATGCAAAAATAAATGGGATAAAATCATTGTCCTTATTTTCAGTGCAGATACAGTGCTTGTATCTATGCAAAATATGCTTGTTTTAGATATTAGTGATGTTCAGATATTACTACAGTAAATGCTTATACTAAATCTTTGATAGATCTTTCTGATATTTGTTATTTTTAAGCAAATGCATAAGAAAAAATGTATAACTGTTATTTATTTTTTTATATTCATATTATTTTATATTATATTTATTTATAAACTTACTTGGATTTACCACTAAAGTTTTTTTTCCCAAGCAAAAAAAAAATATAGGTTTGTACTTATTTAAATCATGATCCATTCCGTTTCTTTTTTAGACCTAAAAGCTTTTGTTCTGCCGTTATAATTCCCTTTCCATTGTGTGGAAACGTCTGTGCGTTGACAGACAGATTGGATTAGTGTTAGATAAAGCCCTGGCACCTGTTGGTCGTAACCCCAAGCAGCGAATCTGCCCTGCTGTGCTTGAACGGAGTCATTATTAATAATAACTAAACAACTGGGCATTATGGAACATTAATCGCCATGGAAACAGAGACAGCAGGGCTTGTTATCCGCAGCTGGTGAGATCGGCTGGACATTAAATGTTGCTTCGGAATATTTAACCAGCACCTGAATGGTTTAGTGGCAGATGAAGAAAGTCGTTCTGTTCATTTGCTGAGCTCTAGATTCCTGTAGCTCAATTGCACTGGCAGAGCTAAGATCAAAGGTTCAATTCTCTGGAAGCACATAGTGATATTTAATGCACTGTATGTTGCTTCAGATAAAATTGCCATTGAATGAAAGTGCTAAATTAGAGGCTAAAGGTCACAGAACTGCTACTCATATTGTGACAGCAATGCAAACAAATTCAGCCACCTTCAGCTAAATATGGGCAGTACTTGGTGAAATCATATATAACTCACCTAAAGGATTATTAGGAACACCTGTTAAATTTCTCATTAATGCAGTTATCTAATCAACCAAACACATGGCAGTTGATTCAATGCATTAAGGGGTGTGGTTCTGGTCAAGACAATCTCCTGAACTCCAAACTGAATGTCAGAATGGGAAAGAAATGTGATTTAAGCAATTTTGAACGTGACACAGTTGTTGGAGTATTTCACAATCTGCTCAGTTAATGGGATTTTCACACACAACCATTTCTAGGGTTTACAAAGAATAATGTGAAAAGGGAAAAACATCCAGTATGCGGCAGTCCTGTGGGCGAAAATGCCTTGTTGATGCTAGAGCTCAGAGGAGAATGGGCCGACTGATTCAAGCTGACAGAAGAGCAACTTTGACTGAAATAACTGTGATTTACTTCTACTAAAGTTTTTTTATATTATGTATAAATATTTTATATATAAATATTCAAGAAATTGGAAATATTTGCATGCTTGTGTGTATCTATATATACATAATAATTATAAATTGTAAAAACAAACTTCTATTTTGGATGTGATTAATCACGATTTTTGATATGACAGCACTAATATATATATATATATATATATATATATATATATATATATATATATATATATATATATATATATATATATATATATATATATATATATATATATGAAGTTACAATTATGACAGATAAACTGAGAGAAAGAGTGTTTGTTTAGATCTTTTCCAACTCAATTAGCTTTTTTTCATGCAAAAAGATATGATACACTTTGTGGTTATTTAAATCATGATCTATTTTTTAGATTCTATCATCTGATAGTCATCTGCAATGTATCTCTCTCTCTCTCTCTCTCTCTCTCTCTCTCTCTCTCTCTCTCTCTCTCTCTCTCTCTCTCTCTCTCTCTCTCTCTCTCTCTCTCTCTCTCTCTCTCTCTCTCTCTCTCTCTCTCTCTCTCTCTCTCTCTCTCTCTCTCTCCAGCCTTTGCTCTGAGTTGTGTGTCCCCGCTGGCCCCTGATAATGGTGAAGTATCAGTCACTGGTGTTCAGGTTGGGGGCGTGGCCTATTTCTCCTGTTTGAATGGCTATCAGCTTCAGGGCCCCACCTCCCTGACGTGCCGAAATGCCACCACACCCTACTGGAGTGGCAGAGATCCCAAGTGTCAAGGTATGAGAGGACAAACTAATATTATTCCTTTATGTACGGATTACATAAAGATTTATGTACGGATTACATTCCTCTTAAAAAAGGTCCACATAAAAAATTACGACTTGTTCCATGTTCCTTTTCATTAGTCTCATTCATTTTTGACAGTCTGTTGCAAATTTGTGCCATGCATAATGAAAATAAAGAGAACTGAATGCAGAAAATCTCTCTCTCTCTCTCTCTCTCTCTCTCTCTCTCTCTCTCTCTCTCTCTCTCTCTCTCTCTCTCTCTCTCTCTCTCTCTCTCTCTCTCTCTCTCTCTCTCTCTTTCATGCCTAGTTGCTTGTGGGGGGACGTTGAGAAATGCCACTCAGGGCCGTATTGTCTCTCCGGGGTTTCCTGGAAACTACAGCAACAATCAAACGTGTCACTGGGTACTGGAGGCCCCTGAGGGCCATCGGCTCCACGTTCACTTTGAGAAAGTGGCACTGGCTGAGGACGATGACAGGCATGTGCTTTGTGTATTTTTAATTAAAATATTTATACTAAATATTCCCCAGAATTTTGTCCTATGTCCATATTTAAATAATTGTATTTTTACCGTTCAAAAGGTTGGGGTTTGATTGGAAGAAATTAATAAGAAGGAACATAAATAAATCAAAAATGACAGTAAAGAGATTTAAAATGTTACAAAAAATGTTTGTTTCAAATAAACACTGTTCTTTTAACTTCCTATTTAAGTTTGGATCCAGGACAATCATATTAAGCAGCAAAATTTTATTTTTAACATTGATGATAATAATAATAAATGTTTTGAGCATCAAATCAGCATATTAGAATGATTTCTGAAGGATCATGTGACACTGAAGACTGGAGTAATTATGCTGAAAATCTCAGGAATAAATTACATTTTAGATCAGATAAATGCCTCCTTGGTGTACCATAAGAGATTTCTTTCAAAAACATAAAAAAAATAATTCCAACCCCAGACTTTTGAATGGTATATAAGTATAGAGGTGTATCCCCTCTCCCCCTCACTCTGACTCGAGGTTGCCAGATAGGCTGCAGGATCAGCAGGAACGTTTGTAGCTGCAGCTGTGGTAACTAGAGCAGATCTGGCAACCCGGATGCCCAAACACTACTGACTTTGTGATTGGTAGATAGGTGGAGGCTGGAGCTTCAGACCAAATCACAACATGACAACATCAACATCAGTTGAGGGCTGCAACAACAACTTTTAAATGACAATATCCTGGCCGGACTACTGTTGTCAGTTAGCCTGACAAGCCAGACCCACATCAAGATGTTTGGTCTGGAAACTCACCATAGACAGGGCTCAGTCCGAGGGGCGGGATAAACGGTTGTCTTTCAAACTCCCTCTGCACGCGATAGGATAGCGGTACACCAACCGGAGCAACGACGGTGAAGGGGAGCTCGCTGACTGATTAAACATTCGCCGTATCCGGTCGGCTAAACTCCGAACACATCTTCCCTTTTTAAGAATGACTTCAGTGCCGCTCTTTGTTCTTTTCTCAGAGGAAAGCTTAACTCCAAGTCTTCCGGAGGCGCGGGCAGAGCTGATTCGAAAGACCGCCGCCGTTCGCCAGTTTCTGTGTTTACTAGAAGACTGTGTTACTAGAAGCACGCAAACGCAACTCGGCCGTCGTCATTATGGCCCCGCCCGCCGACTCTATAGCCTACCTACACGATGTGATTGGGCCGTCCAGATTCTGAGGAATACAGCTCAGATAGGAATTGAGAGTTGCTAGACCACACTTGCGGGCAAATTAAATTTGCTGCCGCTAGGGTGCGTCTAGATTTCTAGGCTAGTTGTCAGTGATATAAGTATTTGAAATTAACATGATTTCTTCATGTCTAGTGACATTTCAGGGTCATTTTATGAGTATTTGAAATACATTTCTTACATTCGTACAGTTCCTTTAAAGGGGAACATAATCCAATATTATCAGGCCCATTAATAAAAATTTCATATGACCAATTTGATTTAATCCATTTTTATAAAAACTGAAAGATAAAATCTGTTCACACATTTACATTTTAGTGATGCAGACTTGGTTTTGTTTGTTTTTTAGGCTTCTCATAAAGGATGGGAGTAACATTGATTCTCTGCCCCTGTATGACTCGTATGCAGTCGAGTATCTGCCCATTGAGGGAGTCACCAGCACCGGCAGGCATCTTTTTGTGGAATTCACCAGTGATGATACGGGCACATGCACTGGTGTCGCCATCCGATATGAAGGTATTGTATTTCCTGAGCCGTTCATGTCTCACAGTCATTTAACAAAAAACCTTATTCTCTTCTGCCCCTCATTAGTTCTGATCTCTCTATAAGACCTGGACAAATATGTTACAGCAACTGAACAAGAGAAGAGAGAGCCAGATATGACAGATGTAACCTAGAAACAACAGATTTCTGGGTATATTTAGGTTAACAGACATCACACTGAAATGTGCACTATATAAATAGATAGAGAATGCCAGAACTAATACAATTAGTACCTACTTGCAATTTAAGTCACTTTGGATAAAAAAAACTCTGCAGATTGCATAAATGTTAATGTACACATCACTTCAAAAAAAAAAGTATTTAATTATTCAGTTTAATTCATTAAAGTGAGTTAAAGTAACACAACTAAAGTTTGTCACAACTTAATTTAAATGTGTTCAGTCAACCAAAAATATTTAAAACTGATGTTTACCTCATTAATTTGTGTTTAAAATACATGGACATTTTTTAGTGCTTTCGATTAATCATGATTGATCACATCCAAAACAAAAGTTTTTGTTTACATAATATATATGAGTTTACTGTGTATAATTATCATGTATAAATACACACTCCTTCATGTATATGTTTAAGAAATATTTGCATAACTGTTATATATTTATATAACCTATCGGAACATATCTTCAACATATTTTTTCTTAAATATATACATGCATGTGTGTGGGGGGTATTTATATATACATAATAATTATACATAGTACACTCATATATATTTTAACACAAACTTTTATTTTGGTTGTGTTTAATCGATTGCCCAGCACTAATATTTTTTGTTGACATTAGTGGGTCTATCTATAGCTCCCAGCGTGCTTTGTAGGGACTGCATTTAGGGATTAAAGTGTTATTTATGTGCTTTTCAGTAAAGGGAAAGGTGTTTTTAGTTAATGTTAGTTTCAAATGTTTAGATATGTTGGATATTTAGAGGAGCTTCTGTAATGTTTTTGAATTTTGTGGTTACCATTTTGGTTTTTGGTGTTTATGCTGTGATGCTGGCATTAGGTCAGCAGTGACACCAGTCTTTTCTTACTTTCCCCATTATATACATTGTGTAAAATGATGAAGGAAACTGCTTATAATAGATTTTTTAATGGAATGTCTAAATTTAGGTTTGATGAGCATAAGTCATTTTATAAAAGTATTATTAAATTGAGTAGGACCAAATGTGTTGAACATGTTTTTACTGTTCATGAGATAAACAAAAATGTGAACACTGCATTGTTGTGTTTATTATACTGTATAAAGAGACTTTTAAAGTTGAATTTTTCTGCATGTTTTTCAGCGTTTGCTCAGGGCAGCTGTTATGAGCCATTTGTGAAGTATGGAAATTTCTCCACGAGTGATCCTGCGTTTGGAGTTGGTTCTGTGGTGGAGTTCACCTGTGAGCCGGGTTACACACTGGAGCAGGGCGCTGTTATTTTAGAGTGCGTAAATGATGAAAATCCACAATGGAATGAGACGGAACCAGCATGCCGAGGTGATTTTGTGTCTGTCATTTACGACTGAAAGTTTATTTTAGTAAATAATCTCTGATTTAATTTTTGTTTTTACATGCACTCTTTTATGTTGTTCTAAACCTTCACGACTTACTTTTTCTGTTTGACTTTTTGAACAATGTCTCATCATTCATATTTATGCATTGAATGCACATGATCTTTTAAGCCCTAAATTTCCATGTCAGTGAGAAAACATCAGATGTCAGACAAAATGGATGCAACCTCTCCATTACAGTGCATTTTCTATTAACAGTTCCAATTATAAGTTGCAATTACTACGATGTAAACAAAGGGCAAAGCTTCGCCTCTGCTCACCTGCTAGCCAACATTAGTGTTAAAATAGTGTTTATTGTAGCTTTTGTAAGCTCTCACTTTTGTAAGACTTTTCACCAACCCTTAACCTTTTACCTTAACTATTAACCTTGGTTTTGTGATCAATTACTACACCACTCTGAAGTGTCCTGAAATCCATGCCTGGGAAGTCCGTGCATGAAATCCGTTCTGGAAGATCTTCTTGTTTGTTAACATTTTTAAAGGGTTACTTCAGTGATTTAGCATTAAGCTTGGTATTTAAACTGGGTCATCAATGTAGTAGAAATGTGAAACTATTTTTGAATTTGGTGCCTTCTAGACTGAGAAAAAACAGAAAATGTATTTTTGTCTCATGGGAATAAAAGACAACAATTAGTTAGAGAACAGACACTACAATTAATAACTGAACGTGTCTGTTCAATATAATGATTGAGCCGCTGAGCGAGTGTAATAGCACAAACGCAGCAGGAGTCAGATTACATTCATCGTGATTAATGAGCTGAATGAGCTCTCATGATGAGAGCTAAGGTAACCGCGTACACTGCATTTTCAGTTCATGCCTTTGGAAGCTTAACTTTCATAGGAATTTATTTGAGAAGTTGAAACACTCACTTTGCTCCGCCCCATTTACACGAATGCCTGCAGCTGCCCGAGCCAAGTGCTGTGAGTGCAATCCCACTCCCCATGTACGGGTTGAAAACATGCGGAAATAGCTCCTACTACTGGCTGTAGTCTTTAGCCTCTGGCCCAATAATCCTCCGATGACGCAAACTGACGATATTTGCGTCAACTTTCAGGGGGGTATGGGGGGGGGCACGATTATTCGAATATACTCCCGGGTTTCTACTGATACAAAGCCATATGCTAATCACTGTAGTAACCCTTTAAGTCTGAATTGGTTTAAAAATGGTGCCATCCTTAACATTTGAGTAGCTTGCTGTTATGAAGGGGCGTGACATTTCCTGAACACACACTAAAGGGTGCCAATCAAAACAGACTTGGCCAGCTAACCAATCACAGCACATTTAATATTTTGAAAGGTGGGGCTTCATCAAAACAGGAACTATACAGTGTTTTTGAGTCAGACTAGGGAGGGAAGTGCAATAATAATGTAAAATATGTGAATATAGTGCTTTTTTGAAAAATCAAGCATGAAAGCATATAGTACACCTCAAAAACTAAATCAAGACTTTCTAAAAGGGCATAATAGGACCCCTTTAATTGCAAATTTAATATAAAAATAATTAAAATAATAGTTAAAATAATTTGTTTTGATTTTTCATTTACAATAAAACTAAGTTGCATGTACAAGATCCCTAGTTTTGTGTTATAATAATATATGGTTCAAAAAACAAAAACAAATCAAGTAATACAAAATTAAAAGAAAAAACACATCTAATGCACTTTATTCATCATTTTGTAGATGTAGAGTTAAAAAATCTTGTTGAATTCTATGTAGGAAAGGTGCATCGCCATCTTGCTCCACCCAACGTGATTTGAACGCATCTTCTTAAGACGAGGCTTAAGCATATTCCTTGACTAAAATCCATGTTTGAGCTGTTTTAATCTAAAGAAACTTGCACTAGCATATCTTAAAATATGCCAGTGCTATTGTTATTTCTCAACACTGTAAAAAAAAGGCAAATTTTGAACTTTTGCAGTACAATCGACTTGGATGTTTAAGTTATTTCAACTTAAATTATGTTAAACTGACTTTAAAAAATGAGTTACATCTTGTATAACAAATAAATAGAAGTTTAACATTTCTTAACTTATTTTGATGAGTTAAAACAATGTAAAAACATATGTTGTCATAACTTATTGAACATATTATTTTTACAGTGAAGATGCACACCAGAAAAGTTTTTTAAAGCTACTTAAATGTCTTAATTAAACTATGGCCTCTAAGCCCTGTCTGTGAAACCAGACACTGATGTTGTAATTATGTATTCGCAATAACTTCCAAGAAGGACTTCAATGCACCATTTTTGTTTTACAGCGGTGTGCAGTGGAGAAATAACAGACTCAGCAGGTGTGGTGCTTTCTCCAAACTGGCCTGAAGCATACGACAAAGGTCAGGATTGTATCTGGGGTTTACATGTGGAGGAGGACAAGAGATTTATGCTGGATGTCCAGGTGTGAGTATCTGAACCTATATGCATGTGTGTGGACAGAAGGGATAGATAGTTATGTTTTAGGACTGGCTTTCTGTAGGTATTTGTGTGTTGCTTTTTCCTTTAATGAGAATGCTTTCACTTCTCTATTAGCATGCGGTTCAGTTCACCACCTTCCAATTACAGAGGAACAGTGTGTGTAATGACAGCTGATTAATTGATTTAGCACAGACATGGAGGCCACCCACGGACTCATTAACACAGAGCACTAATGGGCCAGTATACAGGTGCCAGACTAAACACCTGGACGGGGATCACACCTGCACATGCTACTTCAAGACCTTGGAGCTTTTTCAATATCTCAGTCACTGATTATGGGATGTACAGGTTGCATAGGTTAAAGGTTCGAGTAATATTGGTGGGTTTTGTGGTGGTATGAAAAGTAAAGGTCTTGAAGTATTTTTTAATTCACTTTTCCCTTAGGGATCTTATAAGCCATGAATCAAGACAATCAGCAACGAGGTGAATCACAACACTACAAACTTTGATTTCGCTCAGAATGTTAAAGCTGCTTTTAATTTGCCTAGAAATGTGGACGCACCCTAGCGGCAGCAAATCTAATTTGCCACGAGTATCGTCTAGCAACCCTCAATACACGTCTGAGCTGTAAAAACTAAACTCTGGTTAGGCCAATCACATTTTGTATAGAGTCGGTGGGCGGGGCTTAGCATAATGACGGCGGAGTTGTGCTTGTGTGCTACTAGTAAACACAGAAGCTGGCGAATGGCGGTGAAATAAAGTTCGTAGATGGGAAGGAACAAAACGAAAGTAAACCGCGGGCAGCCCCTCACGGACGACTGCCTGCACACACATAACAAACGATAAACAAAACTCAACGTAAAGTCCAGGCCTGGTCCTCTCTCGTCCTTAAATGCCTCCGAGCTCCCTCATGAGAGGACTCGAGACCGATGGTCTTACTCGCTCCTCCCATGTCCCTCACTCATTCACCTCCCCACATACCCCCATCACCCCTTGCAGGCCGGGGGGTACACCCAAGACAGCGCCTACCCCCCCCCCCCAATCTCCGCGTCTCACGTGTCTGGGGTATGGGCGGACAAGACGAGAGAAGCGGGAGACGGAGACCGACCAACAGGACGAGAGAGTGGAGAGAGGAAAAAAAATTAAAAATCTGGTCCGGTTCCCCGACACACTGCCGCTCGGTCCTCACCAGCCGAGAGGCTCTTCCTCGCAGTGCTATGAGAAAAGAACATAGAACAGCACTAAAGTGTTTCTTAAAAAGGGAAGATGTGTTCAGAGTTTTGCCGACCAGATACGTCGAATGTTTAATCTATCAACAAGCTCCACCGTCGAAAGCACCAATTGCATGTGAGCATCAGAACTAGACCCCGGATCAATGGAAGAAGATGGCCGGTCTGATGAATCACGCTTTCTTTTACATCACAAAGATGGCTGGGTGCAAGTGTGTGTCAATTACCTGGGGAACATATGGCACCAGGATGCACTATGGGAAGAAGGCAAGCCAGCAGAGCCAATGTGATGCTTTGGGCAATGTTTTGCTGGAAAACCCTTTGTCCTGCCATCCATGTGGATATTACTTTGACACGTACCCCTACCTAACATTTTTGCAGACCATGTACAGCCTTTCATGGAAACGGTATTCCCTGGTGGCTGTGGCCTCTTTCAGCAGGATAATGTGCCCTGCCACAAAGCTAAAATTCAGGAATGGTTTGAGGAGCACAATAACGAGTTTTAGGTGTTGACTTGGCCCCCATATTCCCCAGATCTTAATCTAATCGAGCTTCTTTTTTTAGGATGTGCTGAATAAACAAGTCTAATCCATGGAGGCAACTTACACGACCTGGTACTAGATACACCACAGCACATCTTCAGGGGTCTGTGGAGTCCATGCCTCAATGTATCAGGGCTGTTTTGGCAGCAAAAGTTGGACCAACACAATATTAGGAAGGTGGTCATATATGCCTGATCGGTGTAGATTTCACCAGGAATTCCAGTGTTAAACACAATTATTTTACAAATAAGCTGAAACAATGCAGTAAATTGGGCCAATACCATCGATTAACAACCTTGTAGCTGTCTTGAAGGTTTATAAGTTACTTTTCAAAATACATTTTCCTATGTAAAGAATGAACAAAGTTTTTACTTCAAGAACCCAAATATTGCACTCTATAGGTAGGTTTGGAGTGCTATGAGTTGGTTTTGTGGAGTTAATGGTGGTTTTTGTGGTGGTACTAATGGGAGGGTGGTATGAATTAGTTTTGGGTGGTAGATTTGGGGCTATATTGTGGGTTTTGTGGAGTTATTGGTGGTTTTTGTGGTGGTATAAAAGGCTTAGATTGATATGGGTAGGTTTTTGTGGACTTATTTGTGGGTTTTGGGGCATGGTATTGTTAGTTTTTTTGTTTTTTTTAATTGGGATAGAGGATGTTTATCTGTGATTGGTGGGTTTGGCATGAACTCAAGAGATTGCTTTGTCAGGATGACAAAATAGGTTTTGCAGAGGCCCCTGATGTGTAGTTTTAAAACCAACCTACACAACTGTATTTATTATTATTACATATGAAGAAGAAAATTAAAAGTAGAATTAACCTTTTTTTAATGCTCTGACATCCTCCCTTATTGACTGTCAAAGAGACTAATGGTCCACCAGTCATCAAGTCTTCCTGAGGCTATGACATTTTCTCTGCACCCAGAGCCTCTGTGTCCCAACATGCATCATTAGCTCAGCTTTGCTGGCTTATGCTACTAAACTGCATCTTCCAAACTCTCTAAACACACACACACACACACACACACACACACACACACACACACACACACACACACACACTTAGTGTATAGTGAATAGTCTTAACAATGAGCCTGTTTGGTTTAGAAGGGAAAAAAACATCTCAGTTCATCTCAGCTAATCATCAGGATGTATATATCTATCTTAATTTAACTCTGCATCCTTCCCCTGTTGTACTATACAGTGAATATTAACACAGCTCATCTGTGACCTTCCCAAACAACCGAACCCAAAGGGCTGACAGCTGTGTGACGCCCTGAGGGTTCTGCCTCTGCTTTCCAACATTACACTAAATAAATCTCATTTCTTTGCAAAATGTCACTTCACACTGAAGAGGTAAATGCAGCCTCTCGATAGATTAAGGAATCTAAACATTGGCCTTTATTGCCATTTAGCATGACAGAATGGGAAACATGATTGATTCTCAGCGAGGATACTGTTGTGTAAAACCTGCATGGACTGCGTAATTTGTTTTTCCCTTGCATTACTCATGTTAGTTCAGAAATGAAGATGAATTGCAGAATGACGTCAACAAACCATCTGGGAAAAAATGTGGCTGGTCAAGTGACAGCTTCTTATGTTAGGAGGATGACAGCATTCTTTTTAATTAAAGGGGTAGTTCACCAAAAATGTATTTTGCTTTAAACCTATAATTTTTTTCATTCCTGTGTGTTGTTTTATTAGTCTTCGTCTGGGAAAAAATGACCTGCTGACCTTTTATGATGGGGATGATCTCACAGCCAACATCCTGGGCCAGTACAGTGGTTTCCTCCCTCGATTCAGGCTCTACACCTCTACGGCCGACGTGACCATCCAGTTTCAATCTGATCCAGCCTCCAATGTCTACGGATACAACAATGGCTTTGTAGTGCATTTCTTTGGTAAGGGGCGCTATGAGAATGTTGCTTATTGGCTTGACGAAAAGGATTTTTGTAAAAGGATTTTACAAAATGATTACGTTTTTAAGGGAACACTGATCAAATGAGAACAATCCTTAAAGGAACTGTATGTAAGAAATGTATTTCAATTAATCATAAAATGGTCCTGATGTCACACTGTAAAAAAAAATGTGTTGGTTTAACTTAAAAAAGTAAGTAACCTGGTTGCCTTAAAATTTTGAGTTTATTGAAATTTAAAATTTGAGTTGATACAATGAAGGAAATTTGTTTAACAAATAGAAATTCAAAATATTTGTGTATCTGAACCACATAAAAAAATTGATAAATCATGAAAATAGCACAATTTGGCATGTTTCACTGCGTCATCAAAAATAAAACACACACAATTCCCAATATGCTTACAAAATCTTTTAATAATATTTTAATAAAGTTTGTCGAATCTCAAAAAATGTTCATTGTGTTAAGTCAAAATTTTAATTTCAATGAACTCAAAATGTTAAGGCAACCAGGTAACTTTTTTTTAAATAATTTTTTACAGTGTAGACATTAAGAAATCATGTTAATTTCAAATACTTATATCACTGACAACAGTAGTCCGGCCAGGATATTGTCATTTAAAAGTTGTTGTTGCAGCCCTCAACTGATGTTGATGTTGTCATGTTGTGTTTTGGCCTGAAGCTCCGCCCTCCACCTATCTACTAATCACAAAGTCAGTAGTGTTTGGGCATCCGGGTTGCCAGATCTGCTCTAGTTACCACAGCTGCTGGATCCTGCAGCCTATCTGGCAACCTCGAGTCAGAGCGAGGGGGAGAGGGGATACACCTGCAGTACCAGTTTTGGCCACAATCTTACATACACTTCCTTTAATATGTCTGTTCAGCTATGCTAGTATTCTCCGAAATTGAATCATGATTGTAAAGTGATGGTCCCCTGGTGTCTGAACAATAGCGGTGCCAATATGCTTGGCAGTGCCCATCACTGGCAAAGACTGAGATGAGCAACTGTTTTCACACAGCAGTCTCACACATGTAAAGCTTAATGATAAAAATAGATAAATCCCAGGACCACATGCCTCCTTTCTCCTTCTATGAACCAAATACTAGAAGTACCACGCAACGACACATGCGCAGAGCTGCCAGAAATCCTGAACGGCTGGAAGAGCACATCTCATCCTGATTTGACCCATGGAACCGTTATTACTTACCAGTGTTACCCAGGCTTCCATCTGCAGGGCTCAGAGATCCTGATGTGCCAGTGGGATTTGACGTGGAGTGGAGACGTTCCCCTCTGTGAGAAAAGTAAGAGCTAACATCACACTTAAAGGTCACACCAGATCATTAGTGCTGAAGTCACTCTGGGAAAACTTAATTAACATGGTGATAATGGCTGCATGGGTTTACAGCTAGGTCAGCTGCCACCTGCTGGTGAATTAATAGTAGCCCACATAGTAAGCAGTAAACAGATTTCATGATAGATTGCTAAATTGTTGAAAATGCAAGGTTTTTAGAAACACTATGTACCTGTGTGGGTTTAGCAGTGTTGATTTGTTGATTTTAACATTTTTAATAATAATTAGACTGCTTTTCTTCTTCAAGAAGAAACAAGACATTTATATTTATTATATTTTATTATATTTCCATGAAACATTCTTCAATATAATGATGTGCATCACAGTAGAATGGGTCACATTATCTGTGCATATCCTTTATTTAAAAAGGATAAATTAAAAATGTATATTATAATATAACTTTTTATATATATATATATATAATTAATGTTACTACTTTTTAATTATTATTAATGTTACTAATGGAACATTTTACATCCACCAATCAGTCATAACATTATGACCACCTTCCTAATACTGTGTTGGTCCCACTTTTGTTGCCAAAACAGCCCTGACCCATCAGGGCATGGACTCCACTAGACCCCTGAAGGTATGCTGTGGTATCTGGCAGCAATATGTTAGCAGCAGAAGATTCTTTAAGTCCTGTAAGTTGCAAAGTGCGAACAGGAGGGGTTACATTGGTGCCGTGACCCGGATGGCAGTGAGGTTTAGGGGTGTGAGTGTAACGGAGGCCAGCAAGTACTTGCTGTGAGAGTAAACCGTACTCTTCTGATCTCAAGAGATGCTCTAACGACTGATGCTATGAGGTTGCAGCCTTTTGCCTCCTTCTTAGAGCGTCCGACTCTCATGCCGGTGGACCTGGGTTCAAGTCCCGCTTGGAGTGGGGAGGTTCGAATAGGAGGGCTTACATGTACATGGTGTGCATCAATGCTTAAATAAGTTGTAAGTGTCCAAGTAACTTTCACATGCCCAACGCATCACACTGCCTGCGCCAGCTTGCCTTCTTCCCTTCTTCCCACAGTGTATCCTGGTGCCATGTGTTCTCCACGGCCATCCACGTGATGTAAAAGAAAACATGATTCATTAAACCAGGGCACCTTCTTCCATTGCTCCGTGGTCTAGTTCTGATGCTCACGTCACGTGCCCACTGTTGGCAAAACATTTTTAGAGGTGGACAGGGGTCAGCATAGGTACCCTGACTGGTCTGCAGCTATGCAGCCCCATACGCAACAAACTGCGATGCACTGTGTAGTCTGACACCTTTCTATCAGAACCAGTATTAATTTCTTGAGCAAAATCTTGTCTGTTTGATTGGGCTATATGGGCCAGCCTTTGGTCCCCACGTGCATCAATGAGCCTTGGCCACCATGACCCTGTCGTCAGTTAACCACTGTTCTGTCACTGGACCACTTTTGATAAATACTGACCACAGCAGACCGGGAACACCCCACAAGAGCTCCAGTTTTGGAGATGCTCTGACCCAGTCGTCTAGCCATCACAATTTGGCGCTTGTCAAACTCGCTCAAATCCTTATGCTTGCCCATTTTACCTGCTTCTAACACATCAGCTTTGAGGACAAAATGTTCACTTGTTGCCTAATATATCCCACCCACTAAAAGGTACAGTGATGAAGAAATAATTAGTGTTATTCAATTCACCTGGTAGTGGTCATAATGTAATGCCTGATTGTGATATATTTGTACAAAACATTTCAGTTCCAAATACTTACATTTTCCTACTAGTTTTCTTATTTAAAAGATAATTATCTTCATGATATATATATATATATATATATATATATATATATATACAGGGGCGTGGGACTGGGGGGATAAAGGGCACTGAGTAACCAGGGCCCGAGGCAGGGGGGGGCCTTAGAAGTCAGTTTTCTATACATACACATACATGGTACGGGGGCCCAGCAAGATGGTTTGTACCCAGGGCCCAAAATTTGGTGCTACGCCCCTGTATATATATATATATATATATATATATATATATATATATATATATATATATATATATATATATATATATATATATATATATATCTAAAATTTTTTTTTTTTTTTTTTTTTTTTATGTGCTTTTATTTGTGATATTTGCCTAGTTATGTCATGTGAGGATCCGGGACTAGTGGACAACAGCCGCAGACTAGTGACCGGCTCTCGTTACGCTGTGGGGTCGTCGCTGGAGTACATCTGCAACAAAGGATACTTGCTTTCTGGCCCTGGAGTACTCACTTGCTACAGCAGAGAAACTGCAAATCCAAAGTGGAGTGAAAAACTGCCTAAATGTGTCCGTGAGTATCCGTCAGAGTAACAAAAGAAAAGGCATCCTAAACTGATCTATTCTGACTTCAGTTCTTATACTCTATTGCCATCTAGTGGACTTCAGGATTACTGCATTCCAACACATAGCTCCAAATGCATTCCAAAAGACTGATCTTGTTTTTTTCTCTCTTTAGCTGAGAGATATGAACCTTGCAGTAACCCCGGCGCACCCTCCACGGCTATCCAGAGTTCAGAGAAAGCTTTCTTCCAGGCAGGAGAGACACTGAGCTTCACCTGTCGTGTAGGTTATGTGCTTCAGGGTGAAGCCACTATCCACTGCATCCCAGGACATCCATCTCAATGGAGCGGTGCGCCCCCTATGTGCAGAGGTAAGAACTGTGCTCTTAAAGTCCTCATCTTGAAATTTTATGTGAGATTGCATCAAGTGTCTGTTGTTTCTGGTGTTTTTCAGCTTCTTCGAGAAACATTGAGGAACACAGGCTGAATGGTGATACTTTTCAAAACACTTAAGATTTAACCACACTGTAAAAAAATATTTAGGAAAAAAGTTACCTGGTTGCCTTAAAATTTTGAGTTCATTGAAATAAAAAATTTGAGTTAATACAATGAACATTTTTTGAGATTCGACAACCTTTATTAAAATATTATTAAAAGGTTTTGTAAGCATATTGGGTAATTGTGTGTGTTTTATTTTTGATGATGCAGTGAAACATGCCAAACAGTGCTATTTTCATGATTTATCAAATTTATCATGATTTATTATTTTTTAGGTGTTTCAGATACAATAATATTTTGAGTTTCTTTATATTTAACAAATTTCCTTCATTGTATCAACTCAAATTTTTAAAGTACAATAAACTCAAAATTTTAAGGCAACCAGGTTACTTACTTTTTTAAGTTAAACCAAAAAAATTTTTTTTACTGTGCATCTTAATTCATTATCATATTGGGCAGGTTTCACAGACAGGGTTAAGATTGAGCAAGGATTAGGCCTTTTAGTTCAATTAGTGCATTTAAGAAGCTTTTATAAACGTGCCTTGAAAAGCATTACTAATGTGCATCTTGAGACAAAACATAGTTTAAGATTTGTCAGTGCAAGTTGTTTTCAGCTAAAACAGCTCAAACATGCATTTTAGTTTTGGACTGGCTTAAACCTTGTCTGTGAAACTGGCATATATATATATATATATATATATATATATATATATATATATATATATATATATATATATATATATATATATATATAAATATATAATATTCTGTAAAATGTCCACATTATAGCTGCTGATTCAGAGTTTGATGTGGAGGGCGTCAACATTGCCATCGCAGTTCTAATTCCTGTTGCAGTGGTGCTGATGCTCCTCTTGGTCTTTTTCCTCTGCATTTCAATGTAAGTTCCAAGAGCCGGGAAAAAGACATGGCTTTTATTGTTTTAGGGTTTGTTTTTCACTAAAAAGGCTGTCTCTGCAGAGCTCAAAGCAAGACACTTCAGCTCCCCGGGTCGTCTTCTCCACCGTATGACAACATGACTGAAGAATCTGCGTTTGACAACCCTGTGTATGAGACAGGAGTAAGTATGGATGCCATGAACCTCAGAGACGTGGGCTCTCACAACACCATCGTCCTGTCCTGATCCACCCTGCCTGCCATTCTGTCATTCCACCTGTCGTCTATGACTCTGACCTGATCCGCAGAACAAATAAAAGGAATTTGACCAGTTAAACAGCAAACGGGGACATATCCTTTTATGTTAAAGGCCAGTATTTATAATGTAGCAGTATCAGCATGTAATGCCGCTATACGTAAATACGTATCATAAAACTTCACAAATGAGCTTAATGTTGCAAAAACAAAAAGTTCAAAAATGCTGCTTTATATTCATAACATGCATATGAAAGGGTAAAAATAAATACACTCTAAAAACTAATTCAGAGGACCTTTAGTCATGACTTAAATATATATATTGTTGTGAAATAAAAAATCAAGTTCTGAGAAACTATTAGACTTTTTAATTGTAATTGTTATTTTATTGAGTTGGGATGACACACACATTATGCCTATTGATGAAATATACTATCATGACTTGTCAGAGTTTAACATTTTCAGTTAATCAAGAAACAATTTAATTTTAAGTTCTGTTAATGTAAAAAACAATTTGATGACGTGCAAACAGCTAGCCCACAGTTTCCGCGCGCAAGGCCATGCAACGAGACGAGTGAAGCATGTGGTGAATGGTAAGTAGTTTTATGCTTAATAGGGCTTGGGCGTCATGACGTCATTACTTGGCGTGGCGGCCATGTTGATGGCATCCTTTACTACTACTCGGACTACTGCGCACTGTTTATAGACGTACTCCCTCTCAGTCGTGTGTCTTAATTTGATTATTTTGGCGTTATTTCAACTATGGTAAACCGTTGCTGCATTTTGGGGTGTAACAGCGCAACACATAATCACCATGGGAAATGTCGAAAATGGATTAACTTTCCACCGCTTTCATGCTTGGAGGCGCAACCACGGGCAAGAAGTAATAACAGTACGATGTGCAAAAAGCAAGAATTTTCACACAATCAGATGTTTTTTTTAGTGTTTATCTGCAAGTAGTGTAACCTGAGAACACAGAAATGTGGAATGCTTCAAGGTAAAAGGTTACAAATAAAAAATGAACACAGAAAACGGAGTGCAAGTTGTTGCACTTTATATAACGGAGTGCACTTTATATAACAATAATAAAAACACTTTAAAAAAAATAATAATTATTTCAATACTATATAAGCAAATAAGTAGGTCTCTATAAAATAACAACAAAAGACACAGAAAATGGAGGAAGTGCAAATTATAAATATAGTAAACAATAACATTGCAATAACAAATAAAAACGGAGGCAGAGAAATTTTTTTATATTTTATAAAAATAATAATAACAATAATAATATATACGTTTCAATTAGACTTTATTTCGATAGTCCACTTTAAACATTGTACGTCTAACTGTACGTTTTCAACAGCATGTCAACTAACACTAATTAGAGTAACTGTACTGTTAGTAGACTGGTAGGTTATGGTTTATGTGTTGGGTTCGGGTTAGTAGAATAAGTTGAATTGTAGTTGCAAAGTTACTTATAGTCAGTAGAATGTCTGTTGGGGACCAACAAAATAAAGTTTTCGTCGTCGTCGGTGCTCCGCTCTTTCTTTGGAAATTCATGTGGATCCAAAACTTTAATAGTTCCGATTTTGTCTCTATAGCGGTCCCTGCCTTCCCTATTTAACGTATCCCGGTAAATTCCACATCCCTTTCAGGATTTTAACATGTTTTTTCTTTCTCCCAACTCTGCTTCTCCTCATACGAATTGCTGTATGTTTACATTCGCGAGGCCATCAACATGGCCGCGACGTCCCAGAATGCAACGCGGCGCCCAAGCCCTATTACACATATTCGCATTCGCTCAGGATTCAGTTGGTGACAGCCAGTGGTCGGCAACTGGCGGCCCGCGGGCCAAAAGTGCATGGCCCGCCAGCGATAATATCTGGCCCGCGGCGCGCCCGCATCTGCCGAATCTGGCAGATTGTTTTGATAGCGGCTGGTTCTGAAATATATCTGTCAGTGTAACGGAGGCGAGTTAATGAGAACTGTGCAGGTAAACTCCCGTTATTTCAAGAGACGATCACTTCGTCTAGTGGCCAGTAGGACGTTACGCAGCGTTTAGTCTCATAGTTAGAGCGTCAGACTTCCGTGCAGAATAGACCCGAGTTCGAGCCCCTCTCAGAGCGGGAAGTGCGAATTTATATCAACATTCAATCAATTTTGTCTTTAGTGATTTTGCCTTTTTTTTTTAAATACAGCAACGTTTCAGCAGTAATGTTTTATTTTAGGATAAATTCAGAGCTTTCAATTTGAAAAGTTCTGAAAGACATTCAAGAGTCTGTGGAATAGATCGCTAGACACGCCTCTAAAAGAGCCTCATGAAATGTGTGGTATGATGACAAAACGAACAGTGAAATATTGAAACGTTTGATTATATCGCGGGGCGTCAGCACCAACACATGAACAATAACAACTCAAATTCAGCTTCCTTTTTATCAAAAAAATATTGACAAGAACCAGCAAAAAGGTGCCATGCTTAGATTAGACACACCAGCTTTGCATTCACAAAACCAGGTAGGATGCATGCACAGATGTCTTCCCATTCTTCTTTGTATGCCCTGTTTTCGCTGTTAACTTTCCTCTTTAGACTCTTTGATAGTGCTATCTTAAATGTTAACATCACTAGTCTGCACTCGATGTAGTAGCCTAATCGTTTAGCCTGCCTCTAAAACGCAAACGATTGCAAAAAAATGCAGTTTACTACGTGAGGATGCCAAGGAATAATTCTGAGCTAAAAGTAAGCTACATGACGTCAAATAAGTATTACAATAGGTTCCATGTGTAACAAGCAAATTAAAATACATTTATAATTCACAATATGGAAAGTGGAAATAATAAAACATAGTTCGTTAAGAGCAATCAAACATGCCAATAATGGGCTTATTCAAATCCTCTATTATGTTTTGACTTATTTTTATTTATTTATTAAATTATCCCTTGACTATATTCTGGCCCGCCATCTAGTGGCATTTTTTTTTGGCCCATGGTCAAATATACTTGTAACCAAATACTGAAATCTGTAAGTCCTTACTCTGAAATCTGCGCAGTGTTGATAGTAACGTTATAACTAGTCTGTGTGCCGAGGAGGTAAAGTTAGCTAACGTTATAGCTGTAGCCTGTCACTAATTGAGCTAACTTAGCTACACTATTTGTTCAGATACTTTGCTCAAAACCAGTCGGAATTATGTAGGGCCCAATGAATTACGTTTTATTTTTTCCTAAATTTCGTTTTTTTTATTTCTCCAAATTTCGTTTTTTTTTTTTAACCTTCTGCTCGTATTTTACCACAAAAAAGTGTGTTTTACAGCCTGCTCTCGTCTGTTAAGAATTTATTTTGGAGAACCATATTTCATAAGGTTTAATATTCACGTTAAGACCGTGAATGTGATAATTAGTTAAACACATGGGTTACAGTGGGGCTGGGCGATAAAACGACATGTCTCGAGATAGACATGTAATCAATAGGCTATTAATAAAAATGCGTTCGATAAAACGTTCGATATATATTTTTTATTTATTACATATACGTTATATTTTTCTTCGTCGGAACAAACGGGAGGCTGAGTGTGGCTAAAGATTTTTTCTCACGGTCATGACAGAAGAGCAAAAACATGGTAAGCCTGAATATCATTAGGAAAAAAAAAAATATCATTAATGGTGTCTGTTTATATTTAAAAAATTGCCTCCTGGAAAACACAGGAAAAATTATTTTCTATAGGACAGGGCTCAACTTAATTATTAAGCTCATGTTACTTAGAAATGTGTTTTATTGTGGCCAAAAAACTTTTTCACCTAACTTAAAACATTATGTTGGATCAACTTAATTACTTGCATTCATGTAGAAAATTATTAAGTTCATGTTACTTAAAAATGTGTTTTATTGTTGCATAAAAGGTAATTCACCATACTCAAAATATCGTTTAGAATTAATGTAATTCTGCCAGTAGTCTTAACATTAAAATTCTAGTGGAAAACGTTAACATATTTTTTTTTGTTGACCCAATGTTTTATTTTTTAGAGTGTACATTTCAGCCCAGAATGAAAAATTCTGGGTCCCATGAAAACATTAATTTTAGATATTAAAAAAAAACAACATTTAGGCTTGAGGCCATGGGTCATAACGAGAACTCAGCAGATGGTGTGTGTGTGTGTGTGTGTGTGTGTGTGTGTGTGTGTGTGTGTGTGTGTGTGTGTGTGTGTGTGTGTGTGTGTGTGTGTGTGTGTGTGTCAGTTTACACTCTCTGCATGTTATCTAATTGTACATTCTAATACTGGTATGTACCTCATATTAACCAAAAATGCATCTCCTAATCATACAGCATGCAGGATGTCTTATGTTCACGACTTCTCGTCATTCACGATTTTTGTGTTTCATGTTTTCATAACTTTCCTCTCTCTTGATTCAAATAAGCACACTAATAAAGCTCTTATTGAAATGTGTTTTATTTGTCTTGAGTATAACTTGGTCACCAGTCCAGTTGTATTTAAGGAGGCTCTGAATAAAGACAATAAGACAAAAAGAAACCACTGTACTGTTCTGAAATCGTATTTGTTTATCTTTTCAGGATGCAAGGCAATACGAGGTGTGTATGTAAAATCCATCTGTCTTTTATTCGGCATCTCTCCCATTTTTCTGCTGGGTTCCTGTAAATGTATGTTTTTCCTCTAAGACTTCTGCCAGCACTATGGTGGACAATAGGGTGTTATTTCTGTAGCACATAAGAGCCTGAGGTTTGTGTTGTACTTTTTATTTGTCTGGTAAAACATCCCAAGGCTCACACCTTGAGATTGGACTGTTTCAGAGAGCACCAAGAGGGTTCCTGGTTTAAGATTGAGGAACAACAGAGATGAGAACTGTTTTCTCCCACAATCTATAAGACTCAGGTGGGAGAGTGTCTGGGAATCTTGAGTTCCTGTGGTGCTTCATTTGCACTGGTGATAAAGCCATTTCTTTATGTATAAAACGCTGTCGCTGCATGGGGGCTTATTTGCAGAACACTTTGTAAATAAACTGTCCAAAACTATAGTATGCTGTTGTGTGTTTATTATATAATATTGTGTTATGAAGCTTTTATTTGGCAATGACTATCTCCTCTTTATTTTCAACCCTTCTAGTGTCAGTTTTATTGTATTAAAATTTTAATAGAATATATTCTATTATAATATAGGCCTACTTAGAATATGTATGGATTAGATACAGTAATAGGAAACTTGGTTTCTGAAGACCAAACAGGCTTTATCAGAGGCCGGCATTCTTTTAGTAACATCCGGAGATTGTTAGGGGTAATCCACTCACCTAAACTTTCTCAGAACCCTGTCCCTCAAGTAGTCATCTCGTTAGACGCTGAAAAAGTTGAATGGAATTATTTATTCTCTGTGCTGGAAAGATTTGGTCTTGGAACGCATATTCTCTCATTGATTAAATTATTATACTCTTCCCCTAATGCATCTGTTATCACAAACAGAGTACGTTCAGAGTCTTTTCCCCTGTCAAGGGGTACAAGACAAGGATGTCCTCTTAGCCCTTTACTTTTTACTTTAGCCATTGACCCCCTATCTATAGCATTAAGATTCTCACAGCATTTTACCGGCATTAACACTAGGGGCATAGAACATAGAGTATCGTTATATGCAGATGAGATGCTGTTGTACATTTCAGATCCAATCTTAGGTATTCCACAAGTGGTCAAGATGTTAAAACAATTTGGAACATTCTCAGGCTATAAATTAAATTTTTCAAAAAGCGTCTGTTTTTCCATAAATGGTAAGGGTCTCCATATTTCAAACACTGATATACCTTTTCAGTTGTCTGTATCAGGTTTTAGATACTTAGGGATAAATATTACACAGGGATTTCCTAACCTTTATAAAGAGAACTTTGCTCTTTTAATCGACAAGTTAAAACTAGACCTCAAAAACTGGAATTTGCAGTTTCTTTCTCTAGCAGGCAGAATCAATTCCGTAAAAATGAACATTTTGCCAAGGTTCATACTTGTTTCAATGTATCCCAATCTTTTTAACAAAGTCCTTTTTTCAGAATTTAGACAGATTGATTTCATCATTTATATGGGGTGGGAAAACACCTAGAATAAGGAAGGAATTTCTCCAAAAACAGAAAACTCAAGGTGGATTAGGGCTTCCTAACCTTAGGCATTATCATTGGGCTGCAAACATCTCAAAATTACTTTATTGGCTTAAAAACTCCAATAATGTCTGGTGTATTTCAGAGGCAAAATCATGTACTTCATCATCTCTTCCTGCTTTAGCTTTATCTAAATTGCCCCTTGGTATTTTCTTTGTATACTCAATGCCCAGTTGTAGCAAATACCCTAAAGATTTGGTTTCAGTTGCAGACAATATTTTGGTTTTAAAGACTTCTCCATAGCCAGCCCTATATTCAAGAATCACCTATTCCTACCGGTTCAGTTGGACTCAATTTTCAACCAGTGGCAACATTTAGGTCTTGTCAAATTCAGCGACCTTTTTATGGATGATTTTTTTTTTGCCTCATTCTCCACTCTCTCCTCAAAATACAATCTGCCAAGATCACACGTTTAGATATTTTCAAGTTCGTCATCTAATCCAAAATCATTGTCCCACTTATCCCTCCATTCCTCCCAGTAGGATTGGACACAATTCTAAATATTCCACTGCATATGAAGGGAGTCATTTCTAATATATATAATATTTTAATGTCAATAAAAAGTACTAACCTAGACAAAATCAGAGCAGACGACAAAGGATCTGACAGTGGATATATCAGATGAAACTTGGAATAATGCAATATCTAGAGTGAATGGAACAACCTCCTGTGCTCGTTTAGGTTTAATTCAGTTCAAGGTACTCCACAGACTTTATTACAGTAAGGTTAGACTGTCCAAGATCTATGCAAATGTAAATGACGTGTAAACGGTGTTGTTCTGATAGAGCAGACTTGGCTCATATGTTCCGGGCTTGCTCTAGACTGCTTGCCTACTGGACAACTATATTTAAAATTTTGTCTGAGGCATAAAGCAAGGATATCAGACCTAGCTTTGAAATGGCTGTTTTTGGAGTATCTGAGCAAGGTGTGGTCATGTCTAAAAAATGTCAAGATGCTTGTGCTTTTGCATGTCTTTTGGCTCGGAGGAGAATTTTACTTGATTGGAAATCAAAGAAACCACCCTCAGTTTCACTCTGGCTTAGTGATTTAATGTTGTTCTTGAAACTGGAGAAAATTAAATATTCTCTTAGAGGATCCACCAATCGTTTTTACTCTGTATATGGACTCCAATGATCACATATTTTGAAAAGGGTGCAACACTTCCCCCAAATTAAATGATGAATACTTGTCTTGTACAAGTTTAAGAAAAAAAAAGTCAATCAGACACAATGGGCTAGCAACCTTTTCAATTTCCTCATTGTTTGTAACATCATACTTTTGAGATTTAACCTTATTTAATTTAATTTATTTATTTATTTATTATTATTATTATTATTTATTTTTATTTTTAAATACTGTTCTGGGGCGGGTCGAGGGTAAGGGGTTAATTGTAAAAATTGTAAAATCATAAGGACACTGTTCAATTTACCTGTATGTAATTTCTCATTGTTCTTCCTTTAATAAAATACATTTATAGAGAATATATATGGACATAAATGACTATTAATTTAAATCTAAATATTTAATATATAAATATGAATCTAAATACACATATAACCAATTAATGAATTAATTCACGGCTATTGTTCAGTGCTCACTGACGATAGTCATGAAAAAAAAAAAATCTCTTCCGTTACGCGCATTGGTTCATGTTACGCCGTCGACGAAACAGTCCAATCAGAGGCCAGAGAATTCCCTCACAATACAAAGAAGCTCGAACACGTAAACAAACCGGATAAATGCATCTGCTTTCTAACCCTCGCTGGCTGCTGTATTGAACAAGCTCCTCACACCCACAACAAATACACACTGATGATTCCCACAATAACCCAATCGACGGAGAGGTTTTATAAACGGAGAAAAAGAGCAAGATGGCTCCACCGTTGACGGGTAGTGATGCCTGACCGCGAACGAATCATTGTCTTGAACCGACTCTTTTTTAAAATCCATTTGAACCGAATCGCAAAGCTTTTGTAAAACGCCCGAGTGTAAACAATGGATATAGTTAACCCAAAAGTTAAATCCCTGTCATACTTTTCTCACCCTCATGCTGATTTATAAATGCATGGCTTTATTTCTTATGACATGAAAGAAGAATGGCAGTTTCAGTGACCATTCACTTTTATTGTCCATATGAAATGCAAGTGAATGGTTACTGATGTACTGATGTATATGCGGCTGTATAAACATTCAGTTACCAACTGCTTGGAGGGTGAGTAAATTATTTATTTATTTATTTTCTGGATTGACTTTCCCTTGTAAGATAAAATTTTGGTTGTAAAAGTGTAACGTGTGATAATAATTATTCGATAATAAATATAAGTTACGGCAAAACAGTAAATTGATTCTTCTGCACAAAAACGAACCGATTCTCTAAATGAATTGAATTCCCAACTCAACTGACTGACCCACGCATGCGCACATAGGGTTGTGCGTCAGTTAGCGCGAGCGTTCCTTCATCACAACAGAGACGCTCTGCCGTTAAGTCGCTTTTTCACCGGGAGAAAACGTCTGGTTTTCGCCACTGCCAGTTCCTCGGAAGAGTTGTTCTTCGGGGGGATTGATGTTTGACGTCTTCGCATCATGGACTTAATGATAATTTCTGTGTCTTTATTATTCCTTCTCTTACCGGGCCGGAGTCTCATACAGCACCGGGGATAGAGGCCTCCGCGCGCCTGCTCGATTAACGGAGTGCCCGCGCGGAGCCATAACAGACACGGGCGGGAATTCTAAGGTGATTTCGGTAGAGGTCAGAGGCTACTCATCTGATAGGAGTCGGGGTGAAGCGGCCAAGGGAATCAGAAACAGTCTTGGCCGGCGTTGATGTGGGGTAAAATGGAGACCCCGACGATCGTGTACGATCTGGATACCTCCGGTGGGCTGATGGAGGTAAGACAAACACACACAAATACACCCGTTTATTACTCTCGTTGCTGCCTGGTGAGTATTCTCAATGTAGCCGCTAATTGCTCACTAATGTCATCCTTAGGCTCCCTTCACATGAACGTACGTGAGCGCGCTCGCAGTCACGGCCCAACAATGGTTTGAGCGGCTGATCTGACGCGTGCAGATGTTTCACTAATGAGTTTCTGAACCTCTCCCGCTTTCCTCTTGCAGCAAATCCAGACTCTGCTGGCGCCGCCCAAGTCTGAAGATGGAGAGAAGAGGACCAGGAAACCGGACAGGAACACCAGGAGAGCCGGCAGGGCCACCAATCACGACACCTGCGACAGCTGCAGGGAAGGAGGGGACCTGCTGTGTTGTGATCACTGCCCCGCTGCCTTCCATCTACAGTGCTGGTGTGTGATGCTAGGGCTGGGACAAAATTGGGCCCAGGACCAGTCCTGTGATGCTGGTTTAGTTGGAGAGCAGAAGTAATTTGTGCTGCATTTTTGCGGTGACAACTAGACGTTCTTCAGATTTGGTTTATGCCTCTTTTTATGGTACCAGATGGAACATTATGGAAGCTGGGGTTTATTTAAATGCTGTCTGATGTTTTTTGAATGAGCTGGGAAGAGCTCTAGCAAGGAGCTGAGAAATGAGCATTACTACGGGCATCTAAAGGACGATCACGTCTCCATTATGGAGAGATCTGATTGAGATTATGAGGTGGATTTTCCTTAATCATCTGTCAGTTTGTTAGATGTTTGCAGATCTGCTAAAGATCTGTGATCGCTTTGCTTTGTTTATTAACAACGGCCCTATCTTTTTTCTAAATGCATGTTTTAGGCCTTGTTGTGATAAATTCACCTAATGCTTGGTGTTTTTTTAAAAACATTTTAAAGAACAAACTTCTGTCTGATGATGAATGCAAGACTTCTGTTATCATTTAGTGCACCTAAACCCTGCAAACCTTTGAGTGCGGCGCCCGAATCTATAAATCCAATCAACAGCCGATGCATAGAACCTACCGCCCTACATTTATTTAATTTTTTTTCTTCGATAATCCATTACACTCGGATGTACGTCAGCGTTTGTAAGAAAAGATCTGTTTATATTTCTTTTTAATCACACTTCTAACTCACTTTGTGCTTTAGTCGGTCAGCTGTAAAGAAGGATGTTTGAATTTCGATTTCCCCTCCATATTTTCTCATTGTTTATTCTTTGTGTTTGGGATCTGAAATGATTCCATGTGTGTTTGAGGGGAAACACATGCAGCTGGTGCAGTGTAGCCCACGGGCCCCAGGATATCTGCCACACTGGCCTTCGTTTTTTGGTGTAGTCCTGAATAGAGTTTCTACGGAAAAATAACTGCAATAGCATGTCAAGATCTTTTAATGGGTCTTTAGTGTTCTTAGTTATTTGAAAAAATTGTGGCAAATTAGAAAGATGGAACAGGTTTCTATTTACTTGATGTTTTTGAAGTAATACATAATCTGAGAGCTGGTGCTGTAGAATACCATCTGTAGAACAGAAGCGTTTAGATGTAGATCTGTTCGCATGTATGCAGTGTATTAGAAAACAGAACCTCCCTTCTTGCAGAGTGAACTATTGATTTAGCATCTCTATTGCAGGCTTGGTACAAATGGTTAATTCAAAGTCCTCCTTTAAAACATCTCTTGTATTTATGTTTAACGTAGGCCTGGCTTTAAAAACTGCTAAAGTTATATTATCGTGCTGGATATTGTTTGCTTTATTTGAATGTCACACACAGAGTAGACTGGAGTATAAAGCCTATGCTCGTTTATTGTAGTATTGAATGGCTGTTCATACCATAACTGTATATGTTTGTTGTTTGTTCTGTGTTAGATGAAGCCTGTAGTTTCATCTCTTGACTTTGTTTACATTTCCTCAGTAACCCACCAATGAGCAGAGAAATGCTGCCCCCTGGTGATTGGATGTGTCATCGCTGCAATGTCCGCAAGAAGGTTGGTGTCCCGTCTGTTATGAAACAACCTCTATGGTTGTGCAGTTATCCATCCGATTTTTTCATGAGAATTATTTATAAATTGTCGACAAAAGAAGCTTTAATATTTCCTTCAGGTTATCATTTAAAAGCAAATCAATTAAGACTTAAAAAATATTTACACTGTTGTTCTGTAAAAAAAAAAAAAAAATTATTAAAGTATTATAATTTTTTACAATTTAAATACAATTATATATTTTTTAAAATAACAATAATTAGGGTTGGTCCGAATACCATTTCTTCAGCTTCGGTAGTAATCAACACATAATATTCGAAGCTTCGGAGTGGGCTGAATATATTCTTCTCTCTAATAAAGGCAGGAATCTGGAGAAGCGGCGCGCCTCGCAGGCAGGGCTTATACGCTCCAAGAACTGACACTGCACTAGTGATACAAAACACACAGGTCTGCTTCATCCCAATAACAAGCTCCTATATTTTGCACTAGATTCATTTAGATTACTGCTATAGTCGATGTTAGTGGTCAGGCATAACACCGTTTACATCACTTGCCCACCCCACTGTCGTTTTGATTTTTTGTTATAGTAAAAAAATAATTGTGTTCAGGTAGAGAACAGACACTACAAATAAAAACTGAACGTGTCTGCCAATAAAGCGTAGGCTAAGCCGAGCGAGAGCCGCCACACAAACTAGCAACAGGAGTCAGATTTCATTAATCACGAGAGTCAGAAGCTGGATGACAAGATGATCGCGGAAGATTTGGTTTCAAAGCGAAATGTAAAAGCGCCTATTTAAGTGAGTTTGTCATTGTAATGTTTTGTTGTTCTGTTTTTCATTAAGAATATTAGGGTAATGAACTCACCATTCAAGCAATCCGCCCCAGAATTGGTGCTAATTCTAAACCGAAAGTAAAATGCAAACGGCTGCACTGTCATCCGTTCATGGGCACATAGTGCACAAGTGCTGATGTGGCGGTAGGGGGAAATTCTCACCATCACAAACCTAACGGGTGAAAAGGCTAATACATTTTTATTCTCTTATTCTATTTTCCACAATATCAAACACTTCATCCATACAAGCTCATGCAGTTGTGCGCTCTAGACAGAATCAGTTGCAGGGAATACTTAGGCTAAGAAGAAGCAAATATATTAAGTATAACAAGGTTGGGTTCCTATTCAACTGTCCATCCTATTAAAACGGCTAGGTTATAAGATATTTGTAAAAAGAAAAAGTATTTTGCCAGATTTTAAAGTGTAAACATATTCGAGCATAAATGAGAACCATTTCAAGGGGAATGCCAGGTATGTGGAAGAAAAACGGATATTTAAATCCCAGAATAGAAAATCAAATACCAACCCACCAAATGAATATTAGAATATTCTGGTCCAGCCCTAACAATAATATTTAACAAAAAATAAATGTTGTTGTTATTATTATATTATTAGAGCTAGTCATATTGAATGTGGAACAAAACTGGTATTTCATTGTTGTCCTAAATTTTACTGTGTATTTTACCTTGTAGGAAATGTCATTTTTTTTATTTAAAAGCCAATTCACACTGAACAGACAAACGGAAACAAACAAGTTTGCCATTAGATTTACATTTTTATGAAAAATAACTGTCATGTTCACACATCACCAACAGACAAACTCGAGCACTCACGGAAATGGTTGAGCACCTACAGAAAAACGAGATATTCTCCATTCATTTTACAAATAATTGTAAAAGATTGCAGCTTTCAGACATGACTTTCTTCTTGTTTTATAGTTAATTTGTGGCCGTTTCTATACCTTGAAATGATGAGAGCGTATTATTGTAACGTGAGTGCATCCATGTTCTTTCTCTAGTCTTCTGGTTTCTCTAGTCTGTCTTCTGATTTGTAAAATTTTCACGCATTCAAGCATGCCCAGCACCTACACGCAGTCTTTGTAAGGGACTTGCCTTATCATCATGGCAGCGGTTTGTGTCCAGGTCAGATTACGTCAGTTTGTTGGAAAACGATAACACACTCCCTAGACATTCCATGAACCAGCAAAGGCAGATTGAACATGTTCAGTCGGGGGAAAACAAATGACCAACAGCAACAGACGCTAACAGGTATCACACTGATCCAACAAACTCCGATGGACCTGTTTGTTGGCGTTTGTCTGTGTTGGTTGAATTGGCCTTAAAATGTCTTTGACCTAAACTGATAGAATGTTCGGCTTCCATAAACACGGATATCAATGTCATTTGTCTGGAGTCTGATATATGTATTTATTTATTTAGAAAAGGGAACAGAAGAAGGAGCAAATTAACGGTTTGTTGGAACGGCAGCTTGGGAAACAGACACCTTCTCCAGCTCCTGAGCAGGAATGTGGAACATTACGTCTGGATCCCTCTGTGGGGTCGGGCGGTATTGGGCTACGGGCCGCCGTTGCTCAGGTACGACTCTTGGAGGGACGACCCAACAGCCGACCCGCGACCCCCAACTCCAACACTTCTTCCACTGACACGCCCACACCGTCTGAGCAAAATGACATGGAGGAAGACCTCCTGGACGTGGAGGACGAGGCCCAGGGTTCTGAGCCCGAGCTTTTGAATACCACAACCACCCTCAAAAGACCATTTGACCTCTTAATCGCCGCTGCCATGCAGAGGAACCCCACGCAGTTCCAGCTTCCAAACGACCTCACCTGTACGACTGCACTTCCAGGTACAAGACATTCTCATCTAGGCCACAATCAATATGGCTAAGTGTGATTGTCAAATCGAGCAGGCTGTGTTTTAATTTATTATTGCACTACATGTGTGGTTCAGTGTTTAGTGTGTTGTGTTTAGTAGTCTCAGAGCACCTCAACTCGTTTATTGTCAGTCGATTTGTTCTGAGACACGAGGTGCATTTACATGGAGCACTGTAATCGGTTTAAAAGTCAAATACGAAAGAAAATGCTCCATATAAACACCTCAATCGGAATAAAAATGCCGAATGAAATTATAATCGGTTTGAGAGGGGTGGGATAAACCTTTTCATGAACCAATCAAAGGAAAAATTTCACCATGTAAACGACCTGACCCAATTACTTTTGAGTGTACGTCCTTATATGACGTGATACACAGTGCGCACCTCCATTACTGAAGAGCACGCGCTGCGCTCATGCACACCAGGCTATAATGCTGACAAGAGAGGAAACTTTCTATTAAGTTATATATGTTATGAAGCTAATGTTGGCATAATGACACAGACATAGCCTGGTTACACTCTCATCTTGACAGCGTTTATCCCAAGCACTTTTTACTTCAACTGCGCCTGACAAAAGAATGTATTTTTCTGAGATGACACTTTACAACAAATAAATAGCTTTTATAAAACCGTATAAGTCCCGGTGGTCATTGAGAGTTGCTATTGCATCCGTGAACGCATTCCAGCTGCTGGAGAGGACCGCATCGACATTTCTAATGGAAGCGGGCACACCCGACACGAAGCTCAGCGTCGCGTCTCAGAATCTCACGCCGGACGCACACATTATATACACGCAAGCTCAATTTTTAATGACTTTTGACAGAAGAGCTGCACGGTGGGTGTATCTTGTAGCACAGGGTGAAATCAGTACATTGATCAGATTTTATCAAATCAGATTTGAGGGAAATATAATATAAATTTAATATAAAATCTTGAAATGGGGCTCTGTGGCACGGCAGAATTTAGAAAAAACTCAAGAGTCGCCACAGACAGGCACCGAATGCTTCCGCCGGTGTGCTTGCCCTCATTGAAAACAATGTGTTTGAATTTCGCGTCTGGTGTGCGACCCCCTTGATGCGGCAGACAAACTGCATGTCACAAAATGATTGCGATTGAAAGTCAGCACATGTAAACACCAGATCGGTTTAGATAACGTCTCATGCAAACAGTCCACTAAATCTTTCAATCCGAATGATTTTAATCGGAATGGCAAAAAAGTGTGCATGTAAACGTGGCTACTGATGTCATGAGCTGCATATGTGTCTAAACAAACATAGTTCATCGCTTCACTCTGAAACTGGCAGCACATATTTTTATTAGTCACAACCTATCAAAATAAAAGGTCAATGACGTTAACGTTTAAAAAATTAAGATTATGTAAATATTGATATTGTTTACTTTGCAGTTCAATAGTGTAATTTCAATATATTTATAATATTATTATATGTATTATTATTATTATTTTATAGTCATGTTAAATTTGTTTAAAAAAACAACAACAAAAAACAGGAAGAATATGGCCTATGAAACCTCAAGTGCAAACACTTAATATTTAAAATATTATAAATATTTCAATAAGGATTTTCCTAGATTGTTCATTCCTAAAAGGATTTTGCCATTAAAAAAAGTCTTCAGATTTAAAATGTATTTAGTTTATATTTTTTCTTTGCAGATGAACTCTATCTTCACCCCACTCATTCTTTCCAAATATACAGTAGCTATTTAAGTAATCTGGTGAAAATTCCTGTATTTTTTTTTTTTTTTTTTTTAATGTATCACATTGTCAGTTTTTTCCAATATTGTGCAGCCCTATCCTGTGAAGTCTCACTGTAAAATTGTGTGAACAACAGATTGTGTGTAAAATGTGATGCATTTATTCTCTTCTCAGGCACCAGCAAAAGAAGACGAAAAGAGGAGTTATCAGGCAAGAGTGTTAAGCGGCCTCAACATGAGCTGGACAATCATGGACTGGTTCCACTGCCAGTTAAAGTGTGTTACACATGCAACAGGTACACAAGCTAGTATTTTGTCTTTTCTTTTTTTTATAATCAAACTGATGGTGCTCTCATTTGCATATTGTATTGTGTTTTGACTGTCTTGCAAGCCCTTGTTTTTTCTGGGATAATTATGGTAATGTCTTTTAGAAGCAGATTAACCTCTGCATTCTGTCTGTCATTACTATAATCAACAAGAGGAAACTCTTTAGGCTAAAGTGGCTGCACATTGCACCAATAAAATACTTTTTTTTTTTTAATTCTGTTCATTAATTTCAATATAAACTCTCTTCAAAAATCGTTCTAATATGCTGATTTAATGCTCAAGAAATATTTCTTATCGACCATGAAAAATGCTTTTCTGAATAGAAAGTTGTAAAAAACTATTTATTTGAAAGAAAAATCTTTTGTAACTACAAATGTTTCTTTTTAATGCATCCTTGCTGAATAAAAGAATTAATTTCTTAAAAATAACATTACTTACCTTTTGAGTGGTGCTATAAATCCCACCTGTTCACACTGCATTGACCTTTGAGACATTATAAAACCCCTAATGTTAACATTGAGACAAAAAATTATAATTTTTTTCTCACAGGAGCTGCCGAATGGCTCCACTGATCCAGTGTGACTATTGCCCTCTCTTGTTTCACATGGACTGTTTGGATCCGCCTCTCACTGCCTTCCCTACAGGCAGGTGGATGTGTCCCAACCACATCCAGAACCTGGTTGTAAGGAAGCTTGCATAAAACAAAAAACAAGACTTGCAAAAACTTTTAAAGCAATAACTTTTTACCACTCATTCATTCTTTCTTTCCTCACAGCTAAACCAGAGAACTGTGTCGCTCAGCAACCGTTGCCAGTTATTTGACCAGTTTCAGGACCGCATATCCCAGCATGCCATCAAACTTGACTTCCTGCAGAGGATACATCGGCAGCGCCCCCCTATATGGCGGTCAGCTTATGCTCAAAGCAAAAAGACTCTGAAGGTGATCCATCTTCTTTTAAACTCACTGTATGACACCAGTGATGTTGTTGAAACTCATTCGACATTATGGCTTGGTTTTCGCAGGTTCCAGATGCCATTAAATCACAGTATCAGAACCCGCCCACTCTGATGGCCCCGGCAGGGATCCGTGAAGGGGAGCTTATCTGCACTGGCCTTACAGAAGCTTTTGTCCCACAGCATTTAGCCAGTGAAGATGAACAGTGTCAGGTGTGTATAAGGTGTCCACTGTTTGCTGCTGCTTTTGGAATCAGTATTTTATCTAAACCAGTGATCTTATTATGTTTATGCTTTGGTGTAGTGGCTCAAAGACGTCATCTCGCTGCAGTGCAGCATTATGAGGCATTTATGGAACAGACAAACATCTCCTTGGGATTCAGAGCACACAGAAAAGACTGATCTGAAACTCAGAGAATCCTGCCAGAGTGCCACCTCACAGGGCAGCCAGAGTGTAGCGCCAAAAGTTTCCTGTAGTTCATGTACTGACGGACTGTGCCAGAACTGTAAGACCCCGAATGGCCCTGTTGACCGATTGGTTCAGTCCAATGGAACACAGGGTCTTATTAAAACCCAAGAAAAGACAGCAGACCAAGAAACACCCGGTTTACCCATACCCCCTCCACCAAATCATGCCAACTCTGGAGCCATTATCAAGACAGAGGATGCCAGTTTAAAGTCCTGTAGTGGCACAGAGGTCTCTTCTCCTCCTTGTGTCAAATTTGAGCCCAGCACTCCACCATATGACCATAAAAAAACTCCATCAGTTTCAGATGCAGTGGCAGCAAAACTCTCAGCTTCTACTGTGTCTACAGGAGTGCATGCTGTAAAACCGCAGAAAATCACCTCAGTCACAGCATCAAAAGGTCAGAGATAACCATCCCCTTCCTGTGCTAAATCTCTACTTTTGTAGTTGTTATTATTACTTAAAATATTGAATGGCTGCATTCTCTTCTAAGGTGGAAAGACCAGCTTGGACTCAGTGATAGCAGGAAGTGGGGACGTCTTCTCTTGCACAGAACCTAACATGTCAGAGCTATCCGGTCGAATAAAGGACATCATGCCGGGCAGCGGAGGTGGGTTTGTGTGTATTTGAAAGAGGATTCTTAGAGAACATTCGGTTTTGGTCTTGAGGTTAAGCAAATACTTGAATTTTAACCCTTACACGCCTAACTTAAACATTATAACAAAACGTTGAATTTAACTTCCGATAGATTATGATTTGGGGAAAATTTGGATGATAAATGTTAATATAAATCAATATTTATTATTACTACTAAATAAAAAATAAACAAAATAAATATTACTGTAGTATTTGTCAAAGAAAAGTGCCATGCTTTACTCTGAAACGCACAGCACGTAGTATAATCACACTAAACCGTATTGGGATTAATCATACAGCTTTCACAACAGCAAAAAATATTTATTTATAACATGGTCATAGAACAGAAAAGGACCTAACTTCAAAAGACAGCAGCATTTTGTAATCATTCTGAAACCTTATTTGTATTGCAGAAGTTGAGCTCGGCTCATTGGATGAGAAGTTTATCAAGCTCTTGGCCTGGCAGCGGATTCAGCAGCTCTTTGAGTCAAAAACCTCTCCAGTTCAGAGCAGTTCTCCTTCGTCCGTGTCACCTGCTCACAGGAAACACAGTGAAGGTATGAGATTATATTCATTGTGGTGAAGTTTTTGTTTCCGTCAGATGCACATGAATTCTTGATGTTTTCGTTCACAGCCCAAAGCAAGGAAGTGCAGGCGAGAGCTTCGTTCTCTTCGGTCTCAGGAAAAGGATCGGCTGTCAGTATGTGCTACAGGAGTCTGTACATCGGGACAGGTGAGTATCATCTTGTGACTGCAGGAAATGAATTCTCTTACAGTAGTCAGTACAACTGCCTTTTCTCATTGCAGGTGCTGATATGGACGTGTGCCTTACAAACTACGGGCATTGTAACTACGTTTCAGGGAAACATGCCTGTATATTTTATGATGAGGTATGCCATTTTAAACAATTAACACATTTAAGGACACAGGTTTCATCTCTCGAGTGATTAAATTGGTTTTCTCCTCCTCTAGAATACAAAGCAGTATGAACTGCTGAACTACAGCGAACATGGAACAACCGTTGACAATGTATTATATTCTTGTGACTTCTCTGAGAAGATGAGCCAGAGCCCATCCAGCAACTTGCTCACCAAAGTGCAGAACATCATCCGTGAGTTATTTCTTCCAGTCACTTGAAAACTGAAGTAATGACAGGTCTTCTCTTCCTTCTTTTAATGCACATCTGATTGAAACAACTATTGGAAAAGAAAAAAATGTAGAGCAGGGACTTATGCTGCCTTCACATGCTCTCGGAATTATCGTAAATGCGAGTTTCCTAGGTAAAAATTTCACATTAATGCCCTTACATTTTGAAACGTGAATGCAATGATCTCGTAATCACGACTTCACAAGTACTACCCTGCGAGTAGGGATTTTTATGACGGGGACATTTTTACCCAGAACTTAATTTATCAACTCTGGTCCCTGCGGTCGAAACACACAGAATACCTAGTTCCAAGGGAAAGTTCCTGCGGTGGAAATGCGGCTTTAGTGAATGGATCTTTGGATCGTGCCAACGTAAAAGAAAATTGAAAACATTAGGGATAGGAATCTTTTGGTACCTCACTATTTGATTCATATTGATTCTTGAGGTGTTGATTCGATTAAATATCCATTCTTGATTTTGAATCAAATTTCGGTTCAATATATGCAGATTTGATTGTAGTTTACTTTTTTATGTTACTTTTCTTATTTACTGTGATAAAACGTTTAATAGGTCTAAACCTTGTAATTCTAAACCTTGAAATGTATTTTTGTTTGTTTTTTCTTCCCTTTTAGTCAACCCAATATTATAAAATAAATGCCATTTATTGCACAAATGACTGGCAGTCTTCTGTAATAAAGCAAGGCAGCCCTTAGACAAATCTACTTAGTACATCAGTACAATTCCTCGATGCAAAAATATAATCGATTTTTTTGTACAAATTAAACAAACACAGCAGCCTAGTTTTATTTAACATGTCCTAAATACTACAGAAATTAAATATATTTAAATATAAAACTATAGTCTTCACTGTATAAATTATTTTAAAAATTGATTCATAATAAAGGTAACAATGTGATTGTCAAAAGCAATGAGTGTTGTTGTTTTTTTTTTTACATTAATGAAATTCATTAATGTAAAAAAAGGCTGCTGTCCCTTTAAGAACAAATGCACAGATATATTATACTGTTGCACATCTGATTTGGTCCCAACTGTTTCCTTTCACGTAGGACATAACAGACTGTGAATGTGTGTTTATGTGAATACTCCACACGATGTGCATATTGACATAATTGTGTGTATTTGACCATTCAATCACACTAAGCTGTAAAAATAATAATAATAATAATTTGTACAAAATGAATCTGAGAGGTGGCATCTGTGCTCAAGCTTCTGCCTTTTCCGTCCGTGTGAGCACCGCATTTACTCGGCTTATTGTGATTTTTAACACTAATGTTAGAAGTCAGTACCGTATTTTCCGGACTATAAGTCACTCCGGAGTATAAGTCGCATCAGTCAAAAAATGCGTCATGAAGAGAAAAAAAACATATATAAGTCGCACTGGACTATAAGTCGCATTAGGGCAGAGCGGGAGCCGCACGCGCATGCGAGCACCCGCTCGCGTGCACTCGCGCCCGCTCACTGCATAACCGAGCGAAAGAAAGAAAGTTTGAAGTGAGTGAGTTTGAACTTGTAAGGGACTGGCGAAAAGCAGAGGTTACTTTAACTGTAATGAAGAAAAAAAAAGAAAGCTACTTGCGGACTGTAAGCAAGATGGCCAGAGCTGAAGGAACGAGTCCACAGACGCTTGAACTCTGCCGGGAGAGGCTCAGCCGCGGGCGAGACGAACGCTGTGTGAATCATTCTCCGCTGCAGTTTACTACATGCAGTTTGTAATTTGCAGAATAAGATTTTCTTTATGGGGGCATTTTGTTTGTGTTCAGTCTTTCTAAGTTGTTGTCTTTAAGTTAATATTTCAGTTAAGAGGTTTTTTTTTCTGTTTTCAGTTTTTTTTCTGGGGTAGGCTACAGGAGCAGCATAGAGCGCCCTCTCGCGGCTATATGTTTATTCTTGTCAGTCAGTATGAATTAAATTTGATATATAAGTTGCACCTGACTATAAATCGCAGGACCAGCCAAACTATGGAAAAAAAGTGCGACTTATAGTCCGGAAAATACGGTAACTTTAAGTAGCACAGCGACGTTTAAGAAATGTAACACTTTAGAAAATCTATTTATGAAACTATGCGAATTGGCAGAAGATAGAATCGCAATTTCATATGTAATTTTTTTTTTTTTTTTCTTCTTACCCCTAGTAAGCATCAGTATTAAAGGATTAGTTCACCCCAAAATTAAATTGATGTCATTAATGATTGTTCTACACCCGTAAGACCTCCGTTCATCTTCAGAACACAGTTTAAAATATTTTAGTCCCAGAGCATATGCAGTCTATGCACACTTTACTGTCCATGTCCAGAAAGCTAATAAAAACATCATCAAAGTAGTCCATATGTGACATCAGTTAGTTGATTAGAATTTCTTGAAGCATCGAAAATACATTTTAGTCCAAAAATAACAAAACTACGGTTTTATTCAGCATCAGTCTTCTCTTCCGTGTTTGTTTTCAAACCTTACATTAAGATTCAAACGGCCATGAATCAGTGAATCGATCAATGATTCGGATCGCCAATGTCACATGATTTCAGCAGTTTGTATCACGTGTCAAACTGGCAAACTGCTGAAATCACGTGACATTGGCGATCCGAATCATTGATCGATTCACTGATTCATTGCCGTTACGGCTGTGGAATGACATTAGGGTGAGTCATTAATGACATCAATTTCATTTTTGGGTGAACTTACCCTTTAACTTAAATGTGTGTTTGCAGGACGCTGCAGGAAAAAGGAGCAGGAGGAGTCTGCAATGGGTGTGGCCTCTGCAACCGAGGCCAGAGTTATGAGCTGCCAGTCCCACGATGCTCCCATCACTCCCTGTAACTGTAAAAACAGCAGCTCCAGTTTGATCGGAGGCAACGGTGCGGGATGGGAAGGCACTGCTCTCCTCCATCACGGAAGCCACGTCAAGCTAGGCTGCTTGCAGTTTTTATTTAGCATCACAGAGTTCGCCAACAAGCCACTTAAAGAGGAGCTTACCTCCTGCAACCTCACTCCCACACCTGGCCAACAGGGGGAGCACCTGAGCAAGGTCACACCTCCTTCGCTCCAACACAACCTTGTAACTTAACCCCTAAAGCACCGACCTGTACAGTTTAAACGGTTTCCTAATTATTTAATTGTTTATACATTTGCATGTCATGAGGTGACAATTTTTTGTCTAAATTCTTCAAGACTCTTGGCAGGTTGCACATTTTGTGTCTTAATGCAAAACATTTTTAAAGGGAAACTTTGATCATCCTCACTGCTCCGAGAACCAATGAGCAGTTTTCACATGTAAAGAAATCAAAACATGTTCTATTTTGTGCCAGTAACAATAGTTTTTATACAAACATGCATTTTCCTTTGTTTCCCATAAAAACGGATGCTTTTATTTATGTATGTCCTCTGGAGTGCAGTCAGACCTGGTGTTCCTTGAGCCCGACACATGCAGAGCGACTCATGTACATATGTGTATGTATTCATGTCAATAGCCAGAGATCCACACAATTCAGTGTGCAAAAAATGCTCCAGTTTGTATTATTTCGGTCGTGCACCATTTGGTTGCTGTTCAGTCTTTTGTGTCTGTTCCATGTGTTGTGCAATTAGTTTTCACCAGGTTCTTGTGTCAAACTATGTAAATACAAACCAGATTTTAAATAACATGCTTTAGAAATCCACCAGCCTGTGTTTGTGTCATGCTTACTTGTTCTTTAACTTTTCTAGAAGATTAGTGGTTTTCTTAAGTTAGCATTACTATTGCTTGTATTTAGGGTTTTGTAAAATCTCAAATGCAAAGTATTTAGACTAAAGGTTTTTGAAAAATATGCAATGCAAAGTATTTAAGCGCCTGACGTGTGCAAACAAATTATGTGGTTGGTTTGTTAAGAAAATATGCTGTTTAATGTTAAGCAACCAGAGCTCTATATAGATCTGTGGTCGCAAATGTTTTTCAGAGGCTCTGGTTCTCAAAATCCTAGCAACAGAAGCCACTTAGCAACTGCATAGCAACGTTGTAGGAACATAGTTAAGAAACACTTTTTCCTCAGATTGTAACACATACCTAACGTTTTCAGATGCACTCTGTCTGAAGTAAATATCAGCAGCACAACAGTAGTTATGTTCACTGTATAATCAGTTAGGTTTTGTAATCTAAATGAACCGTGGCCAAGTGGGATTGGCTTCGTTCGGAGGCACGTCTTCCTGTTCCAGTCTGGAGGAAAGAGCTCTTCATGCGCGACTATAGCTGTTATTGCTTATCGATTGAATATGTTTACCGTTCTGCTTATTTGCGGAGGACTCGTAGGGTTTTACCTGCTGCTGTGCGTGACGGTGTTGCAACTGCCAAAATGTAAAAGTACAGCCAAACTGCACGGGAAGACGGTGGTCGTGACTGGTATGTGTTCAGATTTAGGGCGTTTGATTATTGTCCATAAACTGTCGCGCATATCTTCATTTTTGTCATTATTATAGTTTTAAAACAGATTTTTGTGGATTTTACGCTTTTCATAAACATTAAGGACGTGTTACATAACGCAGAACTGTACAACTCGTGAAATTACGTTCACACTCCACACACAGGCATTCGTGATAAGCAACTGAACAGATATGACCATAGATATGTATACATATCTATGGATATTACTGACATGTGACTGTGAGCTGGTTTACTTCCAGGAGCAAACACGGGTATCGGCAGGGCCACCGCGCTGGATCTGGCGAGGAGGGGAGCTCGTGTGATTCTAGCCTGCAGGGATGAAAGCAGAGCCCAGGCTGCTGTCACACACATCCAGAGGGTGAGCGAGAGACTGACCACCATTGTATGTTGGGGTTAATGATGATGACCGTTTCCGTCGCTAAAAGAATACGTTCCACTAGAGGGCGCATGGTGGTTCGTGCGAACTTATTTCATTAGACATTTGTACAAAAAGTGGGATGTTTTAAATGTTAATTAGCATTTCATATGCAAACGCAAACCCCAAGCAATAAACCGATTTGACAAGAGGTGTTACCGTTATATAAACACATTAGTTGAAATGAAGGTTTTAGAATAAACACGAAACACGTGCTCACTGTCATGCGGTGAATCTGACCAATCATGGAACAGTTTGTCGTCATCAGAACTCGTGCAGCCTTGGAGCATTAGGATTTATTAGGAATGAAATTTATAAAGAATGTGTTGTATTGGAAGGATGTGGTACTGGTCTTTGTAGATTATGATCTTAAAAAAGGTCAGTTTTTTTGTAATTAATCTGATCTTTTTACTAAAATCCAAATTTATAAAATACCTATTTTCAATACAATTTTCTGAGGAAAAAAAGCGATAAAAACATTATCTCTGCAATAATTTTCCTTTATTTAGTGTCATGTAATTATCATAATTTATCAATGTGTAATTTATATTATCCCCCCAGTTTTTTTTCTGTATCCTGTTATTTTTTCTTTTGTTGTTGTTGTTGTTGTTGTTTTTATAATATGTGTATTGTTCTGAGCATCAAAAAAAAAAAAGAGAGAGAAGCTGCGCAAAATGCACCTTTGACTTAATGTCATAATGTTAATAATTTACTTATAATGTTAATCATTTTTAAGTAAAAAAAGTAAAAAAAAAATATTATTTTCAACCCTCGTTCTGACCCAGGCTTGTCAGTTAACACTCAGTTGCCTAATGCAATTTCATAAAAATGATCAACACCACCTCATGTGAGATAGTGTTTTGAATACATATACATTTATAAAATAGTATTTGTGATATAAAAAAAGATATAAAAAAAACAAAAAATATTAACATAACGTAATAAATGCTGTTGAATTTAAAGGGATAGTTTACCCAAATATTACAATTATCCCATGATTTACTCACCCTCAAGTCATCCTAGTATGACATTCTTCTTTCAGACAAGTACAATCAGAGTTATATTTAAACACCCTGGCTAATCCAAGCTTTATAATTGCAGGGATTGTTTTTGAAGTCCATAAAAATGCATCTTTCCGTCAAATAACATGTGCCACATGGCTCTGGGGGGTTAATAAAGGCCTTCTGAAGGAAATTGTTGCATTTGTGTAAGAAAAATATCCATATTTAATCACTGAAACGTTTATACAGTTTTAAATATGGATATTTTTCTTACACAAACGCATCAATTCACTTCTAAAGGCATTTATTAACCTCCCGGAGCCACGGAGCACGTTATTTGATGGACAGATGCATTTGGATTTTAAAAACAGAGCAACAATCCCTGCCATTATAAAGCTTGGATTAGCCAGGACTTTTTTAATATAACCCAACTTTTAGTCGTCTGAAAGACGAATGTCATATACACCTAGAATGACTTAGGTGAGTAAATCATAGGCTAAATTTCATTTTTGGATGAACTATCCCTTTAACAAATCAGTGATTCTATTGTATAAGTTTGCTGAGTGAGCATTTCCTTACCATAATGTACTGCTGTGTTGTTGTTCAATGATTTGGAGCACAGGAAACAGGAAACAAAGAGGTGGTGTATATGCACTTGGATCTGGCCAGTCTGAAGTCTGTGAGGTCTTTCGCCGAAAACTTTCTCAAGAAAGAATCCAGATTAGACATTCTAATCAACAATGCAGGTAGCTATATGTAATTTTATTTTATACATTGTTACAATTTCTTTGTTTTTAGGACAACTAATTAAAAAATGGTTTGCTTTACTATGTTTTCTCTGTTTGTAGGACTTGTAGTTGACGGCAAGACCGAGGATGGTTTTGGAAGGATCTTTGGCGTCAATCACCTCGGTCACTTCCTGTTAACCGTTCTGCTGCTGGACCGGTTAAAAGAGTGTGGCCCCAGCAGAGTTGTGACTGTGTCTTCAATGGCCCATTGGTGGGGGAAAATTGATTTCAACTGCATCAACACTCATAAAGATTTGGCTCTTGGAAATTCAACACTGGACTTATTGAAGTTGTACAGTCACAGTAAACTCTGCAATATCCTCTTTACACATGAGCTGGCCAAAAGACTCAAAGGCACAAATGTCACCTGCTACAGTCTTCATCCAGGTCAGTGGATGTTTTTTATTCTCTGAAAAGCAGGACTTGATAAAGTATCATAGGTCATATGAAGTTAACGCTGATTTATTTCTTATAGGGGCCATAAAAACAGACATCGGTCGTTATGGCACTCTATGGTGGCGGCTGATCATGGCACCGATCCTGCTGCTTTTCTTTTCGGATGTGGAGTCTGGAGCTCAGACGTCTCTTCACTGCGCACTTCAAGAGGGTCTTGAGCCCCTGAGTGGACGCTACTTCTCTGCCTGTGGAGTGAGGAATGTTCCTGCTAAAGCCAGAGATGATGCAACTGCCAAAAAACTTTGGGAAGTCAGCGAGAGGCTTGTTGGTTTAGCATGAGAGCATGTTTCATTACACCTGTACAGATTAGCACTTGCACAGTTAAAGGATTAGTTCACCCAAAAATGAAATTGATGTCATTAATGACTCACCCTAATCTCGTTCCACACCCGTAAGACCTCCGTTCATCTTCGGAACGCAGTTTAAGATATTTTTTAAATTTAGTCCAACAACATATCTAAGTGTATGCACACTATACTGTCCATGTCCAGAAAGAGAATAAAAACATCATCAAAGTAGTCCATATGTGACATCAATTAGTTAGTTAGAATCTCTTGAAGCATCGAAAATACATTTTGGTCCAAAAATAACAAAAACTACGACTTTATTCAGCATTGTCTTCTCTTCCACGTTTGCTTTCAATCCTCAAATAAAGATTAGAACGGTTATGAATCAACGTACTGATTCATGATTCGGATTGCATGTCAAAATGCTGAAATCACGTGATATTGGCAATCTGAATCATGAATTAATACGCTGATTCAAGTGGCACTTTTTTCGCCTTAAATGGCACTTTGTGGTCAACTGTATTGGATGCGCCTTATAAAAATCCTGTGTAGACTTTGTGATTCATAACATGCTCTGAACGCAACTTAAAGGAAGTGTATGTAAGATTGTGGCTAAAACTGGTACTGCAGGTGTATCCCCTCTCCCCTCCCCCTGACTCGAGGTTGCCAGATAGGCTGCAGGATCAGCAGGAACGTTTGTAGCTGCAGCTGTCATCGGTTGATGAACATTAACATCAGTTGACGGCTGCAACAACAACTTTTAAAAGTGTCATGAACTGGCTTTTTTCATTTTTTAATACTGTTGTCTGAGGTCAACTAATGATGTTTGTGTGGTTTTTACATTCAAAAACATCATAACTAATAAGTAATAGACTATTTTCTACACTGGTTTTGAGGCTCTCTCCAAAAGCTGGGTTTTGTTGGGAGTAAGATTTGCATATTTAATGAACTTAAGGTCCCCTGTCAGTTCAGAGAGAAAAGAGATTGAGGGAGAAGCGGCAACCTGAATGATTTTCTCGATCACAGGGCTCATAAACGTCTTTATCAAACAAACACAATGATTTATTTATTTTTTATCCACTCGCAATTGATTGGACTATTACTTTTATATTACTCCCGCAAGATCAGACGATATAAGCGCGAACCACGCACATACACTTGTGCGCGCCACCCTTCAGATGTCAACTTGAGAGAGAAAGAGAGAGAGAGAGAGAGAGAGAGAGAGAGAGAGAGAGAGAGAGAGAGAGAATAACAGAACAAGAATGGAATATAATGAGATTCATCGGCCTGCCGGGCTTTGAGAGTCGGAGCGTGCTGAGGTATATTCTGTTAGACAGGTACACATAACCAAAACGATCTATAACAATGCAATACTATTACATATAAAAACACGTTTTACTCACATAAGTGTGTTGCACCATTCCTGACGGATCCAAATCCAGCATCGACCAGAGATTTGTTTACAAACGATCCCGCATGTGAACTGAAGTGAATGTCTTCCCCACATGAGCTGGAACTTCATTAAAAATAAAGTTCAACCACACATTCCTAATATTAGGATCAGAAGGAAGCTTATGCAGCGACTGTGTTCTGTGTTCTGTGTATTGTTGTTGACCAGCTCGCACAAGCCCTCCATGAGTTGATGGGCGAGGCTACTGGATTAGACGTGCTGTAGAGGTGTGTTTTGTCGCACAATGACGTAAGAATGAAGCCCATGACCGGTTGCTGGGCCTGGTGTCTATAAAAGCTTTTCTTCGACTAACAAGGAAGTTAGCAGCTCTGAAACTTTGAGGATATTCGTATATTACCATGACCTTTTATATATCAAAAACTCAAGGGAAAGTTGATTTCTCAATTCATCACTCCTTTAAATGACAATTTCCTGGCCTACTGTTGTCAGTGATATAAGTATTTGAAATGAACATGATTTCTTAATGTCTAGAGACCTATCTGGGCCATTTTATTATTAATTGAAATACATTTCTTAAATACAGTACCTTTAAAGAGTCTGTTTAATTCCTCTAATAAATATGTTCTTATGTTTTACAAATTGTGTTTGTACAAATATCACATGTGACTTGTGAAAACCTGCTTCACTTCCTTTCCTTCCTTTTCTTCACTTCCTGTAGTTTATGTGATAAAGTTTCCACTACATAAAATGAAATCATGTGGCTTTGTCATACCAGGGTAAAGACGTAACGCACAAAAGGCGTGTCTGGGGATGTCGAGGCATCATATGTGGAACATGTCACCTCTCCCAGTTAAAATATGTGACTGCAAAAGAACAACTTGTAACATGCATCACCTGTGGGTTGCATGTTTCAAAAGTACGTCAAGAGATGTCAATAGTTCTTCTTTAAACTCAGTTACACAATAACTAAAATGTGAAGCAAAATAGTTTGGCTCTGAACGGTGTCACCCTTACTATTATTTCGAACAACATTCAAGCACTTGATACAATTTTACCAATAACTTATATATAATCAAAATGTTGTACTCTGAGACACATTTTCAGTAATAATTTATTCTACCCATTATATAGGTATATATATATATATATACACACACACACACACACACACACACACAGTATATTAGGGTAACATGGGGAAAGATGCACCCCTTAAGAACAATGTGTTATAGCATAAATAGAAACATTGCTAATTTAATTCTTCTAGCACAAAATGTCAAATATGAAAAGAGGGGCGGCCCCTACTGGGGTAAGAAGAGATACAATTCTCATTAATTTTTATATTACTAAAGCAACTATTCTGTTTAAAATCCTTTATTTTGATAATTTAGTTGAATAATTGAATAACCAATCACAGACAAAGCAGAATCAATAATAACCCTGTTAATTACAATTACAATTATTGTTTACAATTACATTGAAAAACAATAACACAAGTAACAACATGGGTCCTTCTGTGCCAAATCTCTTACCCTTAGGGTCTAATTTTATCTTTTTACATCAAAATAAAATGACCTTTTACCCCACAAATGTGAAAAAATGAATGTACACAAATCCCTCATTAATAAAGAGACAGAAAAAAGGTTTCTTGTTGTTGTGGTTGATATACAACATAAGACTATTTTTCCACACAGTTTTGGCTGACTAAATTTCAAATTGATATTTAGATGAAAAGACAAAATTAAAAATAGCATGGCCATTCATCAAAAGTGATGAGATGAGATGTTCAGAAGAAAAAAATAAGGTGGGAGGTCATCTTACCCCAGAGGGCGTCTTATTCCATGACATGGTAATATGCAAAGCAACTTATTATTACTAAACGTGTAGCGAACCACATTTTGTACATAATAGGCCTACTTGTAAAAATAAATAAATCTTTTTTTAATTAGGCTACATTTTATTTTATTTGCAACCTTATTATTTATATACAATTGTTATTATTTCCAAGTGTTTCGTTATGTTCACTTAATTGTGGGGTTTATTTAATAGTTGTAAAATAAAATAAAAATAGGCTATAAACAGTTCAGGGATTAAAATTTAATTATTCAATTCAATTCTTAAATGATTTAAATAGAATACAAAGAAAATAAAACTTGACCCCTTTAAAATATCAACATTTCATAATTGTGAAGGCAACTCTTGTGAACGTAGCCTAGTAGCCTAGCTACTAGAGTTTAAAGATCTATTTTTCAACCAATTCGTTAACAAAACATGATGAGATGTACAGATAAAACGGCAATCTTTGACATTGAACTGTATTGTTTACTTGAGCACACGCAAACCGGTCCGGTGAGAGAGCAAAGACGGTGGAAGGAAAGAAACCCCGGACCGGTTTATCAGGCTCTGGCCCGAGCGGAGTACATAAGAACAGCCGGCCGAATTTTGCCGGTCACAATCATGTTTCATCTCATTATCGTCGCTGCTCTCATCGCAGGTCTTTATGTCTTCTTGGTGGAGACGTTGTTTAAAAAGTCCAAATGTAAAGGAACCGCTGATATGACGGGGAAAACGGCGATTATTACAGGTAAGGTTTGTAATCAATGTTCTCACTGTGGTAAACGCAACGCACCTGTGGAAAAATGCCTCTTGTTTTTGTCGTCTTTACTTTGGCTTTCTCTTTACAATTTTTGTCTTCTTTTTCCAGTAGCCTACTCGTGAAGTAAAATTAATTCTATATTAAGTCAGTTTTAATTTTAATTTTAAAAAAATATTCAAAAATAAGTGAGTTCAGTTAAAACTGTTTTAAAAAGTCAGTCCGCCGGTAAGAAAACGAATCTTGATATTTGTAATAGAAAATACTAAGATTTTTTTTTTCTGTGATCATGGAAATATGTTATGGTTTTGGTAATGAGAGATATTTGGTTCGATGTTTCAGGCGGGAATACTGGTATCGGTAAGGCCACAGCTCTGGATCTGGCTGGTCGTGGAGTCCGAGTAATTCTAGCCTGCAGAAACCAAAAGAAAGCTGAGGCAGCTATAAATGACATCAAGAAGGTAAGGACTCACTTAAGACCACTGATTCTAGAGTTCTACGTGTTTATTGACCCATGTTTGTTGTTCAGGCCACAGGAAGCAATGATATCCTGTTCATGAAACTTGATCTTGCAAGCCTCACATCTGTGCGAGCTTTTGCTGAGAGCTTCCTCAAATCTGAGTCGAGACTGGATCTGCTCATCAATAATGCAGGTAAACCAAACCCTCAAAACTGTTTTAGGATTGGGCAAACCAAAGGTAAAAGTTTGGCCATCTTGATTGACCTCTTATCTGAATATTAGGGAAAGCATGGCACATGGCTTTTTCTGTTTAGGTCTTGTTGCGGATGGTCAAACGGAGGATGGTTTTGGCATAGAGTTTGGAGTCAACCATCTTGGGCATTTCCTGCTTACATGTCTTCTGCTGGACCGTCTGAAGGAGAGTCCTGCTGCTCGGGTCATCACTCTATCCTCCATGGCCTATCGCTGGGGCAAGATTGATTTTGATTCTCTTATTGCCACCAAAGACTTGGGGTCTGGGAGATACAGCTGGCAGTTCTTCCAGGCCTACTGCAACAGCAAACTCTGCAACGTCCTGTTCACTCACGAACTGGCCAAGAGAATGAAGGGCACAAACGTCACCTGCTACAGTGTTCATCCAGGTAAAAATCATACTTGTTCTGTATAGTTAAGTAAAAAGAATGTTCTGCCATTGTTTACCCAACCCCTCATGTTGTTCCAAACCTGCATGAATTTTTTTTTTTTTTTTACATAATTCAAATTCCATTTTTCGTACAGGTTTGTAATGTCACGAGTTTGAGTAAATGATGGCAGGTTTCATTTTGGGTGGAAAGTTCATGTTTTACATGAAAATATTATATCAGTATTTGTACTTCTGCAAAATGTATCTTTTAAAGGGATAGTTCACCTGAAAATAAATATTAGCCTGTGATTTATTCGCCCTCAAAGTCATTCTAGTTGTATATGACATTCTTCTTTCAGACGAATACAATTGGAGTTGCATTAAAAAAGTCCTGGGCCTGGCTCTTCCCTGCTTTATAATGGCATTGACTTGATTGTTTTTTTTAGTCCATAAAAGTGCATCTATCCATCATAAAAGTGCTCCACACGGCTCCGGGGGGTTAATAAAGGCCGTCTGAAGAAGTGTTGCAACTGTGTAAGAAAAATATCCGTACTTAAAACTTAATAGACTAAATGAACTAGCTTGTGGCAGTCAGCGGTACACAAGTCGGATTGTGCTAAAAGTTTCCCCTGGCGTGATGTATAGGAGCATAGCAAGCTTTGATGCATCTCTTGGATAGGGCTGGATAACATTCCCTATCATTTCTCATAAAATTCTAATTTTAGCCTAATTATTGATCTGTGTTTTATTTTAGTCTATCCTCTGCACTTCTGCGTTCGTCAATACATATGCCTCAAGGGTTCATGGGTCAAGGGTTACTCTTTCGCCATAAACTAAACTTGTGTACCGCTGGAAGCTGGTTATTTTAGTCTATAAAGTTTTTAAAATTAGCATTTTCAGGGTCCTGAAACACCGTTGTGATGTGTATGAATGGCCAAAATGTATGTTTACGGCATAAATGTAAAGGGGGCTTGGCCAAAAAAAAATATAACCACTGTGTTAAAGGCCCACTGAAATGCTTTGGAACGTGCCACATTATTCAATAGCTGTGTCCCAAAGTGAAGAGTGCACACTTCGAAGACCAGGCCAGGCCACGCCTTCAAAGTGCACGAAACAGCATGAAGGGTGAACGGAGGGGCAGGGTTGCCAAGTCTGGACAACAAAACCCCTCCAATTGCTATTTAAAAGTATAGCAATCACGGCCAGAATAGGCCAAAATATCCCAAAATGCAGGGCGCGAGCGGTAGAAATATTGCTTAAGTAAAGACAACTTAACCTGTGGACTATAGGCTACAAACACCCCAAAGCAACAGTAGCCTAAATGCAGGCCCATTCCAGACTTGGCAACAATAAACCAAGCGTCGTTAATGGCCTAGCAGGTTCTGACAACTGACAGCGGACATTTGTGAGGAGATATATATATATATATATATTATATATATATATAATATATATATATATATATATATATATATATATATATATATATAATTTGCTTTGTTTTTTTTAGAGCTTTTTATTAGATTTTGACATGCTTCAAAGCCTGCGACGATGAGAGACCGGACCATAAGCATGTAAATCTGTAGCTGGTTCAATATTGTCAAATTGCAACTAGCTATAGTTAACAGTTTATTTCTTATGTTAAATGTAACTGTTACAATATATTTAAACATTTATATATTATGTCCAAGTCTTTATTTTTAGTAGGCCTACTTATTTTTATGCAACGCATCATCTCAGATGCATCTACTTTTTATGACATCCCACCCGTCGACCGATTCAGCCCCGCAAAGCTGCGGACAGTGGAAATATGCCCTGATTATCCCAGAAGATGATGTCCGGCTAGGGCCTTACCACAGTCTCTATTGTGCATTATTCCCCATCCTTGACCGGCTCCAGCTTCTCCCGCTCAACGCAATTAAAGTGTAGAAAAGTGGTTTTTTTCTGGTTTAGTGTAGAAAAGTGTTTTCTTCTGTTGTTTCTGATGTTAAACTTAAGTTATATTATTGGTCTATAAATAGGCTAGCTGTAAAAAAAAAAAAGTAGGCCTACTTATTTTTTTTTCAATCTCAGATGCATCTACTTTTTATCTACTAATGTATAGACCAATTTATCTACTAACATCTACTAATGTATAGACCAATTTATCTACTAACATCTACTAATGTATAGACCAATTTATTTTCATTTATACATTTTAAATTAGGCTACATGACAAGAAAATATATGTATAAACATATATAAATGTCTTTAATTTAGCTACAAATTATAACGTGCATTACAGAAATAAACAATGTAGGCCTAGGCTAGGCTACAGAACAACCACTTCTCTTTTATTTAGCCTACATTTGAAGTTAACGAAAAAAACAAAGAAACTGTTGTCTATTGTTCTAATTTACAAATAACTTGTGGGAAGGTTCCATCTGCTGTACCCTTCCTTTGCCTGAGAAACGAAGGGCGCATTTTGAACTTGCTCATGAATTGAGGCAGCCTTCGTCGCACCGCTGTGACGCAATTGCACTTCAAATTTGGCCTTCAGAGGTGCAGCTTTCACTTTGGGACAGCCTTCTTAGTGTTGCTGTGTCGTCTAGCAACTCTCAATACCCTTCTGAGCTGTATTCGCCTCACTCTTGCCGGGCCAATCACATCTTGAATAGAGTCGGTGGGCGGGGCCATATTGACGACGGCCGAGTTGCGTTTGCGTTCTTCTAGTAAACACAGAAACTGGCCAACGGCGGTCTTTCAAATCAGCTTTAACCGCGACTCTGGAAGACTTGGAGTTAAGCTTTTCTCTGAGAAAAGAACAAAGAACGGCACTGAAGTCATTCTTAAAAAGGGAAGATGTGTTCAGAGTTTTGCTGACCGGATACGGCGAATGTTTAATCTATCAACAAGCTCTGTTTCACCTTTGTTGCTCTGGTTGGTGGTAGCGCTATCCTATCACGTGCAGAGGGAGTTTGAAAGATTTATCCCGATTTATCCGTTTATCCCGCCCCTCGGATTGAGCCCGGTCAATGGTGAGTTTCCAGACCAAACATCTTGATGTGGGTCTGGCTTGTCAGGCTAGGAGCAGCCTTCACATTGGGACCAAAGAAAAATAGGCTAACGATTGCGACTGTCGCACAGTTGAGAAATGACTTTATAGACAGGAGGAGACTCCTGTGATTCAGATTTCACTTTCCACAACTACTAGAAGACCTACAACTGTCAGACAGGTTGCTTATGTCACATCTATGTCGTCAAGCTCAGTCTGAGCCTGTGCAATTCGCTCAGCCATCAGGAAGTGAGTGCCTCTAATTTACCTTATTTTCCGCCGTTGACGTCTATGGGATTACTCTGTCGATTTCTTTTTTAAGTCTATGATTGGGACAGCCTTCGTAGTGCCGCTATGACGTAATCGCACTTCAAATGCGGCATTCGGAGTGCGCGCACTTCACTTTGGGACACAGCTAATGTGTTGACGGGATTTCCCCTGAAACGGCTCCACCTGTTAGCAGTTCCTCCCCTTTTTTGAAACGGCCAATAGCGTTTGGTTAATATACAGTTTGACTAGAGCGGACCTTTCTGTTTGGTAAAGCAGTTTCCACTAACACTGTTTACCAACATAATCTCCTCCATATCGCTTTGAAATGTAGCATTCTGTGCAGAATTCAAATGGGTCCGATATGTTTGTTGTCTGCGCGGACTCGCACGTGCTCTCGTGTCTGTAGTCTAAATTTAGACCAGAGCGAGAAACTAACGTGAAAACAGACTTCATTCGCCTCAAATGAAAGCATATTTACACTGAATAATTTCCTATCGCATATATAGTGTGCTATGTGCCTTTCACCATGTAGAAATTAGTAAATGTGTGTTAACAACTGACGATTTAAGCCGCAGCTTCAGCAGTGTAGGGGGCGGGCTTTAGATTGTAGAGAGGATTTTGATTGGACAGAAGATTTGATGAGAAGGTGAAGTCTACGATGATGTCATCAAAATCTGAGATTCATTTTAACGGAAGTGAGAGACTGTACATTTTGAATGCTTATATCTCCTAAATGCAAATTTTGTCACTGTTTTGGAACATACCAGCTTATTCATAACTTTAAGGCTAACACAGTCATACTAAAAGCCAATAAACTTAGATTTTGATTTCAGCGGGCCTTTAAACTAATACTTAATATTGCATTACCCCCTTTTGCAGGTGTTGTAAAGACAGAGCTCTCCCGTCATGTGAGTCTCTGGCAGAAAGTGTTCATCGAGCCAATAGCTAGACTGCTGTTCCTGGACCCAAAAACCGGAGCCCAAACGACTCTTCATTGTGCCGTTCAGGAAGGAATTGAGCATTTCAGTGGACGTTATTTCTCATGCTGCGCTGTGGAGGAAGTCAGTGCCAAAGGCAAAGACGACGCGGTGGCCAAAAAGCTTTGGGAAGTCAGTGAACGACTGAGCGGCCTTTCATGAAGCCAGAGGAGCTGTTTTATTTCTGGTGGATGGAAACCGTCTGTGAACTTACTTACCCCCAGTCGGGTGGGGGGAATGAGTATGAAGTTACGAAACTGATTGTGGCATTTTTGTGTTTATGGACACATAACTATTTACAAGGCTTATAGTGTTTTTTTATTTGTATGTTTACATTAAATGCTGTATGCTGGGGTGAGTTTTTTATGGTATTAAAATATCTAACAATCACTTTTATTCTAGTTTTCTTTTTTACTGTATGAAATATGACATTATATTTGATTATAAAATCTAAATCAAACACACGAGCAATATAGTATTTTTTTTTTCTTGACGCATATGCTAATACCCAACATACATAATTCAAGTAAATTGAGTGAGACGTGAACCTTTTATTGCATATAAAGTATATGTTGGGGGGGGTTCTCGCATTCCACTGATCATATTTGGGAATTTGTGACATCTGAAAGATAAAAAAAAACCTGCTCAAAGAAATTGCAGCTCTCAAAATGAGTGACTTGTTTGAGAAAACATCTTAAATGTAGCCTAGAAATCTAGACGCACCCTAGTGGCAGCAAATTTAATCTGCCCGCAAGTGTGGTCTAGCATCTCTCAATTCCTATCTGAGCTGTATTCCTCAGAATCTGGACGGCCCAATCACATCGTGTAGGTAGGCTATAGAGTCGGTGGGCGCGGCCATAATGACGACGGCCGAGTTGCGTTTGCGTGCTTCTAGTAAACACAGAAACTGGCGAACGGCGGCGGTCTTTCAAATCAGCTTTGACCGCGACTCTGGAAGACTTGGAGTTAAGGTTTTCTCTGAGAAAAGAACAAAGAGCGGCACTGAAGTCATTCTTAAAAAGGGAAGATGTGTTCAGAGTTTTGCTGACCGGATACGGCGAATGTTTAATCTATCAACAAGCTCTGTTTCACCGTCGTTGTTCTGGTTGGTGGTACCGCTATCCTATCGCGTGCAGAGGGAGTTTGAAAGACAACCGTTAATCCCGCCCCTCGGATTGAGCCCTGACTATGGAGCTAGAAATATGACTAAATTATCTAAATTTGAATAGTATAAATTTGAATTATTGACAAGTGTAATCTAACAAAATTGAATATTATGTTGCATTTTACATAGTACTGAATTTGACTTTTATAAAATGTTGAATATAGAACCTTTGAAATTGAACACATCTGAAATGTTTTTATGTCGAAATTGAATAGACATGTATTTTCAAACAGCAGATATTTTGTTCTGAATTAATAGACTGGAAATATTCAGTTTTTGAAAATACAGATTCAAGATTTCAGATGAAGAAGAAATTCAGATCATCAAATTCAATATTCTAAAATTCAGATCCTCAAATTCAATATTCTAAAATTCAGATCCTCAAATTCAATATTCTAAAATTCAGATCATCAAATTCAATATTCTAAAATTCAGATCCTCAAATTCAATATTCTAAAATTCAGATCATCAAATTCAATATTCTAAAATTCAGATCCTCAAATTCAATATTCTAAAATTCAGATCCTCAAATTCATCCTGAGAATATTACTTCAAAATCAATATATTTATACCACCAAAAATCCCCCCAATACACTGTACAGTACAAACAATTTACTCTGTACTCTACCTGATAGGCCGGATTTTGAAACTTGTTTGCAGATGTGTATTTGAGAGTATAGGGGGCGATCTCAGATTCAGCCCAGGTCTGTTCAACAAAGTAGTAGTCTTATAGCAGTAGAAGACTACCGCTTCTTAAACTGTACAGGGCAGGTCCTAGATCAGGCAACTTTTATGTGCTTCTTAACGTGTTTCACAGAAAAAAAATGTTTATCTGGTATATAAAATATTAATCAGTACCCGACCTTATTTAATTGTGCGGTAAACCACATGAAAAATGAGAAATCTAGCCGAAATCTCTTTTTCCGTGCATTAATCTAAAATAAACAAAAAAGTATAAGGGGGTCGTTTGATCTTTTCTCTTTATTCCATTACAAATTGGAAATGAAATGATCAGATGGTGCTCCGTTCGACTTTTCTGACATCCTTTACTCTTCCCTGATGATGACCTCTGGCCTACTTTCTGTAAGATCTGAATTTCTGCCATCTGAATTTTAGAATATTGAATTTGAGGATCTGAATTTTAGAATATTGAATTTGATGATCTGAATTTCTTCTTCATCTGAAATCTTGAATCTGTATTTTCAAAAACTGAATATTTCCAGTCTATTAATTCAGAACAAAATATCTGCTGATTGAAAATACATGTCTATACAATTTCGACATAAAAACATTTCAGTTCAAAGGTTCTATATTCAACATTTAAAAAAATTCTAATTCAGTACTATGTAAAATGCAACATAATATTTAATTTTGTTAGATTACAATTCAAATTCAAATCATTTAGTCATATTTCTAGCTCCATACCTGTCTATGGTGAGTTTCCAGACCAAACATCTTGATGTGGGTCTGGCTTGTCAGGCTACTTCTGACATGCTTTTCGGCGTGAACCCTGAAGTGCATTTAAGCAGGTTTGTCTCGTTTGTCTAGGTTTAGTAGGCCGTACGCGACGTCGTCTTAAATTAAACCCAGCCACGGGTGTTTGAGCCGTGCGCACACGAACAGGAGCATGAATCTAATGCTGACTGGAAAAACAAAGGATGTTAGGTGGTTTTGGTGAGTTTGTGACTTCAGACTATAACTAAAAAAACTAACTCTCTTCCCGCTTCTTTTGCGTCGGCCACAAATAAAACACTGTTTACAGAAACCAGACATTTCAATTTTTTGTTCAACTTTATTGTATGCCATTTTACAAGATGTGTTAAGTGAAATGTTTTTCACTTTCGCTTTGTATCTTACTGTAGCAGCCTTTGAACACAACATTAAATCTGACAAGAACACAATAAGACCCATCCTGAGACATGACATGAGGTCAAAAATAAACAAACTACTATTTGTAAACCTTAGAATTTTAAGGTTCTTTTTAAAAAGACAAGTTTAAGTTGTCAAACAGATTTGGAAGTTGATATAAAATTATGTCATACGTTTCATTTTTGGGTTGACCATCTCTTTAAACTTGAGAGGACAGAAACTAATGTCTCACAACACTTCAATTATTTCTCTTTAAAGGTTATAAAGAAAGACAATGACAACAAACTGAAAACAAGACTATTTCAAAAAAATTAAACAAAATACTGTAATGCATTATAAACTACTTCTAAAGTTCTCAGCTTGAGTTTAGCCCCCTGGAATTTACAATTACTAAAATATATTTGAATATTCATTCAAATAATGGCTGTGACAGATAAAATAAGTAAAATACTGACAAAAAAAGAGGCTAAAACTAAGCTCCTATATGCTCCTAAAATTGTTTATGGACAGAATCATACACATAAACTCTCACAAGTCAACACTGAAATTGCCACTTTTCCCTTTAAAGTCTCTTTGTAGCTCTAGTAAAGCACTGTGTTTTAATTGCCCTCAAAAAACTGAAGCTGGGCGGCGTGGGACAACATTAAATAATGGTCAGCTTGTGCATCCAAATCTTCATTAATAAGTTCCTGAATTCGCACGGTGCATTTAAGCGTAACGTCAATCTTGCAAAATGTTTTCACACCAGTGTGATCTCCACCTCTTCTCTCTTCTGCACCTGGCCCTGTGCCTGCTGTTTGGGTGGAGGGGGAGCAGCTCGTACCTGCAGAAACAAAAACAACCATCAAATTTCAAACATATGCGCCCATCACCAACCGGCATGTAGCTTTAGGAGTGCAGATCTCACAGGTCTCAGGGTGCCTGACCCACCCTCTCCTGGGGATCTGGGTGATGGGGTGTGGCCGTGGCCTGTGGAGAAGACGACATATAGACATATATGTGATTCTGACATTTGCCATAAAATAACAAACCTAATATACTATAATATATGATACTACTATTAGTTTATTAATATTTTCCCATTTTAATTTTATTTAAAGTAATACAATTTTTAGTAATTTAGTAATTTTTGATTTGGTTTTATAATTTTTAGCTTTTTTCTATAGTTATTTTTTCTTTTTGGTTATTATTCCTTTTTATTTCAGTTTTAGTTACTTTAGGACATTTAAAGTAAATGAAAATAAGAAATAATGTTTTAGGAACTAGCTGAAAGTAACAGGTAATAATAATTACATTTATATAGTGTTTTTATAGGCACTCAAAGCGCTTTACATAGAAGGGGGAATCTACTCAACTACCACCAATGTGTAGCATCCACCTGGATGATGCGACGGCAGCCATATTGCGCCAGAACCCTCACCACACAACAGCTGATTGGTGGAGAGGAGACAGAGTGATAAAGCCAATCAGGATATGGGGGTTATTAGGAGGCCATGATGGACAGGGGCCAATGGGCAAATTTGGTCAGGATGCCGGGGTTACACCCCTACTCTTTATCGAAGGACATCCTGGGATTTTTAACGACCACAGAGAATCGGGACCTCGGTTTAACGTCTCATCAGAAAGATGGTGCTCTTTGACAGTATAGTGTCCCCATCACTATACTGGGGTGTTAGGACCCACACAGACCACAGGGTTGAGCGCTCCTGCTGGCCTCACTAAAACCTCTACCAGCAGCAACCTAGTTTTCCACGTTGGTCTCCCATCCAGGTACTGACCAGGCTCAGCCCTGCTTAGCTTCAGTGGGAAACCAGTCTTGGGCTACAGGGTGATATGGCTGCTGGCTTTGAGGTAAATTTAAGTTATTAATCTTATTAAGTTAATTTTATTTTTTTGTCCATTTTTTGTATGGTTTTAGTATAATAATAAGCCTGGGTTTCAGTGTTGCTACTGTTAGCTAAAACTAAACCTTTTTACAAATCATGTTATCATAATAATTTTTTTTTTTTTTTACTTGAACTAAAGCTGAAATTAAATAAAACATAAATATTAGTAGAAAAACTTTGAAAACAAAAGCAAAAAAAAAATAATAATAATAATAATTGAAAAGTGACATTGGCAGTTGACTGAAATAAAAGTTGAAATACTAAAGTGACTAAAACCAAATAAAAAATAAAACAAGTTAATAGAAATATATTTGTAAATGACAAAAGCGTATAAATACACACACACACATACATTTGGCAATCATGGAAATATTTTTTTTCTATAAAACTTATTAATATATAATTTAAATAGAAATTACAATTTATTTTCAAATTTGATAAAATTATAATAATATATATATATATATATATATATATATATATATATATATATATATATATATATATATATATTAATGCTTGTTTGTCAGTAGCTAAATTAATAAAAACAAAATTAGCACTTAAACCAAGCCTGTAGAGGCCTCCACGCCTCAATTGCCCCCAGGTGGTTGGTCCCAGTATAGTTCATAACCCCCGCCCCTCCGTGTTTTCTATTGGACATGAGATAAACTAAACAATCAAATTACAAACGTGATTCTCTCGATCACAGGGCTTGTAAACATCTTTATCAAACAAACACAATGATTTATTTCTCATCCACCCGCGTTTGATTGAAATATAATTTTTGTATAACTTGGCCTGCCCAATCGGTGGATATAAGCGCAAACCGCACGCATGTGTGTGTGTGCATGCGCGCCCATATCATTGAAAGGAATGTTATTGCACTATTTGAGATTCAGCGGCCTGCCGACGGGCTTCCGTTTTGGTAGCCTGTCTGGAAAACAGACAACCCCCGCCCCTGGATTACTTTTACATATAAAAATATGTTTTACTCGCATAAGTGTGTTGCACCATTTCTGCCTGATCCAATATAGAAGGCATAACATTGTGTCTGCAAATCCAGCGCGACCTGAGACTTGTTTACAAAGGATTCCGCAGTTAAATAAAGCGATTGCGAACATGCGTACAATTTCTTCCCCACGTGAGCTGGAACTTCATTAAAAATCAATGAAGTAGTATCACACATTCCTAATATTAGGATCCGAAGGAAGCTTATGCAGCGACTGTGTTCTTCCTGATAACTTATCTTCTTCGGCATGTTTATTACTGCTGGCAACGTGATCCGAACGGCTCCATGAGTCAGTGGGCTGGGCGACGTGCTTATTATTCTGTAGAGGCGATGTTTCATCAGTCAATGACGTCAAGATGCGAACACGATCGTTTTCTTGACATGGTGTCTATAAAAGCTTCTCTTTGACTAACAAGTAAGTTTTCAGCTCTGAAACTAACAGCACATTTTTATATTACCATGACCTTTTATATATCAAAAGCTTAAGGGAAGTTGATTTCTCAATTAATCCCTTTAAAAAAAAAAAATCTCCCAAAGCTGGTTTCTGTGATTGTAGGCAGTTTTTATCTCTATGATTTAATTTCAAGTGTTCGTTCTTTAAATAAGTTTAGATTTAGTTAGTTATTTGACGTCATAAAAACGTGTGTGTGTGTGACATCATGACTGACAGCTTCTCTGAGCAAAGTAGTTACTGAGGCACTAACTGACTTTTTGCAGGATTTTTTGGGAGGAGACTGGAGCTATAGCTTTAATTTCTACATTTCCATAACTGTTTATTTCACACCAGCATAATGAATTGTTCTGCATCTGCGAGTGTGTGTGCGGGCTTTCGACTGCGCAGACTCTGTACCAAATTTGTGCAATATGTCAGCGCCATATTCGGACCTCCAGAGGCTTCAATTATTTCAGCAGAAGAGAATGAAGTCGCAACATCCATATTTTTTTATGCTCTATGCTAAAAATGCTAGTCATGTGTGAGGTTTACTTTATAAAGCCTTAGGGTTTGCCCTGGTGTCTTACAGTAGCTTGAGATTTTGGGGGGTTCTGGGGTTTGACAGCCATTTAAAGTGAGTGTGCTGGTCAAAGATGGCAGCGAGACCAACTCTGGACTGCTACAGGATGGAAACACTGTGGGTGGACAAGCCTCCTGATCCAGAACTGACAGAGACACCTGGTGGTAAGAAATATTACATATTACACAGCATTGGCATACATTTTCCACCATTGAACATGGTCTTACTATAAACATGAACACAGAAATGTTTTCAATGCGGTCTGTGTTTCCCAGTAGTATTTGTATAAACCTGCACGTCCGTGCCCTTGTGTGTTTGTGCACCCTCTGGTCCGCTTAGATCCTCCACTAATACTGCGGGAAAGACGCCCACTGCGCCATTAAACTCGCCCTCCCAGAACCCATCATCTTCCTGGTTGTGTTTGCTGAGAATGCAAATAACAGCTCCCTCTGGGAAGGACAACTCATCCTCGGTCTGAGCCTCATAGGCATACAAGGCCCTGGCCAGATTTATGGCTGTGCAAAAAAAGGAAGAGGGCAGAAAATGTTTGTTAAATTCTCTTAAGCATTCAATGCTAGCAAGGTTTAACACTATAAACTTGTATTATACCAGATATAATACTATAATGGTGCTCTCACCGCTGGCATGACTATGCGGGCTGCTCTGGGTGAGTGTCTCTATTTCTGACTCTTGTTCTGCAGAAGTGCTGGAGGTGTGTGATTGGGTGTCAATGCTGGAGAGAGACTGGATCATGCTCAGTAGAGAGCTAGAGGTTGGAAGCTGCAGGTATTTCTCTGGCACGTATCCCACCTGCCCTGTTCGGTTCCTTGCCTGAAAACCAGAAGACCATTAGACAGGTGCAGCTCATACAGAATGCTGCTGCCAGGATTCTGAGCAGAACCAGAAAATATGACCATATCACACCAGTCCTCAGGTCTTTACACTGGCTTCCAGTTACATTTAGAATCGATTTTAAAGTACTATTACTTGTTTATAAATCACTCAATGAGCTAGGACCCCAATACATCGCAGATATGCTGATTAAATACAAACCCAACAGATCACTCAGATCAGCAGGATCAAGTCAGTTAGAAATACCAAGAGTTCACTCAAAGCAAGGAGAGTCTGCCTTTAGCTATTATGCCAGCTGTAGTTGGAATCAGCTTCCTGAACAGATCAGATGTGCTCCAACAGTCGCCACATTCAAATCCAGACTCAAAACACATCTGTTTAGCTGTGCATTTACTGAATGAGCACTGTGCCACTGTACGTCTGACTGATTGCACCTTATCTATGCATCATTTTTTAAATATTTTTTTTTTTATAACGGTTTTAGTTTACCTGTTCTTTTCTTTGTTTATCATCATTTTATTACTTTTAATTCTCTTTACATTGTATTCTTTTTCTTATGCATTTTTTAGCCCTATTTTAATTCCTTTCTATGTAAAGCACTTTGAATTGCCATTGTGTATGAAATGTGCTATATAAATAAACCTGCCTTGCCTTGCCTTGCCTTGCCTTGCCTTGAAAAAAAAGTTATTAAAGTGGCAACTACTTCAGGTGTTATCAAACAGAGCCACAAGGGGATGCCTGTGGAAAATCTGAGACATAAAAAAATCAAAATATGTAAATCATATGTAAAAAATACAGGTCCTTCTCAAAAAATTAGCATATTGTGATTAAGTTCATTATTTTCCATAATGTAATGATAAAAATTTAACTTTATATATTTTAGATTCATTACACACCAACTGAAATATTTCAGGTCTTTTATAGTTTTAATACTGATGATTTTGGCATACAGCTCATTAAAACCCCAAATTCCTATCTAAAAAAATTAGCATATTTCATCCGACCAATAAAAGAAAAGTGTTTTTAATACAAAAAAGTCAACCTTGCCAATGCAGGCAATCAGCCTGTGGCACTGCTGAGGTGTTATGGAAGCCCAGGATGCTTCGATAGCGGCCTTAAGCTCATCCAGAGTGTTGGGTCTTGCGTCTCTCAACTGTCTCTTCACAATATCCCACAGATTCTCTATGGGGTTCAGGTCAGGAGAGTTGGCAGGACAATATTAAGCAAAGTATTACCATGGTCAGTAAACCATTTACCAGTGGTTTTGGCACTGTGAGCAGGTGCCAGGTCGTGCTGAAAAACGAAATCATCTCCATAAAGCTTTTCAGCAGATGGAAGCATGAAGTGCTCCAAAATCTCCTGATAGCTAGCTGCATTGACCCTGCCCTTGATAAAACACAGTGGACCAACACCAGCAGCTGACATGGCACCCCAGACCATCACTGACTGTGGGTACTTGACACTGGACTTCAGGCATTTTGGCATTTCCTTCTCCCCAGTCTTCCTCCAGACTCTGGCACCTTGATTTCCGAATGAGATGCAAAAATTGCTTTCATCCGAAAAAACTACTTTGGACCACTGAGCAACAGTCCAGTGCTGCTTCTCTGTAGCCCAAAAGTGGCTTGACCTGGGGAATGCGGCACCTGTAGCCCATTTCCTGCACACGCCTGTGCACGGTGGCTCTGGATGTTTCTACTCCAGACTCAATCCACTGCTTCCGCAGGTCCCCCAATGTCTGGAATCGGTCCTTCTCCACAATCTTCCTCAGGGTCCGGTCACCTCTTCTCGTTGTGAAGCGTTTTTTGCCACACTTTTTCCTTCCCACAGACTTCCCACTGAGATGCCTTGATACAGCTCTCTGGGAACAGCCTATTCATTCAGAAATTTCTTTCTGTGTCTTACCCTCTCGCTTGAGGGTGTCAATGATGGCCTTCTGGACAGGGTCGGGTTGCCAGTCTTACCCATGATTGCGATTTTGAGTAATGAACCAGGCTGGGAGTTTTTTAAAGCCTCAGGAATCTTTTGCAGGTGTTTAGAGTTAATTAGTTGATTCAGATGATTCGGTTAATAGCTCGTTTAGAGAACCTTTTCATGATATGCTAATTTTTTTAGATTTGGGGTTTTCATGAGCTGTATGCCAAAATCATGAGTATTAAAACAATAAAAGACCTGAAATATTTCAGTTGGTGTGCAATAAATCGAAAATATATGAAAGTTTAATTTTTATCATTACATTATGGAAAATAATGAACTTTATCACAATATGCTATTTTTTTTAGAAGGACCTGTATACATTTACATTTACATTCTGTAAATATTCTGTATATACACTGATCAGGAATAACATTATGACCTAATATTGTGTTGGTCCCCCTTTTGCTGCCAAAACAGCCCTGACCCATCGAGAAATGGACTCCACTAGACCCCTGAAGGTGTGCTGTGGTATCTGGCACTAAGATGTTAGCAGCACATCCCTTAAGTCATGTAAGTTGCGAGGTGGGGCCTCCATGGATCGGACTTGTTTATTTAGCACATCCCACAGATGCTCAATTGGATTGAGATCTGGGGAATTTGGAGGCCAAGTCAACACCTCAAACTTATTGTTGTGCTCCTCAAACTATCAAAGCCACCAGGGAATACCATTTCCATGAAAGGGTGTACATGGTCTGCAACAATGCTTGGGTAGGTGGTACGTGTCAAAGTAACATCCACATGGATGGCAGGACCCAAGTTTTCCCAGCAGAAAATTGCCCAAAGCATCACACTGCCTCTGCCGGCTTGCCCCTTAGTGCATCCTGGAGCCATGTGTTCCCCAGATAAGCGACACACAAACACCCGGCCAGCCACTGGACAGGGGTCAGCATTGGCACCCTGACTGGTCTGTGGCTATGTAGCCCCATACACAACAAACTATGATGCACTGTGCATATTCTGATCTCCTTTCTGATCTTCTTTCTATCAGAACAGCATTATTAATTATTATTATCAATGTTAAAAAAGTGGAGCTTTGTTTAAAACACTTTGTTTTTACTTTTTTTTTTTTTTTTTACATTATTCTTTGATTAGAAAATTAATTAAAGTTCACATAACATTATAAATGTCTTTACTGTCACTTTTGATTAATTTAATGCATCCTTACTGAATATAAGTTATTTTGTTAAGTAATCTTACTGACACCAAACCGTTGAAAGATATAGTATAATAAAAATTTTCACACAGTATAAATGGGTATGTACAGGGAGTGCAGAATTATTAGGCAAGTTGTATTTTTGAGGATTCATTTTATTATTGAACAACAACCATGTTCTCAATGAACACAAAAAACTCATTAATATCAAAGCTGAATATTTTTGGAAGTTTTAGTTTTTAGTTTGAGCTATTTTAGGGGGACATCTGTGTGTGCATGTGACTATTACTGTGCATAATTATTAGGCAACTTAACAAAAAACAAATTTATACCCATTTCAATTATTTATTTTTACCAGTGAAACCAATATAACATCTCAACATTCACAAATATACATTTCTGACATTCAAAAACCAAACAAAAACAAATCAGTGACCAATATAGCCACCTTTCTTTGCAAGGACACTCAAAAGCCTGCCATCCATGGATTCTGTCAGTGTTTTGATCTGTTCACCATCAACATTGTGTGCAGCAGCAACCACAGCCTCCCAGAGACTGTTCAGAGAGGTGTACTGTTTTCCCTCCTTGTAAACCGCACATTTGATGATGGACCAGAGGTTCTCAATGGGGTTCAGATCAGGTGAACAAGGAGGCCATATCATTAGATTTTCTTCTTTTATACCCTTTCTTGCCAGCCACGCTGTGGAGTACTTGGACGCGTGTGATGGAGCATTGTCCTGCATGAAAATCATGTTTTTCTTGAAGGATGCAGACTTCTTCCTGTACCACTGCTTGAAGAAGGTGTCTTCCAGAAGCTGGCAGTAGGACTGGGAGTTGAGCTTGACTCCATCCTCAACCCGAAAAGGCCCCACAAGCTCATCTTTGATGATACCAGCCCAAACCAGTACTCCACCTCCACCTTGCTGGCGTCTGAGTCGGACTGGAGCTCTCTGCCCTTTACCAATCCAGCCACGGGCCCATCCATCTGGCCCATCAAGACTCACTCTCATTTCATCAGTCCATAAAACCTTAGAAAAATCAGTCTTAAGATATTTCTTGGCCCAGTCTTGACGGTTCAGCTTGTGTGTCTTGTTCAGTGGTGGTCGACTTTCTGCCTTTCTTACCTTGGCCATGTCTCTGAGAATTGCACACCTTGTGCTTTTGGGCACTCCAGTGATGTTGCAGCTCTGAAATATGGCCAAACTAGTGGCAAGTGGCATCTTGGCAGCTGCACGCTTGACTTTTCTCAGTTCACGGGCAGTTATTTTGCGCCTTGGTTTTTCCACACGCTTCTTGCGACCCTGTTGACTATTTTGAATGAAACGCTTGATTGTTCGATGATCACGCTTCAGAAGCTTGGCTATTTTAAGATATCTCACTATTTTTGACTTTTCTGAGCCTGTCAAGTCCTTCTTTTGACCCATTTTGCCAAAGGAAAGGAAGTTGCCTAATAATTATGCACACCTGATATAGGGTGTTGATGTCATTAGACCACACCCCTTCTCATTACAGAGATGCATATCACCTAATATGCTTAATTGGTAGTAGGCTTTCCAGCCTATACAGCTTGGAGTAAGACAACATGCATAACGAGGATGATGTGGTCAAAATACTCATTTGCCTAATAATTCTGCACTCCCTGTATATATGAAAACATATAATTAATAAATAATAAATATATATGCCTGGCAAGGTATCATATGTATTAAAAAGTTCAAAAACCCCTGATGTATAAACCCGATTCCAAAAAAGTTGGGACACTGCACAAATTGTGAATAAAAAAGGAATGCAATAATTTACAAATCTCATAAACGTATATTTTATTCACAATATAATATAGATAACATATCAAATATTGAAAGTGAGACATTTTAAAATGCCATGCCAAATATTGGCTCATTTTGGATTTCATGAGAGCTACACATTCCCAAAAAGTTGGGACGGGTAGCAATAAGAGGCTGGAAAAGTTAATTGTACATATAAGGAACAGCTGGAGGACCAATTTGCAACTTATTAGGTCAACTGGCTAGCCTAGAAATCTAGACGCACCCTAGCGGCAGCAAATTTAATTTGCCCGCAAGTGTGGTCTAGCATCTCTCAATTCCTATCTGAGCTGTATTCCTCAGAATCTGGACAGCCCAATCACATCGTGTAGGTAGGCTATAGAGTCGGCGGGCGGGGCCATAATGACGACGGCCGAGTTGCGTTTGCGTGCTTCTAGTAACACAGAAACTGGCGAATGGCGGCGGTCTTTCGAATCAGCTCTGCCCGCACCTCCGGAAGACTTGGAGTTAAGCTTTCCTCTGAGAAAAGAACAAAGAGCGGCACTGAAGTCATTCTTAAAAAGGGAAGATGTGTTCGGAGTTTAGCCGACCGGATACGGCGAATGTTTAATCAGTCAGCGAGCTCCCCTTCACAGTCGTTGCTCTGGTTGGTGTAGCGCTATCCTATCGCGTGCAGAGGGAGTTTGAAAGACAACCGTTTATCCCGTCCCTCGGATTGAGCCCTGTCAATGGTGAGTTTCCAGACCAAACATCTTGATGTGGGTCTGGCTTGTCAGGCTATCAACTGGCAACATGATTGGGTATAAAAAGAGCTTCTCTGACTGGCAGTATCTCTCAGAAGTCAAGATGGGCAAAGGATCACCAATTCCCCCAATGCTGCGGCGAAAAATAGTGGAGCAATATCAGAAAGGAGTTTCTCAGAGAAAAATTGCAAAGAGTTTGAAGTTATCATCATCATCTACAGTGCATAATATTATCCAAATATCATCCAAAGCTTCAGGAATTCTTCCAGAAAACATTTTCGGTCACAATCCACTGTGCCATTTGCCGTCGCCAATATATGCTCCCATTCAGACGTCGTCTTTTTCAGGGAAGATCTTGCATTTTCCAACATGACAATGCCAGACCACATACTGCATCAATTACAACATCATGGCTGCATAGAAGTAGGATCCGGGTACTGAAATGGCCAGCCAGCAGTCCAGATCTTTCACCCATAGAAAACATTTGGCGCACCATAAAGAGGAAGATGCGACAAAGAAGACCTAAGACAGTTGAGCAACTAGAAGCCTGTATGAGACAAGAATGGGACAACATTCCTATTCCTAAACTTGAGAAACTTGTCTCCTCAGTCCCCAGACGTTTGCAGACTGTTACAAAAAGAAGAGGGGATGCCACACAGTGGTAAACATGGCCTTGTCCCAACTTTTTTTGAGATTTGTTCATGCCATCAAATTTAAAATCAACTTATATTTCACTTAAAATGATACATTTTCTAAGTTTAAGCATTTGACATGTCAGTGAAATTTGAATCTTCCACATCATTGCATTTTTTTTTTTCACAATTACAGCGTCCCAACTTTTTGGGAATCGGGTAGTTGAGTGAGTGTGTGTGTGTACCTTGACCCAGTCCTCCATGTCTCCATCATCAATCAGCTCCAGTATTTCCTGTTCCTGGATGGTTAGCTCATCAGGCTGAGATGCCTGTGGAAGTAAAGCACAGGAAATGCATGAATAGAACCCTGAAAGCCTGACGAATGACAGGCTAGACCAGACAAGGTATGTACCTGATATGAGTACAGCACAGAGCAGGTGAGCGGGTAGTTCCTGTGAGTGCTTGAAGGGCTGGAACTGCTGTCGTCCAACGTCTCTGTGTCCTCATCATCTTCTCTGTCCAAATCTACAGAGTGCTTAAGACATTTGTAGTAAAATATGATTATAAAGGGGTATAGGATTCTACATGAATATGGCTTTGACTGTGAGCGATTGAGACTTACAGATACTGAAGCATCGTGGGTATTAAGGGCTGCCCATCTCTCGTTCTCCAGTTCCTCCATCACTTGGTTCATGGCGCTCTTCAGCCAGACGTCAACAGCCACACCTACATCTCTGAGGAGGTTCAGACGCGCCTCTGCCTTCTGTTTTACTGTCTACAGGAAGAGTGGACTCAATATCTACCCACTGTTTTTAATACATATTATTTATGCACAACTATTCCAACAACTCTTGGTACTCTTGGTAAATGGTACTGACAAAATATGAAGCTTCTTTTAATAACCAGTTTAACGAGAAATTACCAGCAGAGGGAGTATGATGCCATTGAGCCAATATTTTCATTTCACACTAAGACAACTTATGATCTGTGGCCTGTTGCACAAAACTGGTTTCAGTTGTTACCCAGGTAAGTTTGAGATTAGTTTGAGCAAACTCTGTTTTGGACTAGTTTTTGGACTCAAGAAGGTGGGTTGGTTTTTATCAGTGTTTATCACCATGGTAACTGACACTACACAGCTAACCTGCTCTGGAGCAGGTTTTATTCTGGGTTTGAGCTCGCAAACCCAAACTGGACCAATCAGCAGCAAGTAAAGATGCAATAAAGCCACACCCCCTGTATGTCTCATTCCAAATTAAAGCAGTTTATAATGAAAAAACTTTTGAAATAAAATTGTGCATCTTTTGGTGCTAATTATTTATTATATTTATATTATATGAATTATAATCACTTTGAATTCATATATGTTCATATAAATATTATTTTAATTGACAAGTAGCCAAATAGTAATATAAATATGATACATGCATTCATAATTCTTTTAAACAATGTGTATTCATTTGAGCTCTTTGTGAACCTATAATTATTAGGCATATTTCTTTGATTCACATCATGCATTGATATAGTCGGATCATCTTTCAGCTGCCTTCTCAAACTCTCGCCGCAGCAGCAGTGTTTATTCCTGCCTTGTAAACACATTTAATTTCATAGTAATTTTCAATCTTCAGAAGAGAAGTGACTCAAACGGACACTGTGATTGGCTGTTTGCCGCATATGTCACAGATTCAGGTGCACGCGCTTTACGCCTGTTTCACACCGCAAGCGTGAGCAGCGCGTGAGCAGCACTTCAGCGTAACTACACCGTGACTGCAGCTGCAGAAGCGCGAGAGTATTCACACTGGAAGCATTGGTGCAGCGTCACAGCAGCGGCTCCCACAATGATAGAGCCTATACCTGTCTGAGTATTAAATACTAAACTAAAATAAATTATTATATTTTCTGGCTAGTTTACTTTACTTTTTATAATACTTTCACCCAAACTGAATAATTAAAACAAGTTTAAATGGGTAAATCTTCTACAGATGATTTTTATTCTTCGTTTTCTTTAATGACATACTCCAGTTATTGTTAAAACACACCACATGTGCTTCTTGTGTGCATTTTGAGCGCTTTTGTGATATTATATTTATTTTGTCCATCAAAAGTGTGCTTTCGCCGTGACTGCAGCTGCAGACCAATCCTTTACCTGTCTGAATATTTAATACTAAACTAAACGAAAGTTTGTTATATTTTCTGGCTAGTTTACTTTATTTTTTATAATCATAACCATACTTTCACCCAAACTGAATAATCAAAACAAGTTTAAATTGCTAAAATCTTCCACAGATATTTTTTAGTCTTCGTTTTCTTCTCTGACATACTCCAGTTATTGTTCAAATACACTACACGTGCTTCCTGTGTGCATTTTAGGCACTTTTTGTGTGAAATCACATTTATTTTGTCCTTTAAAAGTGTGCTTTCACTTTAATTGAGCGTCAGGAGCGTCAGCAGCGCAGCAAAAATAGGCTCGAAGCCGAAACCCCCGCTTCACTGCTGCTCACGCGACGCTCCTGCTTGACGCTCAGGTGCTGCTCCTGCTCCCGGTGTGAATGCACTCATTGATTAACATGGGCGCCGGAAAAAATACGCGCTGCTCACGCGCCGCTCACGCTTGCGGTGTGAAACGGCCGTTAGAGTTGATCGCTAACTCTGGATTAAACTTGAGTTGGCAGAGAAAGTTTATACCGAGCTTTGAGAAACAGTTGAACTTGATCTAAACCAGGTTGGATTTATCTGGATTTGTCAACTCTAAACCTACTCTGAAACTCAGAGTTTGTTCAGCTAGCTTCATGCAACAGGCCTCAGAAGTGACATACTGTACAAACACAAACAAAAATACTCTTCACCTCTGATTTCCGAATGCATTCTCTTGCATCATCCATTTTCAGTTCCAGCTCGTTGTTATTCTGGTCCTGTTGCTGCTCTTCGTACCCCATTAGAGTCTTGAAAGAAAACAATAAACCAAACACAATGTACATTAAAATGTTTTAATGCCTAAATTCACTTGCATCACTTTTTTATATTGTTTTTAAACGTTCTTTCAAAATGGATTAAATTCATAATTGTTTTCCTCAATTCTGCAAACAATACCTCAGTCTCAAGTCTTTTGAGTATGATGCTACAAGCATGGCAGACCTATTTTGGGGCAGTTTCTCCCATTCTTCTTTGTAAAAAGGAAGGGAAGCGTAGGTGCACAGCCATTTTCAGATTTCTGCAGAGATGTTCAATTGGGTTCAAGTCTGGGCTCTAGCTGGGCCACTCAAGGACATTCAAAGACTTGTCCCGGAGTTACTCCTTTGTCTTGGCTCTGTGCTTAGGGTTGTTGTTCTGTTGGAAGATTAACCTTATCCTAGTCTGATGTCAAAAGTGTTCCTTGATGTCCAGATCAAGGATGTCTCTGTACATTGCTGCATTCATCTTTCTCTCGATCCTGACTAGTCTCCCAGTTCCTGCCGCTAAAAAACATCCCCGCAGCATGATGCTGCCAACTTTTTTGAGCCCCTTTTAGATCGCACTGCAGTGCCCCCGTGAACGTGATTTCTAATTTCTACTTGTCATTATGGGATATTGTTTGTAGAATTGAGGGAAAAAAAATATGAATTTAATTCATTTTGGAATAAGGCTTTAACATAAAATGTGAAAAAAGTGAAGCACTGTGAATACTTTCCAGATGCACTGTATTGATTCATTATTATTTTATTGAATATAGGGTTTTTTTCGTAATTTTTTTTTACATTTATTTAGACAAAATATTTTTTATATTATTATTTTATAATATTTGATTGTTATTTTTAACTTATTTCGACAAAACAGATTTTAGATAAGATAATAGCATAATTAATCTTATATTAATAATTAATTTTAATACATCAATCTTTTATTTGTTTGTATTTATTTAGATAATAGAATAATAACTTTATTAATTTAAATTGTTATATATTTTATTAAACTTAAATTGTTATATATTTATTTTAATATCGGACACTTGAGCCAAAATTAGTGCAAATCTAAATATATAAATAAAGAATAAATAAATAAATAAAAAATGATCATATTGTGTCAGTGACCCCCTCACCTGCTGCGTGAGAATGATATTCTTGTGTTCTCTGGCCACACGTGTAGCCCATTTCCGTGCTTCCTTATTCAGACTGTGTTCTTCAGCCGTGCCACTCTCCTTCAACAGTTCCCTGACCTGAAGAGATGAAGAGAGAGAGAGAGCATTGACTAATACAAAACACAGACCCTTTTTCTGCACATGAACCTTGATAACTTCTCAGTGCACATGTGTACACAAAGGTTTTAGCATAACTCAGGGCTTTAACCACCATAGGCATTAAGACAAGTCAGAATGATGGCCAATCAGATCAAAGAAGGCGGGGCTTAATGGTCACTGAAGATTAGTTTGAGTTCAAACTTGCTAAACATTTAATATTTGACAACCGTTTTAGGATAAATATGTTTAACGACCCACAGTAACATACATACAAACAAGCATGAATGTGTATTTTAAATATTTACATTTACATTTGTGCATTTGGCAGACGCTTTTATCCAAAGCGACTTACATTGCATTCAAGGTACACATTTTACATTTTGTCAATTCTTGCTCTCCCTGGGAATCAAACCCATAACCTTAGCGTTGCTAGCGCCATGCTCTACTGTTTGAGCTATAGGAAAGTAATAAATATAAAAGTATAAATATTAAGTTTAAATGGATTACTTCACAACTTTTACCATTCTTATTTCTTCTTTATTACCTTAAATCCCTCTTAATAATTTAATTATTCAATTAATTCAAATAAAAGACAAATTGAGATTTAAACATCACATGAAAGCTTTACATTGGTTAGGATAGGACAATATTTGGTTAAGATTCAACTATTTAAAAAAATTAATCTGAGGGTACAAAAAAGACAATATATTGAGAAAATTGAATTAAAAAAAGTTGCATTATTACTACTAATATTTTTATAATTAACTTTACTTAATATCCTAATGACTCTTGGTAAAAAAGAAAACTCGATAATGCTAACCCATACAATATATTGTTGGCTATTGCCTGTGCAACTAATGACTGTGCTGTGAGCTCTTGAGGAATGATCCTTCCATATGCTTCTTTACAGAGCAGCTCCTGTTCACCAGAAACTAAATATTATGTCAGTTTCTTGAAAAAAATGCATGCAGGCGTGGATCTACACTACAGCATGCAAATGCTGAGATTTATAAACCCAATGACTGGCATAAAACAATTTCTAAATAATCTCCATTATTTATATATATATATATATATATATATATATATATATATATATATATATATATATATATATATATATATATATATATATATATATATATATATATATATAAAATAAATGCATTTGAATGTATTTTTATTGTTCATTTATTTTTTAAATATATGGAACGGGGGAATGAGAGGTGCGAGAGGTAGGGCAGGTTCACTTCTCAATGCCCTCTTTTCACAGACCATGCTGCTTCCTGCCTGCACTGACGCCCAGTTTTCCCTGATCTTTCCGCCACACCAGCGTTGAGGGCTGCATCTCTAATGTTTTCTTTAGGAACAGACTAATGCTTGTTAGACCTGCAAACAAAAAGGGGGTTAGCGAACAAACGGACCACTATGCTGCGTTGGTGAGGGGCGAGATGACATGAGGGCGGCAGGGGGCGCTGTTGCACATCTGAAAAACATCTGCGCAGTCAAGGAAGAACAAATTCGGCCTTCATTAGAGCACCTCTCCTCTTTGTCAGACTGATTAATGGACAAATAGAAATATTGTATAAAATGACATTTCTCATTTTAAACAAATGAGAAGTTTTGGATAAAAATATGTGGTGAGCCTCTATTTAAGAAATTGAATCCATAATAAACATCAAATCTGTCTGGTAAAATCATCGTTGTTTATAAGTATTTAGGTAAAGGAAAGTAAATTTGAATTTTGTATATATATATATTATTTGATAGTATGGCCAATAAAGGATAAATAGTCAATATTAAAATTCTATAATATTTTGACTAAATACAAAAAATATTTATTATTATTATATTTATATTATTTTCTATTATGAAATCATTATTTAGGCTACTAGTGAATAACAATATTATAATGTACATTATTACAAATTAATATATTTATTAGGAGTGTTACAACTTACCGAATCATTTTCACAGGGCTGGTACTGGAAGGAGGTGGCTTTCTGAAACACTGGGTTGTCCTGAATGAAAATCTGTTGGTGGATATCCTGTGTCACCTACAGAGGGGAAAACACACACACACACACAAACAAACACACAGGAACAATTAAACTAATGTAAACTAAAGTAGTTTAATGTCAAGATGTCACAATAACAAGAATAGCACAGTTAACACAGGAGGAACAACAGACCAGAACAGGTAATTCATGATCATACGTGTGTGTGTGTATGTGGGTGTTGTAACCTAATGCTAGCTTGAGACATTAAACCTGAGTCTCAAAACTGAATGGAAACACTGTGAGAATCATCGAATTACAACAACACAAGACCACAAAGAGACCTAATGACACATACCGAAGGCTGTCACACTGTTAAATGAGCTGATTCTCTTCAAATTACACATTTATAATAACTAACACTCCTTTTAAATCAATTTTTTAACATTTTTGAATTTCTACCCTGTTAAAGCAAACTTGAACTATCAATGTATCTTTAAAAAAGCCATTCCGCTCTAACGTAACATAAAGATCACATTCCTAAACAGCTACAAACTCTCTAAACCAGGTACATTTTTCTCTTTAAGGTCAGGCTTAAATGCTTGAGCTGGGATTTGATCCAATAACCCTCCAGTGGGAGATCATATTTCCTGCTCTACATTCGGCCACTGTGGTTCATGTGTGCTTTTCCGTAGCAGTGCATATTCAAGTGTGTGTGTGTGTGTGTGTGTGTGTGTGTGTGTGTGTGTGTGTGTGTGTGTGTGTGTGTGTGTGTGTGTGTGTGTGTGTGTGTAACTCACCCCACTGGACGTCTCCAGCAGGCACTGGAAAGTGTCCTGAATGCTTTGAGATGTCTCAAGCTCCGTCTGACACAGTGAAATGAGAAAACTCTGTAGGTGATCGTAGAAACCGCCATCTAGAACCTGGATTTAAAAACAAGTAACAACCGTTTTACTTTCAGCTGGATTTTTGCTTGTAATGCACTATATTGCCAAAAGTTTTGGGACGCCTTTTCATTCACATGATCCATTAGGTTTAATATGGAGTTGGACCTTTGCAGCTATAACAGCTTCAACTCATCTGGGAAGGCTTTCCACAAGGTTTAGGAGTGTGTTTATCGAAATTTTTGACCATTCTTTAAGAAGCACATTTGTGAGGTCAGGCAGTGATGTTGGACGAGAATTTCTTGAGGTCAGATCAAGTTCCTCTATACTAGACTTGCTCATCCATGTCTTTATGGACCTTGCTTTGTTCACTGGTACGCAGTTATGCTGGAAAAGGAAGGGGCCATCATTCAAAGTTGGGTGTAGAAATTGTCTAAAATATCTTGGTATACTGAAGAATTAAGAGTTCCTTTCACTGGAACTAAGGGGCCAAGCCCAACCCCTGAAAAACAACTCTACACCATAACCCCCCTCCATCAAACTTTACACTTGGCACAATGCAGTCAGGCAAGTACAGTTCTCCTGGCAACCGCCAAGCCCAGACTCATCCATCGAATTACCAAACAGAGAAGTGTGATTTGTCACTCCAGAGAACACATCTCCACTGCTCTAGCTTTACAACACTGCATCTGACCCTTTGCATTGCACTTGATGATGTAAGGGTTGGATGCAGCTGTTCGCCAAAGGAAATTAATTCCATGAAGCTCTCTACACACTGTTCTTGAGCTATTCTGAAGGGCACACAAATTTTTGAGGTCTGTAGCTATTGACTGCAGAAAGTTGGTGAATTCTGTGCACATGTGCTGACCCCTCTCTGTGATTTTACGTGCCCTACCACTTCGTGGCTGGGTTGCTGTTGTTTCCAATTCCTTACACTGTATTATAATACAACTAACAGCTGACCGTAAAATATATATATATATATATATATATATATATATATATATATATATATATATATATATATATATATATATATATATATATATAATGTAAAGTTGGGAGCATGAAATTCTCCAAAATGTCGTGTTATGCTGAAGCATTCCTTATACTGGAACTAAGGGGCTGAGCCCAACCCCTAAAAAACAATTCCACATCATAATCCCCCCTCCACCAAACTTAACTCAAACTAACAGTTGACTGTGGGCTAATTTTTTTATACACCTTTGGCCATGGAAGTAATTTGAACACCGGAATTTAATGATTTGAAGAGATGTCCCAATACTTTTGAAAATATAGTGATATATATAAATTATTAGGCCAAAGAATGGGCAACATCGAGCCTCACCGTGATGCAACTGATCAGATCTGTCTCATAATAGCGGTCCTGATGAGCGTTAGTAGCTGACAGTGCGAGCAGGTAATCATTCCTTGCTTGCGTGGCTTTGCACTTCCATTCGTTCTTCTTTGCTTTTAGCTGAAATCAACAGGAAATGTTCATATGTAAACTTGACTCTCAATCATCATGATTTATTAGGACATTTTACTAAATAATTTTAAGTGTTAGATGATGGCAAATGTAATCCAAATGTAAAAATAGGACAAATGAACATGCACTATTAACAGTGGTTTAAAATTGCTTACACACTACTTCTGAAACTATGGCTCCATTTCTCAAAACTCTACACACAAAACCACAGCACGCACACAAGATGCAAAACATCACACACCTCTTGCAAAAGCAGGCACTTAATTCAAAACTCTTCTAAAAATTGTGTTTTTGTATAGTAACTCAACACACACACATTTCGATTAACCATATACACATTCGACTGCACACAGATGTGAAACATGTAAAACACTACTCTTCTTATGTCTTTTGCTTGTTCAGTGGGCAGTGGAGTGTAAAGGAGTTTGTCATAGCACTTACATATATCCGTACAAATACACTTTATAAAGCACGAATGCACAATTTATAAACTTTACAGCTACTGAACTTAACTGAATCAACACTGGACTGACTTCAGCTGTATAAAACACGATTGGTTTGTTAGATAAATTAATTAATTACACTATTAATAGAAATGCAAGAGGGTAAAAATGATTTCTTTCTTTCTGAAAACACTGAGTTTTGAACTCATCTAATCTTTCAATTAACTGCCATAGCATATAAGCAGCCATCCATCTTTTTCTGGCATCAGCCGTTTGGGCAAATCTCCACCTTTACAACACCACCAACATGAATTAGGCATCTCGCTTTCCATACTCATCTTCCTAGCCCTAGTAGTCCTTGGGGGGTAAATCTAAGCTCGAGTTAAAGCTGCTTCCTTGAGCTCCTTCACTGCGGACAGCAAGCCAGCCCAAAACGCTTAACCTTACTAGCTCAAAGAGTATATGGCCAAACAAACTCCTGAAATTTATGTAGTGTTTTCACACGTGATCGTTGGTTGTAGGTTAAAGCCATAATATTTGGCGCTAGAGGTCATGTGTATGTGGGGTAACGCAGCGCTGTTTTATCATAGTAGACACATTATTTGAGTGTGCTGAAAGTTATGTTATAATGCTACTCTGTGCATTCGCTCTGCGGTTACTATGAGACATTTTGCACACTGCAGTGAGCTAGATCGATATTAAACATGGTACTAAATCAAGAAAACCAGATTTAAGACTAACTGTGTTGAGCTATTATGACAATGATTAGTTTTCTGTCGATGAATATATCTAATCAATTGCTTACCTGTCTAATTAAACACATAATATATTAAACCGTCTTTGGTGTTTCCATGGTTTCTACACAATAAAATCTGAAAACGAGGGTAACTCATTGATGTCAATGATAGGCGACACGGACACGTGACGGTCTGTGTCCTGGTTAAAAAATTATTTCTCTGGATTTATATATTCTTGCAAACATTTGGTATAACATAAGTACACGTCAACAAAATATACATACATTGTTCTAATGGTTGTTTGATATTTTAATCCAAAAATCTTAAATATTGTGCTTTTAAATGATTATGGCATTTAAATGAGCTGTTAGTTTCAACTGATGTGTCTAATGTATTAGAGCTGTGTGATTTAGTATTTTGCAAAAAGTTTGTTGTACAAATGTAAACTGAGTGTAAAGCATATAATGTGCTTGCAGTTTTGGTCTGAAGATTGGGTATATGAGTGAATGGTTTCGCTAAGTGGGCCTCAAGTACCACTTTTAGTGTGCAAGCATTTTTACAAAAACTGCAAATATCCAATATAGACCGCTAAACAGTATGGTGCTGATATTGTGCTAGATTACCTTCACACTCGCCCTCTTCAAACTGGAGCGTGACTGAAACAGGCTGAGCTTTGACCTAGTGTTGCATGAGACAGAAGAAGAAGAAGAAGGGAAAATACCAGCGGAAAAGAAGCGAGATAGAGAAAAAAAGCAAAAAATGATGAATCTTCATTTAAAACTGAATAACATGATAACCCTATGCCCTGTTCTGTGGACAGCTGATGTCTCTTCGTTCACATGTGACAGGTCAGCGAACGTACTTGGCCTCCATATCAGCTTTCTCTCTCACAGTCTGCGCTGTTTGTTCCGCCTCCTGGTAGGCCTTTCTGCTCTTTTCCAGGTCTCTGATCGTGACCTGCAGATCGGCCTGAGCTCTCGCCAGCTGTTCGCAGCACTGAGAGAACAGATGAATAAACACGCTCGTGAAGAGTCCAAAACTGCCACTATGCCACTTTAGTGCAGTGTGTCTGTTAATGTGTTTACCCTCTTCAGCTGCATGTCCTTCTGCGCTCTGAACGTCTTCACGGGATCTGAGATCTGGCTCCTATAGTTCTCACATCCGTTGATCCGAGACTGGCTCACCTTCATCACACCCTCCAAATAAGATCTCCATACGGCCCAAACATTTCTAAACACATATATACACAGACATCTATTTCAAGTCTGTTTAATGATTAATAAAAATGGAAAATGCAATCAAAAATCAATCTGATTTGCTCTTTTTATCTCTCCTACCTGGAGTCTCTCAGCTCCTCTGATGGGGCTCCATTCCACTCTCGCTTCAAGTACTGCGAGGAAAGCTTATGCAGAGCCTACAAAGCCAAATCCAGGAACAGTTATTTGTATAGCGTTTTATACAACACAGATTCTTACAAAGAAGCTTCACCGTAATTAACCAGAAAATAACAGTTTTAATGCTGCAATGTTATTCAATTATGAACAAATACAATTTCAGCAGTAAAACCGCTCTAAGAAATACAATAGTGTAATGTAGTTTAGTGTTGATTCAATTTAGTTTAATGACAGTGAATTAGGAAGCAAACTTATTCAACTAAAAAGCAGCTCTACAGTTCAATAATAGCTCAAATGTCATCAAATTATGAAACAAGCTAAAAGTTGGCATGAAATAGAAGTTGAGATAGTATTTTCTTCCCCATTGTGATGTATATGCAAGAGAAGCTGCTTCATGAACAAGTAAAGATGTAGAGTGGGACTTGATTTTGTCCATTGGCAAATGATTGGATGGTTGTGGTGATTGTTGTGATGTCATGTAAGTGACAGGTTGTCCCTGTTTGATTCAGCAATAAAGCAAATATCAATCCACATAAAGCTATTGGCACTGCCCAGCTCAATTTTGTTATTTTTTGTTCTAAGTGTAGTGTCAGTGCAGTCAATTTGATAATATTACTTAACTCTTGTGCATCAATTAAAAAAAGTTACACATAGGTCCATAGAGGACAAAAATGTATCTTGGGAGCACAATGTTTGGTCTCATTTTAAAGAAGACCTTTGGCAAAGTATTTTGGAAGTAAACAAACTTTAAAAAGTGAAACTCAAAAAAAGTTACGTTTTACGTTTATGTAAATGGTTGATGAACATTATTTTATATTAAAGCAACACTGTGTAACTTTTTTTGTTTATTCTTAGATAAAAACACTTAGTTCTTTCAAAAATATATGTGCCCATTAATGTATATTTACTTCTTTCAAGGTATAAAGTATTCTCGTAAGTTTATAATATTCCATTGAAAATACATACGGGTGAGGGGTTCAAATGCCGGTCGCCATGTTACCCCTCCATCTTGAAAGTGCATTAGCCAAAGAGGGACATACCCATAAATTCAAGCTTCGCCTTTCGCGTTTTAACACTCGATGGCACCGTGTCGAATGTGAAGAGGGGGATTGCCATGTTAAAAGAAAACTATTATTCCCTGGATGGTCATATATCTTTTCACCGCTAGATGGGGGAAAATGTCACACAGTGTAGCTTTAAATATATACTTTATAAAACAGGTTGAACTCTAATACTGCTAGATCAAATCAAAGCCATGAATCTAAAAAAGTTTTGTTCCAAATTTGAGGTTGATATCTCAAAAAATGAGCTTTTAGTAAGAGTTTGTTTGGGTGCAGTGCCAAATTTTCCCCATTAGATGCACACAGCGGTTGGATTTGTGAAGTACAGTAGAGTACACATATACAAACCACACTCTGAAATCTATACCAACACACCCACACAAATATAGCTGCATAATTTACCATACTGGCTCTATAATATGCAGCAGTAGAAAACAGGAATAAAGTGAGCATTTGCTTTATAGGCCAAACCTAAGAAAATGTCACCAGATGCTAAAAAACAGTAAAAATGTACATTTTAAAGCCTTGCCAAAAGAATGAAAACCTATTAACAAAGATTGCATCATTTTAGAGTTAAATGCCACTGGGATATTTTAATGAAGACATTTTTGTTCAAAATGTGCTGAGAGGAAACTATTTTGTGTACAAAACAGATTTATTAAAGTAACTGGGCTTGAAATATTAAAATTCCAATAAAAATGCACACGTGCCAACATTTATGCAATTGGCATTAACACAGGCAAAATGATAGATACATTTAAAAAAACTGCACAAAAAATGTCTATAAGGATTCACAAGGGTTAACATTAAGTGCCTTTAAAACAAACAAGAAAACTATGCTTTAGATTCAGAGCCTCTGAGTGGCATTTTAAAAACTCCACTTCAAGAGTCACCATGAAATAAAACAGACATCTGAAAGGAGAAACATTAATTCATTCCGTCACTCCAGATCAGTGAAAATGTGGAAAACATGGAGGACAACCTTTAGTCTGTAAAAGCGAAACCCACATGGGCACTTCTGCCTGTCTTCTTATGCCAGACAGTGGTACAAACTGTGTGTGTAGGTTTACACGTGAGTAAGGAACTGGCTGGTTATGAAGCAGAAGAAAGAAGCAATTACCCCTCAATTTCTATCCTCAAGTCAAGCAAATGTCACTGTGTTGGACTGATCTCCAAAAGTCACAAAAACTAGGCAAACTATCAGCGCAGAAAAACAAAAAACAAAACCTTGACAGAAGTTTTTAAAAAAAGGTTAGTATTTGTCTAACCAAAATCCTTTCATTACTTCACCACTACTGATGATATTTCCAACTAACTATAACTAAACTTCAACCAACTGCAATGACTGAACTGTAACAAGTTCTACAAAGGACAGAGAGTGACCAGCATCCCCTCAAAACAGAGAGGATTCGCTTCCTGGCCCTCAGTCCACCAGCTGGCACTGTCAACCCAATCCTATGAACTGCCAGCTCTGATGTGTCCACTCAGGAAGAGACCCTGAGGAAGAGAGAGATCCCTGTCTTCATGAGCCAATCAGCACGCAGCAGCCCTGCAGGTGCACAAGCTTCAGATCCAACAGTAAAGAATCTCACGCACACACACAGAGCGTCATTCAGACATCTGGGCTCTCCATTTACCAAATGATCACACCGATCTTATAGTATCACGATGAAGACAGTCAACATGTCGGGGTGTAAATATAAACAGTTGGGGTGTGAATCTGTTGCGCTATACAGTTTAAACGTTTGGGGTCGGTAAGATTTTATGTTTTTGAAAGAAGTCCCTCATGCTGACTAAGACTGCATTCATATGATAAAAATGAGGTCAAAACAGTAATATTGTGAAATGTTTTTACAATTTAAAATAACTGTTTAGTATGTGCATATATTTTAGAATTCCTGTGATGGCAAAGAATCCTACTTCCTGTCTCGTGTGTCTCAATATGGTGGCTTAGCGCTCAAGAAACATTTCGTATTATTATCAATGTTGATTTATTGTGGAAACAGTGATATATTTGTGATATATGATACATACAATTTTCAATCAAATGAATGCTTCTTTTGTGAATAAAACTATTCAATTTAGAATTCAAGTATTACTAATCCCAAACTATTTTAATTGTAGTGTAAATTGTATTATAGGCAGTAATTTTCCCCAAAGTTTTTGGTTTAAATGGGATAAAAGGTAAAAAAATCTGTGTCGTGATGTAATGTAATATAATGTAGATCTTCTCAGCAACTCAACAGAAAGAGACGTGCAGAGAAAGCACATTCAAACCAGAACACAACTGGTAAAAACATGACCACCTGCAGATTGTTAACCACAATTTTTTCCACTGAGTCACGAAATCTGCTTCTCTAAAAAAAAAAAAAAAAAACAGATTCAAACTCACCTGTGAGTAATCTTTCTCTATTAGTGCTTTTTTCTGGCTGTAAGTCCTGAGGATGACACACACACACACACACACACACACACACACAGTCAAACAATTCAGCACTAACATACCCACAAATAGAAAGAATATATATTGATAGACATTGAACTAGCAATGTAGAAGGTCAATCAAACTCGACCTCAGGTCCTCTAAGAACTCCAAGTCTGTCTGGTGTTTGAGCTGGAGTCTGTTCAGCTGCTCAGTGTGCGTGTGTTTCACCTCTTGTGTTACTTTTACCTGCAACACACACACACCAATGACAACTGAAGAAACTCTTACACAGATCACATCAGCATTAAAGAGGAATCCATGTCTGGCATCCTCGAGTCAATGGAGACATGAAATGAGATGAAATCAGCATAAACATGAATTCATAATTTGATAGATGCTGTCTAACCATATATTACCAGAAATATCCAGTCAGACAGCTGGACAACATCTATGTATCTGTCTGTCTGTCTGTCTAAAGAACACGACTCACCTTTCTTGGAGGAGGTTGCATGTCTGGATCTGGATATACGAGACAAAACCTTTGGAAATTCCACCGCGAAATCAAGACATATGCGGGACGGAGCAATGCAGAATATTCGGCAGCCAGAAAGAACGAGCTGTAAAATACTTTGAGACGCCTCCGTTGAACCGCTCGCATAAAAACACATCAGAGAAATGAAGTAAACTCTTGTAAGCGCTTAAGTCAGTGCAGGAGCAGAATGAAGAAGAACAGCGTCCTCCAGTGACCAAACATACACGTTCTGAAGGACTCATCGTGAAAATGTAATACATGTTTATGTGTGTTCTGTTGTGTGTTTATGAATGCGTGTTGATATATGTGATATGTTTCCGTTAGAATATGAGGCTGTGTTGATATATGTGTAAAGATTCCAGATGTGGACAGGTTTACAGACTCAACTCTGCGCCGCTCTCATTCTAAATATAATTGCAGTTATGATAGTAAATATTTTCTTTTTTGTCAATTTTCATCACAAAATAACTGAGCATAGGTGTGAGAGGCATAACATGTTGTTGGCGTGATGATGCCATCTAGTGGTGGGGTATGACAAACTCAAAATCAATATCCTCAATAAAAATAAGTAGTTTTTTGTGCTAAATTAACAACAATTATATAAATTATTATTATTATTAGGATATAGGCCCTAGTTTTTATTATTATTAAAATAACTAAGTACACTGTAAAAAAAATGTTTAGAAAAAAAGTTACCTGGTTGTCTTAAAATTTTGAGTTCACTGAAATAAAAATTTGAGTTAATACAATGATTTTTTTTTTGTTGAGATTCGACAACCTTTATTAAAATATTATTTAAAAATATTGTAAGCATATTGGGTAATTGTGTGTGTGTTATTTCTGATGATGCAGTGAAACAGGCCAAATTGTGCTATTTTCATGATTTATCAAATTTGTTATGTGGTTCAGATACAATAATATTTTGAGTTTCTATTTATTAAACAAATTTCCTTCATTGTATCAACTCAAATTTTTAATTTCAATAAACTCAAAATTTTAAGGCAACCAGGTTACTTACTTTTTAAAGTTAAACCAACAAAAAACAACTTTTTTGTTACAGTGTACATATTATTTATCATGATTTAAATAGGCTACATTTTTCAATAATCGTGCATAATGTGATAGCTGTTCAAGCAGTGTGTAAAAATGTTAACAAGTTTAAGGAGTGTTAAAGCCTGTAAAATGAACATGGCACAGTGTTTAGGCTACTAGAGATGATGATTTATAAAAATGACAACAATGATGACTAAGTATTACATCTATTAGCCTATATAGATTTTATTATCTATTTATAATAGATTTTTATTATTAGTTTAAAATTCAAACATCCTGTAGAGACAAAATTAAAACAAAATAAATTAAATATGAAAATACATTTTCGGTTTAAGGTTGTTCATCTAATACTACACTGTAAAAAATTTGTGGTGGTTTTTGTTGTTTAACTTAAAAAAGTAAGAAACCTGGTTCCCTTAAAATTTTGAGTTTATTGAAATTAAAAATTTGAGTTGATACAATGAAGGAAATTAGTTTAATAAATAAAAACTCCAAATATTATTGTATCTGAACCACATAAAAAATGTGATAAATCATGAAAATAGCACAATTTGGCATGTTTCACTGCGTCATCAGAAATAACACACACATAATTACCCAATATGCTTACAAAATCTTTTAAGAATATTTTAATAAAGGCTGTCGAATCTCAAAAAATGTTCATTGTATTAACTCGAAATTTTAATTTCAATGAACTCAAAATTTTAAGGCAACCAGGTAACTTTTTTTCTAAATAATTTTTTACGGTGTGAGAAGAATAGTGAATGTGAACAGGTTTAAATTTTCATGTGATCAGGCACTGCTAAAAAAGTTAACTATAAAGACTTAATATAATAGCCTACACAAGAACATGAAGAAGAGATTGAGTAACGCAGAGGGAGAGAATATTCCACAGACAACCAGTATAAACTCACTGTAATCTGTAATCTATAATCCGAAGCTTCACTTTGGCCTGTTTAAGGGATTAGAGGAAGAGTCATCAAACTATTCCAGAAGTACAACCCCCTCCGACTGCTGAGATGTCTTACAGTCACTGTCATCACTCACAAACAAAAGCACAAACTCTGCCGTCACGTCAAACAAGCACCACAACACGGCTCTTGCTCTTGTGACGGTTGACTGATCAATGGCTCTGCTCAAATCTGGCTGGCTCTGGAGACAGTGTAAGTGGAATTATTCATTTAGGTATTTTGGCAACACTTTACAAAAAGGTCTCATTTGTTAACATTAGGTAATGTATTAACTAACATGAACTAACAATGAGCAATACACTTATTGTATTTGTTAATCATTGTTAATGTTAGTTTATAATGTTTTAGTAAATGTTGAAATTTACATTAATTAATACATTCTAATATTATAATAAATTCATTATAATAAAGTATTGTTATTGCTAGTTCATATTAACTAATTACGTTAACTAAGTTTTAAACTAATGAAACCTTAAAGTGTTACTGCTATTTTTAGAGTTATATAAAAATATATAAAGAGTCCTATAATCTGCTCAATGCACCTCTATGAAATGGAAGTTCCGGAATAAAAAAGTGTGGAAGAAATGACCCGGGCATGAAAATTTTGTCTTTAAAAAACAGAAAACAAAGTTGCTTTTGACTCAATAGCTTCCAGTCAATAAAAATCATATAAATGAAATTAAATTGTTTGATTTGGAAATATCTAGCCTAGATAGTAGGATGTGAATAATACTAAACAGATGTTTTACTAAACATAAAAATATAACTTTTGACAACTGTTCTTCAATACATACATATACATGTATGATTAATCACGATTCACGATTAATCAATTTGACAGCACTACTATATATATATATATATATATATATATATATATATATATATATATATATATATAATGCATACATATAATATGTTTAAACACACATTTATGTTATGTTTATGTTAGATGCAATTAATTGCAATTAATCGACGACAGTGCTGAATTAATTGCGATTAATTGCATCTAGCATAAAAGCTGGTTTATATAATATGTGTTTATACGTATTATTATATACTGTATATTATATTGGTAACACTTTACAATAAGGTTGCATTAGTTAACATTAGTTAATGCATTAGTTACATGAACTAACCATGAACAACACCTCTGTTCAGCATTAGTTAAGCTTTGTTAACGTTAGTTCATAAAATAATAATGCACTAGTAAATATTCAAACTAACATTAACAAAGATAGATAAATGGTTTATACGTGCAGTTCATTATTAGTTCATTTTAACTAATGTTAACTAATGAACCTTAATGTAAAGTGTTACCATTATATTATACAGTATGTATGCATGTATATGTAATGAAATAAAATGACTGTTCCAGAAGGTCTGTTATGAAACTCAGAGCCTGACACTGTTTGCAGTAATAATCCTCTTATGGACAGTGTTACAGAACAGTACAGTAGCTGTTAGTTATATACTCCAAGTTTGATCTGTATTCTAGAGAATCTCCAAATGATACATTCATTTAAACAGAAATGAAAACTGTCAATGGGGTTACATTAAAATATGGTCCCCCTTTAAAATTTAAAGCAAATTCTTTCTATTCATAAAATAAAATGTACAATATGACTAGTAATATAAATGACTAAGTGACATTTATTTTCTCTGTTAAAAAGAAATATAGGTCTATTCTTTGTTAGCACAACATCTTCGAGAAGTTTTAGTTGCTAATGCTAACTTCAGTGGAAGACTTTGTGATATATCATATGTTGTTATGAATGTTTATTCCTATGTTCATTCATTGTATCAAATACACAAGAGATGCTTTAAACAAACAGGTACTTATTATAATCTAGCTGCAGGCTTTTAAATCTGTATTAGTACTATCATGCATGGTGTTTTGAATGTGAACAACTTTTTGAACAATGATTTTGAACGAATAGGTTGATGATTAATTTGATTCAAATGAATTAAATGATTCAATGTCTTATTCATAATACACGTAAACACGCTCACTGGGTGCCACCTGTAACCATTGAAATAAATGAGACGATTCTGAACGGAATCAAAAGACAGCTAGCTAGTAGTGGCCATTTTAGTTCTTTCCAGTGAATTGAATCTTTTGATTTCATTCAGATTAGTTCATTGAAGGCTCTTAAAGGGATAGTTCACCCAAAAATGAAAATGACCCCTCAAGCTATCCTAGGTGTATGACATTCTTAAAAGTAATCAATACAGTTCTGGGGGGTTAATAAAGGCCTTCTGAAGCAAATCAATGGGTTTGTGTAAGAAAAATATCCATATTTAACACATTATAAAGTAAAATATATAGCTTCCGACAGACCGTTCCTCATATTCAACTTACGAAAAAAGCCTAACTGATGCGACATATGACATCGGACGTAGCGTAAGTTTTGAACTGCGAGAGGCAGTACGGATTACTTGGATGGATGCACTTTTTTGGGCTTCAAATTTTGGGCTGCCATTTGTTGCCATTATAATGTTAGCCAGAACTTTTTTTTATATAATTCTGATTGTATTTGTCTAAAAGAAGAATGTCATAAAATGGCTTGAGGGTGAGTAAAATGAGTAAATAATTTTCATTTTTCAGTAATTGTTCCAAAAGGTTTTTTTTTATTGTTTTTTTTTTGCTACAGCAATAAAAGAACCATTTTCTGATTCTCCAAATTAAAAAAAAAAAAACATTTATAAATAAAAAGTATCCCTTTTTTCCTTTAAATATCTAAAGAACCCTTTTCCATATAAAGAACCTTTTGTGGAGTAGAAAGTTTTGGATGTTAACTGTTCTTCATGGAATCATCAATGCCAATGAAGAACCTTAAAGATTAAAGATGAAGCAGAGAGTAGTTTGTCGGTGCTACAAAAGACTATGGAAACTGAGACAGATATTCCATAATATTGTATTTTCTTCTTTTTTATTTTGTTAAAAACATTCACAGCTTCAATCCTCAAACGCTGGAAGCTGAACTGGTGTGACCTGTGGATAGATGGGAGCTTTGTCTTTTACACATCTGAATCCAGAAGAGACTATGAGACCAAAGTAAATCTAAAGAACAGCTGTGTGAATGTGAAGTCTGGACTGGAGTGTGCAGGTATGAATGAGCTTATCATGTAGAAAGAGCACGTTATGAAAACTTGAATGCTGTTGTAACTGCTGTCTTTGTGTTTATGTGAGCAGGTGTATGTCCTCCTGAGAGTCACCCTAGAGAGAATCTGCTGGTTGTTTATCTGAGGGATGGTGCTATGCTGATCCTGTGTGCCAACAGTGAAGACGAGGCATTGTAAGTTTTGACCTTTGAAATTTGAACTTAAAGGGATAGTTCACCCGAAAATGAAAATGTGATGTTTATCTGCTTACCCCCAGGGCATCCAAGATGTAGGTGTGTTTGTTTCTTCAGTAGAACACAATTATAGATTTTTAACACCAACCGTTGCTCTTATAATGCATGTTAATGAGGTGTTTTTCTATGACAGTCATATGAGAGTAAAAAACACCTAGACATACAAATCCATATTAAAGGTGCCCTAGAATGAAAAATTGAATTAACCTTGCCATAGTGAAATAATAAGAGTTCAGTACATGGACATAACATACTGTGAGTCTCAAACACCATTGCCTTCTACTTCTTATGTAAATCTCCTAAATCAAAAACACCAGGGGGAAAAAAGTAGCCTGACAAGCCAGACCCACATCAAGATGTTTGGTCTGGAAACTCACCAATGACAGGGCTCAATCCGAGGGGCGGGATAAACGGTTGTCTTTCAAACTCCCTCTGCACGCGATAGGATAGCGCTACACCAACCAGAGCAACGAAGGTGAAACAGAGCTTGTTGATAGATTAAACATTCGCCGGATCTGGTCGGCAAAACTCTAAACACATCTTCCCTTTTTAAGAATGACTTCAGTGCCGTTCTTTGTTCTTTTCTCAGAGAAAAGCTTAACTCCAAGTCTTCCAGAGTCGTGGTCAAAGCTGATTCGAAAGACCGCCGTTCGCCAGTTTCTGTGTTTACTAGAAGCACGCAAACGCAACTCGACCGTCGTCATTATGGCCGCGCCCACCGACTCTATACACGGTGTGATTGGCCCGGCAAGAGTTAGGTGAATACGCTCAGAAGGGTATTGAGAGTTGCTAGACGACACTCGCGGGCAGATTAAATTTGCTGCCGCGAGGGTGCTTCTAGATTTCTAGGCTAGGTAAGAAGTGCTTCTCAACCTAAACCCAACTGTGACGCAAGCGTTGGGGATCATTTATATGTACGCCCTCAACATTTGCATCTGTCCAAACATGTGCATTGTCTGGTGGAACTGACGGTAACTTGGACTGCAGATAAACAAAGTTCTCTCATGGACACATGTCATGTTCCAAGCTGTGCAGGAGACTTTTCTACCCTTCCCACAGATAAAAAAATGTCAACAGTCATGGTTTATGTTTATTATAATCGCATACCACAACAATTTAATTCAAGATCGTTCGTTTGTTCGGCCCATTTCAAGCAAGCTTTACTCAGTGTCTTAAACTGAAGAAAGTGGCAATTACAACTAGAGTCCTGCAAGCAGTAAGTAGCGATTTATCCACTTATTGACTGTTTAAACAATTTCTGATTAAATTGAAAGTTTCTTAGAGAGACCGCATTGTCTAGATAACGCAAGATGCTAGTACAGTAACAATAGGAACACCAAGTACCATACAAAACTAAATAGTTTGTCTAATGATAAAGGTTAATATTATTTTATATTACAAAATACAACCGTATAATTTACGTTGCTTACAGATCGTTCACTCGATCCTTCTAGCAAACGTCACCTTTTCCACCATATAAGTTAAAATGATAGTCATTTGACAAGGCTATTTATTTTGTAAAAAATATATAATATATATATAATATTAAATATATATATATATATATTTGAGAACTTAAGTAGTCCTAAGATGTTTTTGCATGCTTTCAGAGTACATCACAGTCACTGCGTAACGTTAGCCTACATTGTGACTAACGTTATATAAACATGCAGTATGGTTGACGAAAAAAGACAAGTCTAAAATGTAGACTGGATGACACTTTAAGCAGAACATGTCAAATGGAGATTGCTGAAATGCAGCTTACTTGTTTATTGGTGTTTTCAGATCATCCTCACGAGAAAGAGAGCTCAAGTGCATATGGTTGCCAGATTGGACATGTTTAGGTAAAACACTGGAGTGAGTTTCGTTTCACAGAAAAGCTCTGTTTGGAGGATTTAATGACTGAAATCTGGCAACCGGAACCACACAAACTCTTTCTCTCGCACGCGGATGATCTGAAAACACCAATAAACAAGTACGCTGCATTTCAGCAATCGCTATTTGAGTTGTTTTGCTTAAAAATTCAGCTGGTCTGTGTTCTGTCAGGACGGTCAGGACTCACGAGCCGCTTTACTGAACTGCTGTGTGCTTTGAGCTGCTGAAATAAGCCGATCAGAGCAGAGCTCAACATTAATAATCATGACTCTTCCAAATAAGGCAAAAACAGAGCATTACATCCTAGGGACAATTTATAGGGTTGTAAATGGACCTGTAAAACTGTATCTGGAAACAGTTTTTTTCCACAGTTCCACAGTTTTTTTTTTTTGCCCTTAAATAAACCACATAACCTCTGTAGATATCAGAGAACAATTTAACCTATTGTTTCAATCATTCTAGGGCACCTTTAAACAGCGGATTGTGGCAACACATTGATGGCTTAAGACAGGGGTTTTCAAACTGGGGTCCGAGGACCCCCAGGGGTCCTCCAGAAAGTTCTAAGGGGTCCCCAGAAAATTTCAGAGAATAAAAAGACAAAGCAAAAATGGATAAAGTCTACCGAATGTTCTAATTGTTTCATTTCTAAATGTTTCTCTCCTTTCTTGCCATATAAATTCTAGAATTGTATATGTTTGCTTTGTGTCTTTAGTGAGTTTTTCTTACTATAGTCCCCTTTATTTTTCTCACTGGGGTTGTAAGGCAGTTTTCTTAACATAGTATGCTGCTTGCATACATTTATTGTAAAAATTGTATACAAATCATTTTAATTAAAAATGTTCTTCTTCATTAATAGCTATTTAAGATGGGAAACAATATATTGTATTTATAATGTCACACTTACTATTTATCTAACAATTTAAATGTTTTTTCGTACATAAAAATATATGGATTTTAAGAAGAGGGTCCCTTATAAGGGTTCATCATATTTTCGGGTCCTTGGCATCATAAAGTTTGAAAACAACTGCCTTGAGACACGTAATGATCGGTTTCTGCGCGAAGTATTGGCATTGGGAATACTAGATGAGATGCATCTTATATGAGGTAAAAAAATAATTTAAAAAAAATAATGTTGGGTTTCTCGTAGAAACCAATCGTTTCGTGTCATAAGACATCAATGTGTTGCCACGAGACACAGGGTTTAATATGGATTAATTTTGGGTGAACTATCACTTTAACCCCTCCCAAAACAAAGCACCACCTACTTTGCCTCTAATTTATTTCATTTCGGTCACTTTTCAGGGCTTGGAAACTCACAATCATGGAGGCGAAAAGAAATCCAGTGAGTGTTTTTCTTGACTTGCAGGACGGATTTCTATTTTTGCTTTAATGTTTCATTCAATTCACATTTCTTTTCACTCTCACAGGTTTTCACATACAATCCCTATGACGATACTTACCAGACCGTTCCGATTGACAGTCATAATGCAGTTTACATCATGCCAGGTACAGGTTGTGGAGGTAATTATACATACACGTACCTTATTCAGAAGAAAGCACAGAGATAGGGTTATTGAATTATAATATATATATATATATATATATATATATATATATATATATATATATATATATATATATATATATATATATATATATATATACACACACTCACCTAAAAGATTATTGGGAACACCATACTGTGTTTGACCCTCTTTCGCCTTCATAACTGCCTTACTTCTACGTGGCATTGATTCAACAAGGTGCTGAAAGCATTCTTTAGAAATGTTGGCCCATATTGATAGGATAGCTTCTTGCAGTTGATGGAGATTTGTGGGATGCACATCCAGGGCACGAAGCTCCCGTTCCACCACATCCCAAAGATGCTCTATTGGGTTGAGATCTGGTGACTGTGGGGGCCATTTTAGTACAGTGAACTCATTGTCATGTTCAAGAAACCAATTTGAAATGATTTAAGCTTTGTGACATGGTGCATTATCCTGCTGGAAGTTGTATGATCAGATGATGGGTACGTGGTGGTTATAAAGGGATGTACATGGTCAGAAACAGTGCTCAGGTAGGCCTTGGAATTTAAACGATGTCCAATTGGCACTAAGGGGCCTAAAGTGTGCCAAGAAAACATCCCCCACACCATTACACCACCACCACCAGCCTGCACAGTGGTAACAAGGCATGATGGATCCATGTTCTCATTCTGTTTAGGCCAAATTATGACTCTACCATCTGAATGTCTCAACAGAAATTGAGACTCATCAGACTAGGCAACAATTTTTCAGTCTTCAACTGTCCAATTTTGGTGAGCTTGTGCAAATTGTAGCCTCTCTTTCTATTTGTAGTGGAGATGAGTGGTACCTGTTGGGGTTTTCTGCTGTTGTAGACTATCCGCCTCAAGGTTGTGCGTGTTGTGGCTTCACAAATGCTTTGCTGCATACCTCGGTTGTAACGAGTGGTTATTTCAGTCAAAGTTGCTCTTCTGTCAGCTTGAATCAGTCGGCCCATTCTCCTCCTACCTCCAGCATCAACAAGGCATTTTTGCCCACAGGACTGCCGCATACCGGATGTTTTTCCCTTTTCACATTATTGTTTGTAAACCCTAGAAATGGTTGTGCATGAAAATCCAAGTAACTGAGCAGATTGTGAAATACTCAGACCGGCCCGTCTGACACCAACAACTATGCCACACTCAAAATTACTTAAATCACCTTTCTTTCCCATTCTGACATTCTGTTTGGAGTTCAGGAGATTGTCTTGACCAGGACCACACCCCTAAATGCATTGAAGCATGAAATTGAACAGGTGTTCCTAATAATCCTTTAGGTGAGTGTGTGTGTGTGTGTGTGTGTGTGTGTGTGTGTATATATATATATATATATACACACACTCACCTAAAAGATTATTAGGAACACCATACTGTTTTTGACCCCTTTTCGCCTTCATAACTATATATATATATATATATATATCAACCTGATGTGCTTCCTTGTAGGAACTCAACATGTCTGGGTGCACAGAAACTCTGATGACAATTTCGGAGAGCAGATTGCTTTGGGACTCCTGGCTGGAATGGCAGCGGGTGCAGCCATGCGTTCACTTCTATGGATGCCCTTCTGGTTCTGTTGAGGACCAGTCGGATAGCACGATGATCACTGGAAGATGAAAGAATATACTGGAAGAGTCGTCCATAAAGCTCGCTGTTCCTGCATAAATATGTAAATATGAGAATAGCTTCAGCTGGTCAATCAAGTATGTAAAAAGCTGATTCTGAGTTTGCTTTAAAGTTCACTATGTAACTTTTGGCCCTCTAGCCAAATTGTATTAGTGATGGGAAGTTCGGTTCTTTTCCGCGAACCGGTTCTTTCGGACAGTTCGTTTCAATGATCCGGTTAAAAAAACCGGATCACCGGTTCTTTTACGTCTTTACGTAATGACGTCATTTCTATCATCCCGGCGGATGAAAATACATTCAAACACATCCATATAAAGTATTTCTAATCAAAACTTAGTATAGTAATAATTATAATTGACATCATCATCATCTTGGAAACATTTTTTCATTTATGTTTTGCAACAGCACTAAATACAGTTTAGTACAGAACTGAATCGATTGTTACAACATCTACTTCAAGATATTAGTTTTATTTCTAGTTTGAGAGACTGTCACTGTCGTGCAAACACTGATGTTTTACACGGATTAAATAAACGTACATTGACAGAATAGGCCTACTTACACAAATCCTCAGTGTTCACCCGTGCTCATGTATTATCAGCATCAGCTGTCCCAGTCCGAGAGAAACAGTTCGGTTACGACGCTATCACGCATGCTCAGTATCTCAGCTCACCGGTTCTCAGAATCGAACATGTCCGAAAGATCGAACGTGTCCGATAGAAACGGTTCTCGATTCTGTACCGGTGATCCGTTGCAACCGGTCGATCTGACTCGAGAACCGCTGTATCAGTGTGTGTGTGTGTGTGTGTGTGCTGAGCACAGGGTGCTGAGCTGCGAACTGCTGCAAGCTGAATAGTCTATATCAAACCTACTGTTTTGATTACATCTATTTTAAAATCTTTATCGACTTAGAAATTAAATAAGATAAAAGCTGTTCCTGAAAATATCATGCATTATTGATAAAACAAATAAATGTTTAATTTGACCGTTTTACAATCTATTGTTTCCAAAACTTTAAAATAATACAGTGACAGCTTTGTTATAATGTTTCCAAACGTGATTAGTTTTATACACTTAACCTTTATTTCGTTCCTCTGAACAAATAACACGCATGCGCAGCTCATCGGCTCATCGGTTCTCAGTATCGAACGTGTCCGATAGAAACGGTTTTGATTCTGTACTGCTGATCCGAGGATCCGACAACCGGTACGTTCGGTTACACGCGCATGCTCAGTATCAGCTGCTCGTGAGTTCATCAGATCTCTCAGCAAAACATGTCTCACTTCAGCTAACGATTGGAGTTACAACATCTACTTCAAGATATTCGTTTTATTTTTTAGTTTGAGAGACTGTCACTGATGGCAGAAAGTTAATCTACAGTATTTGTGGGATCAGCCCTGATTTGAGACGCGAACCGTTTAGAACGATTCAGTTCGATTTGGTGAACTGGTTCGACCGGTTCACTATAAAGATCCGGTTAAAAAGAACGATTCGTTCGCGAACCGGACATCACTAAATTGTATGCATTTTGCAGGAGAACATTGTTTTGGTTGTGCTTTAGCCCTGCATTACTGTTCGGATGAATATGGTTTTCCTACTGCTCATAATAAAACATTCACTACTATATAGGCTATATAATCAGATTAGAAGGAAGAGGATCACAAACTGATTAGCTGAAGACGTTATTGCAGCTATACCCATTAATAGACACTGTACTTCCTTGAAAATAAATTCCAGCACAGTGCTACAACAACCATAATTAAATGACTCTTCCCAATAGATAATGCTTAACAATGAACTCTGTTATAGAGCTACATATAGCACTTTGTTTAAAAACAGCATCTCTAAATCACTTTTCCAACATTTCAAATCCCTTAGTTCTCACTGTCTCCGAAAAGCCAGTGTTGATTCTTGTTTTATTACAAGCTCTGTTGCGTTCTCTTTTTGCCAGCAAACTGTACTGTTTTTTTTTCTAAACGAGTGAGGTTCGAAATGTAGCATGCTCCATGTCAACCTTTCTCGTTCATTGTGACAACTAACCTACGCAATTTCCACACCATACACACATCAAGGTAGTTGGTGTCATTAAAAACTTTTGTCTCCACCTGGGATAGGGTCTCCATCAGCCCGAGTGATCCCATTGGCTCAAAGAACTTATAATAGGTACTATTTTTAGTAGCAGGCAATTTTTTTGGTTTGTTTGTTATAGCTTACCGAGTTAGCTTAGCCTATATACACCATGCATTTGAATTTACCCAACATATATAAGTGTTAAATGTCCAAATATTTGGAGCAAATTTTCTATTCTCAGATTGTCTATGGGCGAGTGCCGTATAATATTGCAATTTCCTGTGAAAACCATCCAGACACGTCTAAAATATAAACACTTATAATAAGCTTACCATAAATCAGGGTAAGACAGAAACACATTTTGGAAGAGAGATTGATGTTTGCACATTAAATTACAGTGCACCTTCAATAGTTTAAAGAAAACAGACCTGTTCTAGCTGCTCAAATTGAACAGAAAATGACTGTTTATCTCCAATTGGTGAAATATCAATAGATATTTCTAACACAGAATAATTCTGCACATAACAAAATGATTGTATTTTCTTGCTGCTATGATCCTGCTTTGTGTATAATGTAGAGCTTTGCAAACATGTTGTGTCCATGATTTTGTCAAGATACAAGAGTTCCTATTTGTAGGACTATTTATAAATAGCTTCAGATTTTTTCTTACTACAGGTCACTTGAACCTTTATGTCCTATAGGCCAGGGGTTTTCAAACTTTAAGATGCCAAGGACACCCAAATATGAACCTTAATGAGGGATCCCCATATAATTTAATGTAAGAAAAAGCAAAAAAGTTAAATAAATACTGTGACATTATAAATAAAATTTCCAAGCTTAAATTGCTTATACGTAATGTTGGATGTATAAACCTGAAAAAGAACATTTTCAGTTAGAAATTATTTGTATAAGCAACTTTCACAATAAATGTAAGTAAGCATGCAACTACTGTGTTAAGAATACTGCCTTACAACCCCAGTGAGTGAAATAAAGGGGACTAGTGAGAAAAATTCAAAGAAACAAAGCAGATATAAAGAAATTATGTATTTAGTAAAAAAGGAGAGAAACATTTAGAAATGAAACGGAGTAGACTTTATCCATTTTTGCTTTGCCTTTTTATTCTCTGAAATTTTGTGGGGACCCCTTAAAACCTTCTGGAGGTCCCCGGACCCTAGTTTGAAAACCCCTGATATAGGCTATGGCATGAGGTTTGACCGTCAGACCGTTGATTGCTCTCCAAATATAAGAATCTTGTATTTTCTTTCCACTGTCTTCCTACGCCTCATGATGCTTTGCGAGAATTTAAGAGTCAGCTTAAGGTTCACTCTATGAATGCAATAAGAAGCGTGTTCAAAAACTGTGTACAATAAGATGACATCAATCAACTCAGTGACTGCATAATGGAATCAGTTCTCATGACTGACCACTAGAGGGGGGCCTGTTTGTGCACTTAGTTGCAAATGTAAAAAGTTATAAACTTGAAATTGTTTTGCAACACTTATAAATAAAAAGCTGCTACCACATAAAGAATCTCAAAACATCTGGAATTTATTTTCTGTGTTTGCAATCAATGCACAATTCCTGCACATATTTCAATATACTCATACTGTATTTTTTAATTTTCTGTCTGCACTTGTTTTACAAACAAGCGTTATACATTATCAATCAATCAAAACTAAAGAAAAATAATGTTGCTAAATAAAGATTTTATTAGGGATGTCTCAAAATGCTGATCAATTTTGGCAGTGCAAATAATGAGTATTGGTGTCAAGCAGCACTGCCAGACGAAAACTGGTTAAAACCCATTTTAAATTAGTGAGACACTTTAAAGAAAACAACCCCCAAAAAATTACACAAAACGCACTGGAAACGTTTAGATCAGTCTGAGGACAAAACATCACTGTACATTTAAAAAAACAAATGTGGCAGCTGCTTTGGGAAAGAATATCTAAACGTCTCCATGAACAACGAAGAACCAAACAGTGTTTAAAAACAAAACGGTACAAATAAATATTAGGGTTCATGGTTGATTCAACAAATCAAAAAGAAAACAAACCACATCTAGTGTGTCAATATTAAAACGAATCAAACTTTACAATGCTAATAAAAAAAAAAGCAAACCAGTGGAAGCCCAATAAAACAAACCATTGAAGGCAACGGCTGCATATTTTCTGTTATAACGGATATGATACTTCCCTTAATATACATATTTCTTTACAATAACCGTATCTCTCTTAGACTAAGCTATTGGCTTTCTAATGCTCAAAATAAGAAGGAAATCAAATAAAAAGCATCTAAGCAGAAAAAAGCACAGTGCTTCAGGGGCAACCGAGCAAAAAGCAGCACTTGTTTCTCAAAAACATTTGTTTTTACACTTTCCTTTCTTCTCTCTGAAGAAGAGACATCAACAACTCCACAGATTCAACATGCTGTAGCCACATATGATGAAACCTAGAATTGGAATTTCCCAAAAACATTATTTTGCAAACTTTTCATCCATCTCTGCACCATTATGATGGTCATTGCATATTCAAATCTGGATATCCTTCTCCTAATAGCCATTTCATTTATTTATCTTGTTTTGCTCCTATTCATGTCATGTTCATTACAGTAATATAAGTATTATTTCACATATAACGGAACATGGACAAAAAACAACAACCACACTTTATAAAGCGTTTTGAGTGGAAAAACAAAAGCACCACAAAAGGTGTACGGTTAACGGAAACAATTAATAGAAAAGCAACATCATACACATCCACGTTGTGCTTTCGAATTCAAAGTCATTTGAGTGGGTCAGTGGTAAGCATGGTAATGAGGGTGATGATGGGTAGTGTTCTACTCCATCCGGCTGGGCGGAGCTTCTGCAGAGTATCCAGAGAGATGCTGCGAGTGCAACTAAGAGCGTCTGAAAGACTGACAATAAGAGACACGGCACAGAAATGTCGACTGAAGCCTCAGCATGAACAGCCGCCTTCACTGACCGGCTGCTCTGGTGGCTTTTCTAATTTTATGTCGATCACTGAAGGAATAAGGAATTAAGGAAAAACATGATGCTTTTGCACAACAACACTTATTCAGATGGACAACTGAGTATTATTACAAGCAACAAACTGTGAAAAGCCCAATCACATATGCAAGCATACATAATTTGTGTAGGATACTGTCCTCTCTGCTCTTGTCTTGTGTGCTCTCCATACCAGGAAGAGCTGCTGCTACACGCCGGAAAAGCTTAATAGACAAGCACAAACACCCATTATTAAACTCTCAAACCGGGATCAGGAAAAACAAGCAGTGTGCGGGTGTGTTTGAGATAGTTTGCATTCAGAAAAGTTGAATATTTAATCATCTGGTTTCTTCTGAAGACAGCGCTATGAGAGAAATGCTCAGTAATGGTCTTTTTAAATAATAATTTAATAAAGTTTGGGATTCACAATTTGATTCTCAATCATTACATCATGCCTTTTTACGCATTGAATCAAGTCAAATCTCAGTCACACTCACCTGTTTGACATTATATCCCGCTTTAGCACTAGTTTCAATAAACATTACATTCAGTTCTTTGGCTTTCCTTTCTCCTTCCTCGATAGATACTTGCCTGAAATGAGCCCAAAAACACATGTAATCATTACTATTTGCTCATAGATTTCTTCAATACTAGATAAAACAGCTTGACTGAATAATCAACTGATATTTAGGCATTTTGAGCAGATTAGTTAATTTGTGACATTCAAAAAGATACCAATGTGCCATGTTAATGGATAAATAATTTCTGTTAATTTAGTGAAATATTTTTATCAAATATTAATTTTTTTTGTGCACATACATGACCTAAACCAAAAGTTTGTGGTCTGAAAGATTTTTTTAATGTGGCTGCATTCATTTAATCAAATATACAGTAAAAAGAGCAATATTGCAATTTAAAATAAACTGTTTTCTATTTTAATATACACTGTATTGCCAAAAGTATTGGGACATCCCTCCAAATCATTGAATTCAGGTGTTCCTATTATTTCCATGGCCACGGGTGTATAAAACCAAACACCTAGGCATGCAAACTGCTTCTACAAACATTTGTGAAAAAAATGGGTCGCTCTCAGACGCTCTGTGAATTCAAGCGTTGTACCGTGATAGGTTGCCACCTGTGCAGTAAGTCCATTTGTGAAATATAATCATTACTATATATTCCACGTTAAACTGTGTGTGGTATTGTAACAAAGTAGAAGCAGTTGGGAACAACAGCAAAGTGGTAAGCCACGTAAAATCACAGAGCAGGGTCAGCACATGCTGAGGCGCAGTGTGCAGAAGTGGCCAACTTTTCTGCAGAGTCAATAACTACAGACCTCCAAACTTTGTGTGGCCTTCAGATTAGCTCAAGAACAGTGCAAAGAAATCTTCATGGAATGGGTTTCCATGGCCGAGCAGCTGCATCCAAGCCTTACATCACCAAGTGCAACGCAAAACAAAATGGTGTAAAGCACGCTGCCACTGGACTCTAAAGCATTGGACTCTCTCTGGAGTGACAAACCACGTTTCTCTGTCTAGCAATCCGATGGGTTAGTCTGGGTTTGGCGGTTGCCAGGAGAACTGTACTTGCCTTGACTTCATTGTGCCAAGTGTAAAGTTTGGTGGAGGGGAGATTATGGTGTGGGTTGTTTTTCAGGGGTTCGGCTTAGCCCCTTAGTTACAGTGAAAGGAACTCTTAATGCTTCAGGATACCAAAACATTTTGGAAAATGTCCTGCTCCCAACTTTGTGGGAACAGTTTGGGGGTGGCCCCTTCCTGTACCAAACATGACTGCACACCAGTGCACTAAGGAAGGTCCATAAAGACATGGATGAACGAAATTGGTGTGGAGGAGGTTGACTGGCCTGCACAGAGTCCTGATCTCAACCCAATAGAACACCTTTGGGATGAATTAAAGTGGGCATTGCGAGCCAGGTCTTCCCATCCAAACTCAGTGCCATCAGTGGCCATAAACACTCCTGAACCTTGTGTAAAGCCTTCCCAGAAGAGTTGAAGCCAACTCCATATTAAACCCTACAGATTAAGAATGGGATGTCACTCAAGTTCATGAGTATGTAAAGGCAGACATCCCAAAGCTTTTGGCAATATAGTGTAGATTTGAATATATAATTTATTCCTGTGATGGCAGAGCTGAATATTCAGCATCATTACAGTCTTTAATGTCAAATGATCCTTCAGAAAGCATTCTAATATGCTGGTTTATTAAATATTTATTAGTATCATGCTGCTTAATATATTTGTGCAAACTAAATTATTTTTAGGATTCTTTTACAACTGCAAAGTAAAAAAAAAAACTGCAATTGTGCAACAAACTATGTCAAAATGTTCCTAATAAGTTGCAACCGTTTAAACGAACCGTTTATCTGCAAGATCTGTTTTGTTTCCCACCAGCATGATTATGACATCACTTCCTCTTTCTGTTCGGACATCATCAATCCACTTGGTGGTCTGCTGGAACGAGTTGACATCTGTCGAGGGGATTTCAGAGACACTGGGTTAAAACTTAAGATTAGCCTTAAGGAGTCTATGGGGGAATCCCAGGATCACTGACAGGGAGACAAAACTTGCAGGTAGAAAAAAACACAAGGATAAAATAAGAGGAAAGACAGAAGGAAGTTCTAAAGCTGGAAGCGACTCATGAATGTGTCAACAGGAACTCGGCCTGCAGAAGAAGAAAAAAATAAATAGACAAATCATCTTTCATCTACATTTTATCAGTCTGTAAAAAGGTGAATGAATGAATTTTGTTGTTATAAAATAATTTACATTTTTATATGAACAAAAATTAAGTAAACATAACATTTAACGTTTGATGAAAAATATTAATATTTCTATTGAATATAAAAATGTACTGTCGAAAATAAAAATGGAACTTAGGAACTTTTTTAGAAAAAGATATATTCTCTCACTATGAAAACGGTATTATTTAGCCGTTTATTAACAACATAGATCTGCACTACATTTTAGCTGCTAATAAACCAATGGCCTGTTATCCTTTAAATGCGAAGATATGCATGTAGCCCAAAACAAAGATTTTTTTGAAATTTTTCGAATTGAAATTGCAAAGCAAAAAAAAAAAAACAGTTACAAATAAGAAAGAAGGCAAAAAGAATGAAAATCACAGAAAACTCAAAGGATGTGAAGAAAAAAAAAAAGGCGTTGAGAGGACAGACATCTTTCCTCTTCCTTGAGTTCTGCCGCCGAGGAGCCACACTCACTTGTGATGTCAAAGACTACCACGGCAACCGTAGAGTCCCGGATGTAGCTGGGAATCAGACTGCGGAAGCGCTCCTGTCCTGCTGTGTCCCACAGCTGCAGCCGCACCTGACCAAATATTTTAGCACCAGAGTTCCAGCAGAGAGAGGGAGAGAGAGAAAGAGAGAGAGAGAGAGAGAGAGAGAGAGAGAGGGGGGGAGAAAGGGGAAGAGGTAAGAGGAGGGGAACTGGACGCAGAGCGGGTCTCAGATACCTACTTGTGATGTCGTAAACTACAACAGCAGCAGCAGAGTCTCTGATGTAACTGGGAATGAGGCTACGGAAACGCTCCTGTCCTGCTGTGTCCCAAAGCTGCAGCCTGATCTGTGTGAATGGAGAACAAACAAAAGAAAAAGAGGGGAATAAAGGAAAAAAAAGAGAGGAGAAATTAAATGTTCAAAGGGGAGATGGTAAAAAAAAAGGAGTGGAATGAAACGTAAGAAAAAAGAAAAAGCAAAGTGGATCGAAAGGATTTTTCAAGCTGAGGATTCGGGTTACGGTGCACATTAAGATATTCAGATGGACTCATGTTAGTAGGTTTATAGGACCCTATAATTTCCACAATGCAAAAAACATGTAAAGAATCACTGAAGCCAATTGACCTATCGGTAAGCCCCGCCCCCAGCCTTAGTTACTTTTGCTAACTCGGACAAACAAACAGATTTGCTATGTCTTACAATGACAGCTGTCAGTGTGTAATCCTCATCCCAAGATGTTTTTGGACACAAAATGTAGCGTATACCCCATCTAAACGATGACCAAACTTTTCAGGTGGTTTATGAAGTTTATTATATACACATTACGTTTTTCACTTTTTCACAAAATCACCTGAAAATCAGCTGAACAAACAAAGCGTGCGCATTACGTCTCATTCAGAAACTCTATCTCCGTTGCATCATCATTAACATACACCGCAAATTACACAAAAGCACTCATACAACTAACAAAAAAATAAACATATACAGACCATGTGCCTTTTCGTGGGTGCAGTTTATAACTGGTAAATCTGTATCTGCAAAACAACTATGATAAACTGCATCCGAGCTCTCCCTTTCACTACCTGTAAACTATAATATCCATCAAAATAGGAGTCCCTCAACTATATAGTAACATATAACGTAGACCTTAAACATATTTAAACTCACAAAAATATCAAAAATAATAACAAAACAAACTAAACGATAAGAATATGAGGAGAAGCCTTATTACGATCGCCGATGATAACATCCAGGATCAACACTGTTAATGTACCACAGGGTTAACGTTAGTTAAATTAATTTACATGTAACGTTGACCATCTTAATATTGGTAGATACAATGAAATGTAGACCATTGTTTGTGTGTTTTTTATTTAACTGAACACTGTTACATGACATAACAGTTAGTTACCCATCACTTACTTTAATCATAACTTTATGAGATTATAACAACCAAAAAATCCTCTCAGGATACCTGGAATGAGTGTTACAGTACCCCAGGAACATTGTTTTAACATTTTTGTAGCCTAAACACCATCAAACCAATGACAGCATCAGATTTTCCAATGTTTCTCTATGGCGCTGAAACCTAAAGATGTCCGAGTTCCAGTGCTCGTGCAGCTGATGCTCAACTGCTATTGGCTCATCTGCGTTCGAGGGGCGGGGCTTACCGATAGGTCACTTATAAACATGGAATGTCACGGAATTTGGCAAGTTTTGGATAAATTATCTAAAGTAGGGAAGTGCAATTAAAGGGATAGTTCACCCAAAAATGCAATTTCTGTAAATCATTCTTAGCCTCAAGTTGTTCCAAACCTTTTGAGTTTCTAAAAGTTTCTCTCTTCTGTTGAAAACCAAAGATGATATTTTGAAGTATGTCAGTAACCAAACAAGTAATTCCCATTGATAGGGGAAAAAAACTATGGAAGTCAATGGGGACCATCAACTCTATGGTGGTTACCAACATTCTTCAAAATATCTTCTTTTGTTCATCAGAAGAAAGAAACAGGTTTGAAACATCTTGAGTAATGACAACATTTTGGGTGAGCTATCACTTTAATCAAATTGCGAAAACACAACACTGGATTAAAAAAATTATAATTATAGGGCCCTTTTTATTATATACAAAAAGTAATAATAATAATAATCAAGTTGTAAAACATTTGTCAATTCAATTGATATAAACATGCTTATTGATTAATAAAATGTAATTAACCAATTGAAATATAATCAAGAAAAATTAAAACAGAAAGCAGAATTTGGGAAAATTAAATACTTTAATTTTGTTGAACTTTTAATTATTGCTGAATTGTATGAGCTTCATTTGAATTAATTAGACATGTTTTTTTATTACAGAAATTTTATTTAACCAATAAAATAAATCAGAGTCCATAATGTTTTTAACTGAAGAGGGGGAAACAGAATTTGAAAAAAATAATTAAATGGAAATTATTATTAAATGGAAATAAATGGCCCTAGGGTTATGGTATGGGTTATGCTATCAGGACTGCAGATCTTCAGAGTGAAACATTCCCACTCAAATCTAATCAAGAAGAACAATTTGTTAGAGTAAGAAACACACAAAAGTGAACAAATAACTAGACAGGTAGATGTACAGCAAGAGATAGAGAGAAAAAGGGCTGAAGCAATGGACACACCAGGTGGAGAGAGGCACAGGACTTTCTCATAGTTTATATTGGGCTTATACAGACACCTCTCACTAAACGTTCGAATCAACGTTCAACAAAGCAAATAAAAAAACTAGGGCTGCACAGTATAAGTTGTATACATTAAAATAACGATACATTTCCATAAAGAAAGAACATTAACAATATTTTAAAAATGCATTAAATTCATATTAACTGTAATAAATTCACTTACAATGTTTTTAAAATGACACACTGTAACACCATAGAGTACTGACCAATGCAAGCTTTAAAAAAAATTATCCAAACAAATCCCTCAATAATCAAGTTAATAATCAACCGCAACCGGTCCTGTACCATGATGGTATTTTAGCAAACTCAGGGTTACAGGATTAGTTTTGAGTTGACAAAACCAAACCAAACCAATCAATTTAGGCTTTGTTGCTGATCATCAGTTTTCCCTGTCAACTCTTTGATTCTGAGTTTAGAAGATTAGCTGTGGCAAAAGTAGTGAACAGCCAGTTCAATTCAAGGTGAGATTAATTTCTCTCTTTTGGAGAATATTACATGATTGAAAAATATTAAGAACTTAAATGTATACAAAAAGAATAAAAGAGCGGTCTATGAAAGAGGACAACTTAAAAGAAAATCTTAGTACATCAGTGCAAGTAAAAGTTAGTTTAGTTGATATATAGATCACATAGTCATTTTTAAAGCTTTATTTATTGATTTTAAAGCTTATTTGTATGACCTTTATATAGTCTATTTATATTAATTTGAACAAAGTACTTATTAATGATTAACTAAAATGATACATGTAATTGATTATGGGTATACTAATTACATAAATTATATCTAAATCATTCAAAATTATTATTATTATTATAAATAAGCATTGCTAAAAGCCAAACACGTTTGTCTTTAAAAACCATTTGCTATGTAGTGACCTTTAATTTGGAGTAAAACCTGGACTGACTTTATTGCTTCAGAGGTGCTTCACTTTGCTCACAACTGATCTGTCCAATTTCAGTTTGAGATCTCTTATCCAGAACATAAGCTGCTCCGGAGAAGGTTATTCGTGGAGTGCAGGTTACTATGGAGATGAACACAGCTAAAAGCCAAACCACTTAAATGGTATCTAAAACCCAGGATTGGCACAAACTAAGCTTAAAGCTACACTGTGTGATATTTTCCCCCATCTAGCTGTGTAAAGGTATATGACCATCCAGTGAATAATAGTTTCTGTTCCTCTCAATTCTGATTTCGTTTTAACTCTTACGGTGGCCAATTTAGTCCAAGATTAACATGGCAATCCCCCTCTTCACATTCAACACAGTGTCATTGAGTGTTCAAACGCGAAAAGTGAAGCTTGAATTTATGGGTATGTCCCTCTTTGGCTAATGTACTTTCAAGATGGAGGGGCAACATGGCGACCGGCATTCGAACCCCTCACCCGTATGCATTTTCAATGGCATATTATAAACTTACGAGAATACTTTATTACTTGAAAGAAGTAAATATACATTAATGAGCACATATATTTTTGAAAGAACTAAGTGTTTTTAGCTAAGAGTAAACAAAAAAAGTTCCACAGTGTAGCTTTAAACATATCTGGCTAGCCAGCTAAACCGGCTTCATGGTACAGGCCCCAGATGTGCGTGTCATTTAAACACCGGTAAAAAACTGTATTTATATGTTCATGCATTTCATTCCTTCAAATTATTGAAAGACACATGCATTCATTGGTAAATCAAAAAATATTGACTTACTGTTCTGTCCTCAAGATACATTGTTTTCGACAAGAAATCGATTCCTATTGTCGCCTGAAAAGGAAAAGCAACAAAACGTTTAAGGAAAATGACACTAATCCACGCAACTGATAAGAAACTTCCAAAATGGGAACCAAAGAAATCAGAACACAACAAGTCAGAAAAAAGATTAACTTACCTGGTAGGTATTATCGAAACTGTCATACATAAATCTGGTAATCAATGACGTCTTTCCAACTGCAAAACCAAATGAAAAATGTACTAGTGGTTACTATCAAATCAATACATCTTTGAACAAACGTTGACATTTTGCATCACTTTCATTGAAAATACATTTTGAATGCAGAAGGAAAAGAAAGATCCAACCAATTACACAAATAAATGTCTATATCATATGTGTCCATCTATCAGTTGACACTGACATGCAAACATTAGATTTCACAAGGTCATTCAAAAAGTATAACTTTATTTTAAAAGCTTAAATAAAGTGCATAAATGCATAAACCTGCGCGCAATTTATTTCTGATTCAGATCAGATGAAACATTCAGGGCAATTGAAATGAATCTAAAAACGGTGAATGAAATGAACACATGCATAGACCGACATGCATGTCTATGTAAATATATGCAAATAGTTTTGTTTATTTTCCTATTCAAATTTTTTTGAAATCCAAGAAAAAGCCATACTCTCTTACACATGTCTAGTCTTACTAATGTTTACAAAATAATGCTAGATGATCTGTGTTCATGCTTTATACTAATTTACACAGAACCTGCAATTATGGTACCAGGGGCCTATTGCACAATACTAGGATAAGGGATTAAGCCGGGATATTTGGGTGATCCTGGCTCAATTTATCCACTAATATACAGTTATCGTTCATTATCGTTATCGTTCTTGGTATGAGTTTGCCTTCAGGGTATGTTTACATGACAGCTGTGTACTAAAATTTGCATTAAAATGACAAGATCCCCAAGATATCCCGGCTTAATCCCTTATCCTAGTTTTGGCCCCAGGTGAGGGTTTCCTCTGGGTTTTTTTTGTTTTTTATTAGCCCCGTTTCCACCAAAATTACCCGGAACAATTTGTACCAGGAACTTTTTTACAGGAACTTTTCTCCCCCCCAGACCTGCAGCTGTCTGCGTTTCGACCGCGATAAAGTTCCGAGAAGATTAGGCAAATAGTCCGGTGATGTAGGACTGCACGCGACTGCTCCTCCAAATCAGTGAAGGACATGTAATCATTTTTAAGTGTACCGATTGAAAGGACTGTTTACATGAGACGTTATCTAAACCGATCTGATGTTTACATGTGATGACTTTCAATCGCAATCATTTTGTCACATGCAGTTTGTCTGCCGCATCAAAAATGTCGCCGCTGTTTTCTCCAGCAGCTGAATGTGTTTACTGTAGCCATAGCAACTCTTAACGGCCACCAGGACTAATACAGTATTATTTATATCTATTTGTTGTAAAGTGTAATAATCATCCCAGAGAAAAAAATCTTCTGTCAGGCGCAGTTAAAGTAAAAACTGCCCGGGGCAATATACGTTGTGTCATTACTCCAACATTATCTTCATAACTCACGAAATAAAAAGTTTACCCCTCAGAAAAATTTACTTTCCTCTCTTGTCAACATGAGCGCGGCGAGCGCCGTGACGCCGTCACGTCATGTAAGGACACACACTTAAAAGTAATCGGTCAGGTCGTTTACATGGTGAAAAAATAATAATAACGAGTATGGAAGAGATTCAAGCTGTGCTGCTTTTGCTGGTTATGTATAGGTTTACGAGGTAATTAACCACGACAGAAAAGAGCACTAATATGCAGATTCAGCAGCATGCAGCATATTCAGAAAGCTTGTAAAGCTAGATTTAAAATGACAATATATTATTATCAGCTATTACGGACATTGAACGTGAGATGGCTGAGACGACCGCGCGCCACCAGACAGAGAGCAAGACTGATATTTACTGAACGCAGAACGAACCTCGCAAAAGACTTTTAAAAATGCCTGTTGAACTTAAAAATGCTGCGTGATCTAAACCAATCAGCATGTTCAGCGCCCAAGTCCCGCCCTCGAAAGTTCCTGAACTTTGAAAAAGTACTACCTCGCGAACAGGGCCGTTTGGAGGGGGAAATATTTACCCGGAACTTCATTTATACCCTGGTTCCTGCGGTCTAAACACACGAAGTACCACCCAAAGTTCCTAGTTCCTGGGTAAAGTTCCTGTGGTGGAAACGGGGCTTTAGATTGACAGGCCACCTGTGTCTGGGCCAAATATCTCAGAAAGGGGAATTCATCTTAATACAGAGACTTTAAAGGGGTGGTTGCATTCGATTTAACTTTAACTTTAGTTAGTGTGTAATGTTGCTGCTTGATCATAAACAGTATCTGCAAAGGTACAGCACTGAAAGTTCAGTGCAACGGAGATATTGTCTTCTAAAGTTATGGCAGTTTATTGCCTACAAAAACGGTCGGTTTGGACTACAACGAGCTTCTTCCCGGGTTGGTGACATCCTAAACCCTTGCTAGTCACCGCAGATGTGACTTCTGCCCGTAATGGTAAGGGCTGTGTGTTTCCGGACAACCTGTGCTTGGCACTTCAGCCAATAAAAATACATCAGCAATCTAAGACCACTGCGCTTTTCTGAGGGATGGGCTTCATAGAAGCAGGAAGCAAATGAGCTGTTCAAAGGACAGTGGAGACAGTGGTGTGGAAAAATGCAGCGTAAAGCCTCGTTCACACCGCCAGCGATTTTGTCGCTGCATGTCGCCAGCGCCAGAGATTCATGTCGCTAGTGGGCGTTCCCACTACACGGGTTGCATATAAACGTCATTAAATATATTTGTACTATAGTACCGTTTTTATTACTAGTGTTTTGCAGAACAGAGCAAGTTATTAGAATACATACACACTGTACTGTACTTGGTAGACCATATTGCATGCAGTTTAGTCAAAACTTACTTTATATCCCCACAATCCCAGACACGTTTTTCCATGCATCATTTTTTTAAATGTGTCTCTGTATGTAGGCTACACAGAGACATATTATAAAGAACAGGGGGCTTGCTAAAAGCTAATATCAACAACTCCTCCGGACACCGCAGTAAAGCAGACGGATCACGTGCACTCCACTGACTTCACTCCTATTGGTTGTCGCTCGCGAAAATCGCTTCTCGTTTGCATAAAGTTGAAATTTCTGAACTTTTGTCGCGCGTCTCGTGTCGCTTGACACGCCCACATTCTGTCGCCAACGGTCACTGTCGCTCGTGTCGCCGGAAGTCGCCAGTGCTCCATTGAAATGAATGGGATCGTGTCGCTTTGTCGCTGCGTGTCGCTGGCGGTGTGAACGAGGCTTAAAATAAAAAAATTAATAAAAAAATATATAAATACATGTTATACTGCGTCCCATAACACAACCAAGCCATAAAAAAACCACAGAACCACCCCTTTAAAGTTTTATTCACCCCAAAAAAGAAAATTATGTCATGAATTACTCACCCTCACATCGTTCTAAACCCCGTAAGACCTTTGTTCATCTTCGAAACACAAATTTAGATATTTCTGATGAAATCCAAGAGCTCTCTCCCTCCATAGACAGCTATTTAATTAACACTTTCAGGGTTCAGAAGGTAGTAAAGACGTCGATAAAATTGTCCATGTGACTACAGTTGTTCAACCTAAATTTTATGAAGCGACTAGAATACTTTTTGTATTCTTCAACAATTTTTTCACGTCCGTGTCAGTCTCCTACGCTGTTGACGTAGTAAATATAGTGCAGAGCTATGTCAGAATGCCAGCATTGCATTGGCGAAGCTGTTCAGGTGAACACCACAATGTATGTGTCGTGTGATGCTGAAGCAGGAGCTAGCCAATGGTAAGCCACCGCCATAGAACTCGGAGGTGCTACACGGTTTACACTACGTCAACTATGAAGGAGACTGACACAGACTAGAAGAGATTGTTGAATAGTTATTCTTACTTAATAGCAAGTAGTTATTTTTTGCGCACAAAAAGTACTCATCTCTTCATAAAAATTAGGTTGAACCACTGTAGTCACATGGGCTATTTTAATGATGTCTTTACTACCTTTCTGGACCTGTGTTCATTAAAGGGGGGGTGAAACACTCAGTTTCAGTCAATCTCATGTCAATCTTGAGTACCTATAGAGTAGTATTGCATCCTTCATATCTCCGAAAAGTCTTTAGTTTTATCATATTTATAAAAGAAATATAGGCTGTACCGAGTCTTTCCGGAAAAAACCGAGCGCCTGGAGGCGTATCGTGTGGGCGGAGCTAAAGAATGACAAGCGCGCAAAGCGGCGACGTCCTCAAGCGTGGAGAAACCCATCTATCTCAGCTAATACAGATAATGATCCACAATCAAATCTGAGGGAGAAATAAATTGAACAGGAGAAACGGCATCAGCAGGACGTCCGTCTCTGTGGTATGTAAGTTACTGTATTTAATGGCCTCTCCACATTTCTGTGTGTTTACTCGCAGAGTATGAGGACATGATTCGGTTTATGGACTATTGTATGCGACTAGACCTTAGAAGTAGCAAGCAAAACGGTTTTGCACGTCAGAATACTGTAACGTTATACAGAGAACAACAATGGAGTAACCGTTAGCGCATTTGAATGACGAAGCACGCGATCGTGTCGTTTACTGATGTTTACTCATGCGACGGTAGCCAATAGCAGAGACATTTGAAGCAGTTTAAGTTAACTCACCGTCGAAGCTTTATCGCTGGGACCGCTCCGTCAGAAACACACTTCTTTGGTATGATTTGGTAAAGTCCTGTGACAGCAGTGGCGTGTAAATCCATTTTGAGACGCAACTGAAACGATGTTGTCAAGCTTCCCGTCATTTCTGCGTTCAAATCGGTTCAAATGCAGCGCTGCCTTCCCGGAATGCTGTGCTGAAGAGTTGAAGTCGCTCGACGTCACCCATAGGAATAAAGTGGAGCGCGGCGCCGTTCACGGACGACTGGATCTGCAGCTGAGAGACTGTTTACAGCGTGCTCTAGTCACGCGCGCGCGCACCCTATCGGGAGAAGAGCCCGTACGGCCCATACAAGGACCTTCCGCTCTTATTAACGTCAAGTAGACCCATACTCGAAAAAAACTCGCCGAAACTTGTGAGAAACCGGAAGGAGTATTTTTGACATAGAAATACTCCATCAAACGTCCAACATTAGTTTTTGAAACTTTGTCTATGTTTAGGATGGGAATCAAAGTCTTTAACAGTGTAAAAAGCTCAGTATGCATGAAACAGCATTTCACCCCCCCTTTAAATTGCTGTCTATGGAGGGAGAGAGCTCTTGGATTTCATCAGAAATATCCTCCATTAGTGTTCCGAAGATGAAAAAAGGTCTTATGGGTTTAGAACGACATGAGGGTGATTAGCCTAATTAAAGGTAGAGAGGTAAGAATGATCTAAAACACTTGTCCAAATTTGTTTAAACTTTCTTTATATGTCAACACATAATTAAAATGTAAGTACTAACTATCTGCAATAATCGCTCATTATTTTCATCCGGGATGAAACAAGTGATTGGCTTGGGCGACTGTCACTCTCTCTCGCTACCATGGCTATCACCCCTTTTGCTACAGGATCTGCCCACATGCGCGCAAGAGCAAAATAATGGCAGAAAAAGAGCATTCAAAATTCAGACTGCCGGGTTTTGCAGTCAGTGAAGGCAAACAATGCAAAAAAAGGAAGACAATACAAGAAAAGGCAATGCACAAAAAGTCTTTGGATGAACAAAGAAATCAAACGCGAGTAAATATCGCCGTGGCTTTCCAACGATGGCGAGAACTGAGCGACCTCAAGGGGCTGAAAAGCGACTCCTCGATGGCTGTATTTCTGCTAGACAGGTAATCTTTCATTTTTGGGTTTATGTTTTCATGAAGCATGTATCACTAGCACATGTAGCTGCCTAATATAGCTAACATAACATTACTTAGCATAAAGTTACAATGTTACAGATTTAGCGAGCCATTAGTAGAGATGATAAATCCTCAATATGCTTAGCTCAAGTTGATTGCTCTCGTGTTGAATTTTGCAAAATGTAACTTTAGATAACAAAATGCATGTGTAAAAGCCAAGGGGGTAATCTAGCGCTCGGAAAGCGTTCCACCCCTAGGGGCTGCCATTGCTAACCAAGCCATCACCTGCTGTTAGCATCCCATTGACTCCCATTCATTTTTGAGTCACTTTGACAGTGAATAACTTTACATCTGAGGCGTTTAAAGACTCCATTTATCTACTGTTTATTTCTAAAGAAACACGACAATGCATAAAAGGCTCCATTACCTTGTATCTTACACTATCGCCCCGCAGAAGCTGTTTTTGTAAAAATAGGCTAACTATTGCGTCATAACCAACGCGACTCTGTCGCACAGTTGAGAAATTACCGTATAGACCTGAGGAGACGCTCGCAGGCAATCTTTTACTGTCTATGAGACAGTCGGGGGGACGTGTAGACATAAAGTCTGATAAAGTCAAGGGTTGTTAGGGTTTCAATTCTTACCTACCCTACCTTTAATGAGAGATTTTTCATTTTTGGGTAAACTAACCCTTTAATGCAGTTTTCAAACTGGGGTCCGGGGACCCCTAGTGGCTGTCCAGAAGGTTCTAAGGGGTTTCAGAGAACTTTCAGAGAATTAAAAGACACAGCAAAAATGGATAAAGTCTCCCAAACATTCTAACGGTTTAATTTCAAAATGTTTCCCACCTTTCTTGCCGTGCCTTTCAGAATTGTATACGTTTTGCTTTGTATCCTTCAAGTGAGTGTTTCTCACTATAGTACCCTTTATCTTGCTCACTGGGGCTCTTAACGCATTACATAAGCTGAAAATACATTTATTGTGAAAGTTGCATATACAAATAATTTTTGATTGAAAATGTTCTTCTTCAGGTTTGTATTTCCAACATTAAGTATAGCCAATTTAAGTTTGGAAACAATGTGTTGTATTTATAAATGTCACACAGTTTATCTAACACTAAAATGTTTTTCATACATAAAAATATCTAGATGGATTTTAGGAAGGGGGTCCCCCATAAAGGTTCATCATATTTGGGGGTCCTTAGCATCATAAAGTTTAAACTCTTTTAATGTTATCGAATAGGCAGTGCTGGTGTTTATATTCTTATGAACATAACAGTTATCCTAAGCTTTGAAATATGAGTGTTTAGTAGCTAGAAGACCCCGAAAAAAATCCAGCATGTCAGCAAAACACAGTCAAGCATGATAATATAATGTTCACACGGGAGACAGACAAAAATATACTGTGAAATGAATATGAAATTCAGTTCAAAACCAGACAGCCGAAATCTGATTTCACTACATTAGTGATGGCATCTCATGAATGTTGTAGGTTTTATTTGGCAGTGATGATATTTGCTGAGAGTTATAAGAGTGATTTTTGATGATACTTTACTCTCTAAACCAAACACTCACAAACCTGTTGATATTAAAATATTAAAATAAAAACTTGTTTTAGCTGATGTAATAACATTTGAAGTTGTCATAACTATCATACATGTTGGTATTTGACATGTCTTAACGTTACTGGATTTGTGAGCATATAAAAACTTATAGATAAATATGTAGACATATTCCAGCACATACAGACATTTAAACTTAGATATTTAGAAGACAAAGTCAAAAAGACACACAGGACTATAATGCTCGGTTCGGCTCGGCACTCACCACTCTGTTCCCCCAGAAACACCAGCTTGAATTTGCGGAGCGGATTGCCGAAATCTCCTGCTGCAGACATGCTGCCGGTTCCGCTGGGTCTAACGTGGATGTTAATTTGTTGCTAAAACTATCAAAATGCTCTAAACAAGAAAATAAAGCGGTAATTCGGTTCAGTTTGAGACTCTCGGCCGTCTATTCAGGCCCCGTTCTGCGCCGCAACCTACCATGATGCTCACAGAGACGTGATTGACAGCTGAGCACAGCCTATAGAGTTAAACAGAATACAATGACATGCGTCGTTGTGTCGAATTAAAAACACATAGTAGTACTACGACGTCTTTTCAAAACAAAATATACATTTAGCAGGCCTCATTCGCATCAATATTCAAATAGAACACAAATTAAAATGGAAAACGTTATAGAGCAAGGGAGCAGAATGCGTAATGTATATGTGGAAATAAGGCGGGACTTCTAGCAAGTTAGATTGAGCTCTGCAAACGCCACCGGCGCCACGTCACGTTCTTAGCGTCATTTGCTATGGTATTTGCCATGGTATTTGCCCTATGTATTTGCCCCATATCTGTGATTTGCCCTGCATCCTCGCATTCCGTTAACCTTTGAACTGTGAAAACTAAAAGGGAGACTTTCAGGATTAAATTATTCTGTTGCTGCCCATTATAATACATTATACAATGATTTGTAAATGGGGCTCTAATGCTTGTTTTCTGTGCCATTGGTTATTTATCATTATTTCACATAGAGAGTGTAGAACCATTTGATATTAATTTTTTTTAATAAATGTTCTCTTTCAGAATAATATTTTATTATTTTTAAATTAATATTTCATAATGCTTTTTTCTAAGCCTAGTGACAAATTCTGAATGCTAAAGGAAATGAATCATACTGATTTAAACTGCATGTGACATGACAAAAACATGCATCTCTCCAAGTGCCCAGTAGTGACGCCTTTTCACCAGCGGGTGGCAGTATTATGCCGAACGAGCGTAAATTCACCCTGCTGGAATCCGTGAAGAAGATATCGCACAGTACATGCGTTTATCGGAGTGATATTTACGGTGTTTGGCCGCTTGTTTTAAAACGTTACTATTGGATGAATAAATCAACGTGAAGCAATGAACTATTTACTGAATAAGGTGTAGTATTTAGCGTATGACATCTTTGTCATCATTGTCGGTCTGTTGCAGTAGTGTATGTTGTTGACGTGCCAAGGTCGTAGAGGAAGAGCAGAACATTTACATTAATGATTTAGATTATCCCTCTATAAATATTATTTTTTGGTTTGTGACATTAGTTTGTGTCATTCTTTTGCATCAGGTTTTTCTCCTTCAGAACACACGGGCGCTGTTGTGTGCAGCAGCATCGGTCCAGTAAGTGTCTGTCTGTATCCATCTGTCAGTCTGTCGTGTGTATTATTAAAACTGATCATCGTTTTTTCTATAATGTCACAGAAGTCAAGTGTTAACTACACAGATGCCTTTGGGTAAGAACAACAAATGTGTTTTTCTCACTATTAAATTATCTAAACTATCTAAACTCACTATCTAAATATGTGTTATTTTCATTTATATGAACACTATTGCCAAAAGTTTTGGAGCGCCTGCCTTTACAGGCACATGAACTTTAATGACATTCCATTCTTAATCCGTATGGAGTTGGCCCACCCTTTGCAGCTATTACAGCTTCAACTCTTCTGGAAAGGCTTTCCACAAGGTTTAGGAGTGTGTTTAAGGGTATTTTTACCATTCTTCTTGAAGCGCATTGGTGAGGTCAGGCATTGATGTTGGACGAGAAGGCCTGGCTCACAGTCTCCGTTCTAATTCATCCCAAAGGTGTTCTATTGGGTTGAGGTCAGGACTCGCTCATCCGTGTCTCTATGGACCTTGCTTTGTGCACTGGTGCGCAGTCATGTTGGAAAGGAGCAATCAACAAACTGTTCCCACAAAATTTGGAGCATGAAATTGTCCAAAATGTCTTGGTATGATGAAGCATTGAGTTATTTTCACTGAAACTAAGGGGCCAAGCCCAACCCCTGGACAACAACCCAACATCATAATCTACCCTCCACTAAACTTTACACTTGGCACAATGTAGTCAGGCAACCACCTAACCCAGACTTGTCCATTGGATTGCCAGACAGAGAAGTGTGATTTGTCACTCCAGAGACAAAAAAAAATTGTCAACACATCTCCAATGCTCTAGAGCCCAGTGCGACATGCTACACTACTGCATCGGATGCTTTGCATTGTAATGATGTAAGGCTTGGATGCAGCAGCTCGATCATGGAAACCAATTCTGTCAAGCTCTCTACACATTGTTCTTGAGCTAATCTGAAGGCCACAAGAAGTTTGGAGGTCTGTAGCTATTGACTCTGCAGAAAGTTGGCGACTTCAATGCACTGTGCTCTTTAACCTGCACTGACCCCGCTCTGTGATTTTTACATTGCCCACCACTGTGACTGAGTTGCTGTTGTTCCTAATTGCTTCCACATTATTATAATACCACTAACAGTTGACTGTAAAACATTTTATAGTGAGGAAATTTCACAAATGGACTTATTGCATAGGTGGAAGCCTATCATGGTACCACACTTGAATTCACTGAGCTCCTGAGAGCGACCCATTCTTTCACAAATGTTTGTAGAACCAGTTTGCATGCCTAGATGCTTGATTTTATACACCATGGAAGTGATTGGGACACCTGAATTCAGCGATTTGATGGGGTGTTCCAATACTTTTGGCAATATAGCGTATGTGTGTTCAAGTATAATTGTTAGCTTATGGTAATAAACTATATGTTGTTTTTTTATGTCTAAACAGGTGTTTTGCTGACCAACAGACAGTATAGATCAATGCCTACACATGGTATTGGAAGATACAGACATCTTCTTCCAAAAGCATTGGTAAGACCTAGTTTTTTACAACATCAGTATAAAATGTTTTCACTGCCAATTAATAGCATATGCTAAATTATTTTCATTCAGCCAAAGAAGAAGAAGGAAAGAATTCAGGCAAAGCAGATTAAAGCAGCGACTGCCACAGAGTTTGGTGTGCTAAATGTGTGCGTTTCCGGTTATGACATGACTCAAGTGGAACATTATTCCCAGTACATCCACAATCTCTGCAGTCACTTGGACATCAAAGTTGATGAATGGTGGGATAGAGAGAGATATTTTATATGTTATATTATAATGTTATGTTTTAAAATCGCTATGCGCACAGAACACATTCTGAAAAGCATGTTGTTTTTAATTAACAATACATCATTTAACATGCTATGAAATATTGAAAGGTAATGGTGAAAAGAATCCTGTATTATTTGTGTTTTGAAGCTATGCCCTGCCTACAAAAAGCACAGAGGTCATGGTGATGCAGGAGCAAGGCACAAAGATGTATGTAGATGGAGTCCTGAAAACCCACGAGCGTGTTGTTCAGGTAGAGTGAATGCAGGAGCTTTGAGTTTGTGTTTGGTTGTATGAATAAACTACATCATTTTATGATTGCATGTAATTATTATAGGTTTCCTGCAGTCTATAACTGATTAATTGATGATGATTAATTGATGATGTGCGTTTAGATCAGTGAAATGAAGGCAACACTTTTTCCCATACTTGCGGAAGTTCTTCTGAAGAACCAGCCTGAGGGAGTGCAACTCTGTGTAAAGCAGGTCAGAAAATTACACATATTATATATACACATATTATATATTACACACCATACTTATATCTATCTGTATGGCTGTATTTATTACATTTCTATCAACTGTTATGGGCTTCATTTGTTTTTGTGTGTGTGTGTGTGTGTGTGTGTGTGTGTGTGTTTCTTTTTCTTTTCTCAGCACACTGAAGCAGATTATCAAGCACGGTTCAAAACAAGACCTGAGCTTGAGGGCCTTATTGCAAAAATGAATAATTAATGAATTATTTAAAAATGTGTTTTGATATGATAAAAGTGTTCTTCAATGACAGGCATTTTCTACCTTGTATGTGCTGTAATAAACTATTTCATGATTGTTTTCCGTATCTACTCATTTTTGTCATCTTAAAACGTTGATTTGTATGCACTGGAGTATGAGAAGAGTTGAAATTGCTCCTCAATGTGACTATGCTGTAATGTTGTTGAGAATATTAGAATATTTTAATCTCTGTAGTTAAAGGATTCAGGAGCTATTTAATGAAAGACTGCATTACCCAGAATTCCGTTCTCTGTTTCCATAGCAGCCTCCATTGACAACAATAAACTAAAGTTCCTTCCTGATGACGAAATCCCGTTTTGCATTAACGTTAGTACCTTGATACATGTAAAGTGTTATTTAAACAATTGGCGATGGGCAGAGACTATTACGCTATTTTGGAAATAAACCGCAACGCCACTGATGCTCACATAAAGAAGGCGTAAGTGACGTTTTGTTTAATTCCTTAGTAGTTTTGTAAATATATACTCAGTTAAAAGCAGATAAAACTAGTCTTCATTTTGCGGACTCGTTTGCTAGCAGCATATTGTTTTTATTTTGGTATTAGGTACCGGCGGCTCGCGCTGAAGCATCATCCGCGCAGCAGCAGCCACGCGCGCGCCGCCGAGCGCTTCACACTTCTCGCGGAGGCGTTTGACGTGCTGAGCGACCGTGAGTTCACAAGACAAAATATAGACAACAAATAAAAAACTAGCTATATGCATCCACAAAATAGTTTTTTTAAACACTATATATAATTACATGCAAAGCTGTATCCCAACTATTTTTGGTTCCCATAAAGTCCTGGCAGGCAGTTTATAGTTATAAAAATAAAACCTCAAAATAACATTTATACTAGAACGTTGTGTAACGTTAGCCTATATGGGCTTACAATTATTAAATAAAAACGTAAAGATTTAGTTCCCCTTCCCCCCAAATTAACCAAAATAGAACCATGCACTAAACGCTAGGACGAGCGTTCTGCTTTTACCGGGATGGTATTCTTTAAAAGGATAGTTCACCTAAAAATTACAATTTTGTCATTATTTACCAACAAAAACAAACGAAGATATTTTGAAGGATGTTGGTAACCTGACATTTGACGGCACCAATTCCATAACTTAACATAACTTTTGTTACGGTCTGGTTACGAACATGCTTTATATTATCTTGTGTTTAACAGAAGCAAGAAACTCCTACAGGTTTGGTCGTTTGGAAACACATGAGGGTAAGTAAATGATGACAGAAATGTTATTTTTCAGGTGTTTTTAAACATTTTGGTGCCAACATAATATATTACATATCTGCATCGTTTTTCTAACCGAGAGAAACATAAAATAAACAAAGTAACTGTCATTAATCTCATGAGACCAGTCTTTAGAAAACAGAATATACTGTAAACTGTAAATGTAATTATATCCTTTATATAATTTATTTATAAATACATTTTATAATTGTTTAGTTTTATTCATTTATTTGCATGCATATATGAACACACACACACACACACACACACACACACACACACACACACACACACACACACAGAGAGAGAGAGAGAGAGAGAGAGAGAGAGAGAGAGAGAGAGAGAGAGAGAGAGAGAGAGAGAGAGAGAGAGAGAGAGAGAGAGAGAGAAAGGTGGTCAAACGTTTTGGTACCCCTGGTAAATACAGGGCCGGCGCTAGCTCAAATGCCGCTCTAGGCAGAGCATGATCGTGCCGCCCCCACCTCACACTCACAATTAGGTATCCTTAGGATGCATGTACATACAAAATAATATGTTCTTTATCTATAAAATAACACTAAAATAAAAACGTGCAGGCATGTTTTCAGATTTTATTTTTCATTCTGCAACGTGAAAAAAGTACACAGTGCTACAGCTGCATATCATTTCTGTTTTATAATAGACAGTGTACAGAATAAAACTAGAGCCCTGCACGGGCCTCAAATCTAGGCTTATCAAAATTCTCGGCCCGAGTCCGACTGGAGGCCGGGGTTTTTTGTTTTTTTGTTTTTTTTTTACATTGTTGCAGCCATTAAAATAGTTCTGTTTTGTTTTTAATGTCAAAGTAGATATATTTCGTTTCGTTTCTTTATTAAAATAATTTAGAAAAATGTTTAGAGCATTTTTTTGTTTGTTAAATTAAAGTTTTATTTTTTTTAAGTGACGACCAAAAGCGACCAGCGGCCGACAGTGAGTTAACCGCATATTTAATCGATTTAGTCTCTCAAATCAACTCTTGGCTTGTCTTGCCTATAATAAAATCCATAGATATAAAACACTTCAAGCATCACAATGTTAGTTAATTTCGCCTACTATTACCACCTCAGTAGCCTAAAAGGCATTTTGACGTGCTGAGGCAGGCTGATTCTGCTCGCGGCTCTCGCAAACGGAGCTAAACAAATAAAAATAAAAAAAGAACATGCAGGTTGTCTTATAGCCTACCTTACACCTACGCAAAATGAATATAAATCCGATCTTCAATTCCCGTGGTATGCTCATTTAATGGAGTTTACAGCAACGAAAGCATAAGATTAGATGCATTTTATTCAGCAGCTCATTTCAAATTCAAAGACCACAGAAGAGAGAGCGCGACCTAAGCGCACGATAATTTAGTCATTTCGCAATCAGATAAATACCTGTTATAAATAACGAATGAAGGAACCAGTTGTGAAAAGGCCATAACGCCGGGGACACACTGCAAGCGTGTCGTGAGCATCTCGGCTGCGTGGCGTGTCCGTTTTTATTTCGGCTCCCATGTTAACCGGTTAGAGCTTGCATACTGCCTACGTCGGTCCGAGCCGCGCGGAAAATACGTGCATGCTTCAAATAGGAGATAGGCCTACGCCTATTTTCACGCGACACGCGAGCGTGTTGGAAGCGTTTCCAGGCGAAATATAATAGGAAAAGATGTGTATATGCCATTTTGACACGAATACATATTAATACAAATGACATTTTCATGTTTGAAAGTCTGTACATAAATGCAGATATAGGCCGAATTGTAATAATAAAAAACAATATAATTATCGATTTTGAAATATTAAACCAGTCAATACAGAACGAAATATTCTGTAGCCTTTTGCCGTCAATACCATGGATATGGTATGGGCCGGCTACTGCCGGCGTTGTCTTTGCTGTATCAATCGGCAATATATTTATATTTAACATGAAGTATAGGGCTTCCCTGTACATTAATAGCAGCAGACGCCCCACGGATGACACGCAACAGAAACGCCACGCTTACAAGAAACGCGCGCTGCTGCTGCTGGCGCGGACTCTGAACTGAACACTGCGAGCCATATCTTGAAAGTCGCGTTAGCTATTATGGTCTCCTGTTGTTTCCACCAGCAGAACATCTCTAAACATATGCAATATGCAAACAAATATTTAGCTCATTGGAGGTTTCGATTTTTTTCTTGACTGATACACACAAACACACATTCACATAATAGCCTACATTTCAGAAGCGTGTTCGTCGGGCTTTCGCAGCGGCAAAGGGCTTTGATTGCGTCCTCGAGTTTAACTTTTTCAGCTAGTTCGTGCTCAATTGCAATTGTTGCTAGTCCATTGAGTCTGTCTTGTGTCATTGTACGTCGGAGATAATTTTTAATCAGTTTAAGCTTTGAGAAACTGAGCTCACAGTGACGGGGAGAGTGAGAAGCACTCTCAATGCTATAAAAACATTGGGAAAAATCAACACAATCTCATGGTATAGCTCATGCGTATAAATACTAAGAGTGTAAAATCTTTTTTGCGTGCATATGATACGCACTTTATGCGTATGTTTACGCCATAACCCTAATAATATGGTTCATATAATACGCCATAAAGTGCGTATCATATGCACGCGAAAAACCACGTAGCCTACCATATGCATGCCAAAACTCATTTTGGCGTATACATTCCACGAGATTGCAAACTATTTAAAGGCTATGCATTTTCGTGAGATCGGGCTCAGAAAAATTTATTCCATCCCTTTTTCATAGATGAATTTAAGCGCATCCAGTGGTTTAGATCCAGCAACCAGGCGTCTACCCAAAGCAGTCAGCTCTTCAAACTATTTATGCCTATCAACATCCCATGAGTCTCCATGAGTCAGGGCTGTTTCCAGTCTTAAGCAATCCTGAAGAACTATTGTAGGCTATTCTCCTTTTCTTTGAGAGATGTGATGTCATATAAAAACCCAAATACGCGCCCATGGTCTCGAAGCAGCGAAAAGCGCTCTTCCACGGAACGGATGGCACAGTCGAGCGTATTTTGCACGCATATACTAATCGATGCTGCTCTAAGTGAGGTGGGGGCGCGGCCGGGCGGGAATTTTTATTTTTAAATTTATACTAATGGAGTGGGAAAAAATGTTGTTGATATAAGTGCCATAATTGTAACCTACCTAATGTAAAACTAACAAATACATATTTTTTTTAATTCTCTCGCTCGCTTACACAGTTACACTCTCTCTCTTGCCGCCCTGGCTGAGCCGCCGCCCTAGGCGGCTGCCTAGTTCGCCTATAGGCACGCGCCGGCCCTGGGTAAATATGATCAGATAATGGCTGTAAAAAATAAATCTGCAATGTTTATCCTTTTGATCTTTTTTTTTTTTTAAATCACAAAAATTGAACCTTTCAATTAAGTAAAATAACTGAAAATGGGGGGTAAATCACATTATGAAGTAAATGCTTTTCTCCAAAACATGTTGTGGCACCCTTAGAGTAAAATATCTCTGAAGTATATTCCAATTAATATTTACATTTTTTTATTACACCAGGGTGACAAAGAAAATGATATTGTCCAGTTATGACGTTTTGTTTCACAGGAGTAGGCCTATAAGGAAGCACAAAGGCCAAATTCCCTTAATCATTTATCACAATGAGTAACACCAACAAATATAATTCTGATGTGCAGCAAAAGATTGTTGAGCTTCACAAAAGAGAAAGTGGTGGTAGGAAAACAGCTAAAGCATTGAAAATCCCCATTTCCAACATCAGGGCAATAATTAAGAAGTTCCAATCAACTAAAGATGTTACGAACCTGCCTGAAAGATAAACTATATCTTCCTAATATACGGCGAGCAGGAACGTTTGAGTGGACAAAGACTCTCTAAAAGTCACAGATGGAGAATCGCAGATATTAGTTGAGTTTGGGGGTCAGAAAGCCTAAAAAAAAACTCAAACAACCCCTACATTACCACATGTTGTTTGTGGGGGTTTCAACAAAAAATCCTCCTCGCTCATCCAGAAACAAACTCCAGCATATTCAGCTGTCAGACACGACTGGAAATTCAAAAGGGACTGTTTTGTGGTCAGATGAATATGAAAAGAGCTTTTGGCAGCAAATCAGGTGACTTTGGTGCAAACAGGGATAAAAAGTACCCCATGCCAGCAGCTAATATTGAGGGCCTTTTTTGGACATCTTTTGGACATTATTGGAGAAGACTTAGAGCTGTTATCTTGGGAAAAGGAGGTTGCAAGAAGTATTTAATAAAAGGGTGTCAATAATTGTGCCCAATGTGTTTTGGAGAAAAGCATTTATTTTATAATGTGATTTACCCTCACTTTCAAAAAAATTACTTCAATGAATGGCTAGATTTTTTAAAATAAAAGATCAAAAGGATAAACAATGCAGATTTATTTTTACAGCCATATTTGATCATATTTACCAGGGGTGCCAAAAATTTGACCACCACTCTATATATGCAGTGAGGAATATAAGTATTTGAACACCCTGCTATTTTGCAAGTTCTCCCCCTTCGAAATCATGGAGGGGTCTGAAATTGTCATCTTAGGCGCATGTCCACTGAGAGGCATAATCTTTAAAAAAAAACTCCAGAAATCACAATATATGATTTTTTTAAAACTATTTATTTGTATGATACGGCTGCAAATAAGTATTTGAACACTGTCAATCAGGAAGAATTCTGACCCTCAAAGACCTGTTAGTCTGCCTTTAAAATGTCCACCTCCACTTCATTTATTATCCTGAATTAGTTGCACCTGTTTGGGGTCGTTAGCTGCATAAAGACACATAAAGTCCACCCCAAACAATCAGTAAGAATCCAACAACTAACTTGGCCAAGACCAAAGAGCTGTCCAAAGACACTAGAGACAAAATTGTATACCTCCACAAGGCTGGAAAGGGCTACGGGGAAATTGCCAAGCAGTTTGGTGAAAAAAGGTCCACTGTTGGAGCAATTATTAGAAAATGGAAGAAGCTAAACATGACTCTCAATCTCCCTCGGACTGGGGCTCCATGCAAGATCTCACCTCGTGGGTCTCAATGATCCTAAGAAAGGTGAGAAATCAGCCTAGAACTACACGGGAGGAGCTGGTCAATGACCTAAAAAGAGCTGGGACCACCGTTTCCAAGGTTACTGTTGGTAATACACTAAGACGTCATGGTTTAAAAACATGCATGGCACGGAAGGTTCCCCTGCTTAAACCAGCACATGTCCAGGCCCGTCTTAAGTTTGCCAATGACCGTTTGGATGATCCAGAGGAGTCATGGGAGAAAGTCAGGTGGTCAGATGAGACCAAAATAGAACTTTTTGGTCATAATTCCACTAAACGTGTTTGAAGGAAGAGAATGATGAGTACCATCCCAATAACACCATCCCTACTGTGAAGCATGGGGTGGTAGCATCATGCTTTGGGGGTGTTTTTCTGCACATGGGACAGGGCGACTGCACTGTGTTAAAATAAAATATATTATTATTATTATTATTATTATTATTATTATTATTAAGGAGAGGATGACTGGGGCCATGTATTACGAGATTTTTGAAGATGACTACATGATATGAGGTCTTAAATTTACATCTTTATGGTCTTAAAATGTCTTAAAAGTCATATTTATAAGAAAGGAATATTTCGATTTAATTAATTGCATTGATTAAATTCAAATAAGTGTGCAGATTAATGTAGATGATTACTCAATTATGATATGTAGAATCTAATTAATTTTTATTAGTACTATTTACACATTAGGGAGTTTATCTTTTTCAAATCAACTCAATATTTTTGTTTAGGTTATAATTAATTCTGTACCGTTTTCTATTCAAATTTACTAATATTAAATGTGTAACTATTAAGAGTCTCATTTAATTAATATTTACTCAATGCCAAACCTTGTGAAATTTAATTAATAATATTGCTTGTAATCTGTTGCCTCATTTTTATTGAGTAGATATGGTGTTTTTTTTTTTACAGTGTAGTACAGTCTTATAAATCAGTCACGTGACCACCAAAAATACACATAAACAAAATAAGCTTGTGATTTGATTAAAGAGGAAGGGTCTCAAGCCACCCTGTGCATACCACTGTTGTTAGGAAGCCATCATTTTGAGATTACTCAGTTGGGTTACTTAAAAATTACTTCTTTCCATGATGTTGAAGTTATCTGAACAAATTATGTTTGTTTAACTTAATTGATTCATGTGGAAACCCGATGTACATGATTAAATCATGTATATCCAACACCTTTTTTCAGTGTAGGCTAATTTTTATTTTTGGGTGAAATATCCCTTTAAGGTGTCATGTTAACACTAAATGAATACATCACACAATGTATTGTGAGGAAACAGCCCTCATTTTGTTGTTTCCTTGTAAATTGGTGATGGCCTTTCTCATCCAATGCAGCACGTAAAAAGGCCACTTACGATAAGTTTGGAGAGGAGGGTTTAAAAGGAGGAATCCCATCTGAGCTGGGAGTGAATGGTGCCTGGTGTTCAGGATATGTCTACCATGGAAATGCAGATGAAACATTCCGACAGTTTTTCGGAGGAGATAATCCTTTTGCAGGTATTTAAAAAATAAATAAATAATAAACTGGGTTAAACAATTTGTATGATTTAAAATTCAATTTCAAGAAAAAATCTTGAGCAATCAAGTCATAAAGCCATGGTGTTTTCAAGAATCCATTCTGGTTAGTAATTATCTGTTTACCCTCCATAGATTTCTTCACTGGTGATGGCAGTGAGGTCAGCACAGCTTTTCAGAGCCTGCGTGGGCAAAAAGAAAAACTACAGGATCCACCAATAGAGAGAGACCTTCATCTTGCCTTGGAGGACCTTTATTATGGATGCACTAAAAAAATTAAAATATCCCGTAGGGTAAGTTCTGCAGACAGGGGTACAGATAAAATCATATGGACTAATGAGAAATTAATTGTTTGATTATCATGGATGGTCAGGTCATGAATGAAGACGGACACACATCCAGTATCAGGGACAACATTTTAACCTTCACCATTAAAGCAGGATGGAACGAAGGGACACGGATCCAGTTTCCAAAAGAGGGAGACCAGGCATGAACTACAATTTTGTTTTGTCGTAGTTGTAAGTTGATCATGATCATCACAATGCTTTTTCTCCTCAGGGACCAAACAACATCCCAGCAGATATTGTGTTCATCATCCGCCAAAAGCATCACCCACGCTTTGTCCGCCAGAATGATGATCTGTACTACACGGCAAATATTTCTCTTGAGAAGGTGAGAAACATTTTTAGAATGGCATTTAAAGACACATGGGTTTAAGCTCTAATAAATTAGGATCAGAGACTTTATAGCTTTTCAGTCTAGTTCATACAGAAAAGATGAGGTCTCTATTGGACAAACATGATTAGTGCCACTTTAAATGTCTTTGTTAGTTTAATTGACTATTTAAAGTTTAATAAATGTAACCAATTCAGAACATTTAGATTACATGTCTTTGAATATATACCTCTATGGTAACTCTACAGGCCTTGACTGGTTTCTCAGTAGAAGTTGAGACACTAGATGGCAGGCTTCTCAACATCCCTATTAATGACATTGTGCAGTGAGTAAAACGGCTCTTTATAAAGCATGCATGCTTACATGTTGCGTAGCAGAACTTCTGAGCAGTTTTCATATTTAAGACGGTTGCTTTAATTTCTTTATACAGTCCTCATTACACCAAGGTTGTGACCGGGGAGGGAATGCCGCTAGCCAACAGCCCAGCCGAGAGAGGCGACCTGATCATTCGCTTCGTTACACAGTTCCCAGAGAAGCTCTCGCCTGAAAAGAAACAGCTTCTAAAACAAGCCCTCTCTTTAAAATGAATCCAGACTTCATTAGAAGTCCAGTCAGTCATTAGAAATGGTGATTCTCATTATTAAACACTTGAATGAGAAACTGGTGTTTTTAAGAGTCATTTTATTTAACAGATTCTGAAAGACAAGAAACACTTAAAAACCAAAAATCTAGTTTAAAAAGACATGTAAACAAGTCACATAGAAAATCTAAAGCCAAGAGAAGGTTAGAACCACATCAGCAAAGCTCAACTAACTGCATTCTCTGCTTTTAAAGAGGAGTGACCCAGTTATGGCGAGCTGCCATCATTGCCCGTTTCAGCTGTTCATAGGTGACAAACATAACCACGTTCCAGGAGCCCAGCCTCAGAAACGATGGCATGAATCTAAAAACAAAAACAGATGTCAATTCAACATTCATCCTCCAATCATTCCAGTGAATCTATAGCTGCTAAAGACTGACCCCTTGTAAAAAGCCTTTGGTCCCTCTTTAGATAGCATGGCTACAGCACAGTTGAGGGCACCACTGTACTGGCCCTGGGCGGAGTTCATGTATCTTGTCTTCACAACATCAACAGGAGAAGCAATAACTGTGGTGCAGAAACCAGCTCCAAATGCAGATGTGAAGTGGCAGGGAAGATCATCTGTGAAGGAGCAGTTATAAATATGTATTTCATGGTCTGACACATAAGTTTGCCATACTTTTTCTGCAGCCTCATCTTACCAGTCATCAATGATGATTTTAGGAGTGCATCTTTGATGAGGTCATAGGTCACCAGCTCAGTGCAGTTTACAATGGCATTGCGGGTGATGTTTGGACCAGTTCCTTTGAGAGGATAGAAGGATAGTATAAATTAGAAAGAATAAGGAAACCATGCATGACAAATCATTGTAGTTTGGGCACTTAAGTACATTAAAGGGGTGGCTGCATGCAATTTCACTTTTTTTAACTTTAGTTAATGTGTAATGTTGCTGCTTGAGCATGAACAGTATCTGCAAAGTTAAAAAGTTCAATGCAAACATTGATAGTCTTTTAACGTTATGGCAGTTTATTGCCTACAAAAACAGCCGGTTTGGACTACAACAAGCTTCTTCCCAGGTTGGTGACATCATAAACCTTTGCTGTTAACAAACACTACCTATATCTACTCTTATAAAAACAATACAAGTTTATTCATTTACCTTTTTTTTAATAAATTAGGCAAAGTTATTTAATGAATTATTAATATAGCTACATTTGTTAAATATAAAAAAACCCCACCAATTATTAAAAAGTTAACTACATTTATATACAAGTTTTTTAAAAAGTACAACATTTTTACATGTACAAGTTTAATGCATAGATTAATCAAGTTTATATATATTAAAAAAATTATTATTTTTTGTATTAAAAAAAAAAAAAAAAAAAAAGAGTAAAATTAATAAATAGTCATTACCATGATTATAATAAAGTTTCTTTAAGTGTACAGATTAAAACAAATACAACATTGACTTGAGTGGCCCCAAGCTTACCTTTCCACAAACCACGAAAGCCCTCTTCTCTTGCAATGGTCCGATACGCATCCATAGTGCCATGGTAACGTTTACTGGTCCCAGCACTGATCTGAGCCTGAAACCGTACCTTCACCACATCTGTGGGTTGGGCCAAAGCAACTGCCATAGCTCCAGTCGTACATCCCGCCATCAACCTACTACCAATCCCGACATCTAATAAAGGAAAATGACACATTGGAAAGGGGGTTAATTTGAGCAGCCTTGCATAACAAATAGTTTCCAATCATCTCAGCATACAAGTGTCGAGCACATCGAGTGAACTTACGATCAGAGCCTTTGGTGTAGAACTGCTTGACTGAATCGTAGAGACCAATGCGTACAGAGGCAAAGCTCATCTGACGCTGCAGTCCCGCGGCCAACCCGCTGTAGAGACTGCGCGGCCCCTCGACACGCACCATGGTGCTGATAGTGCCAAACACTCCACGATATTTCACCGGACCATGGCCTGTGTTTGCAGGACCTTTGGTCTCCCCTTGAATCTGTACAGAACAAAAGGTGGATGGAGAAACTTTACAGAATCACAGGGGAGGAAAGCAGCATCTTCAGGTTAAAAGGGTCCACAGTGATCCTGGGGCAGCAAGGACAATCGTCAAGACCTGGGCCTGCTTATGGTGCTAGTGTAAAGAGAGTCAAAAGAAATAGAGCTGACGTCAGTATGGGTGTGACTCTAAAATCATCCAGCTGAAAGGAAAGATAAGTTTGTTTTTGTTACTGCAAGTTGACCTGGGTTAAGTCGTCACGCGTGTCTGTTGTCTCCAGACTCAACCGCTGGCTCAGCTTTCACTCAAACAAAAGTTGCCATTTAAAAAGTTCTCAAATTCCACACAATAACGACTCACCTGAAGTCTAACTTTTGCTGTGTCCAGTGGGAACGTGAACAGGTCTGCAATGCAGGCTGCAGTTCCCGCACCAATAAACTTCACAGTGGCTGTAGGAGGCACATCACCAGCTCTGAATCCAACCATGTTTAGTTGAAGTCGGAATCACGGGAAGTCGGGAATGTAAAAGGTGAAACGGAACGTGTTGAAAACCAATGAAGTGAACACAAGATAGGTGGACTCCACCCAAACCTGGATAAGGAAGACACATGATTATTCACCCTTATTGTATGCATGTAATGTTTTTTTTTTAAATTTTTATAAAGGTTATTATGCAAACTTAAGCCACTTGGGCTGAGAAAGGATTTAATTTTTTTTAAATGCAAAAGCAAGCCATTTAGGTTGGGGCACATTTAATAACTTTTAGATTCTTAACCTTTAGATAACTTTTTACATTAATTAGTTTTAAATTAATGCAAATTTAAGCCTTTGTGTGTGTGTGTGTGGGGGGGGGGGGGGGGGGGGGGTTGGAGCCTATGCTTAAGGTATTCATCTCTGACAGTCAACAGACAAAACAGGAACATCATGTTCTTTTTGACATGCTAATCTATGAACTGACGTCATCATCCTGTTCGCATCTGTGTGCGGCTTTGTTGACTTTCTACCACACAAAGGAACTTCAACAACAAAGGAAGTGCGGATACGCACAAAGTGCGATATATATAATGCTTACACGATATTAAATCAACTATATTGTTTAAAACAAAAGAATAAGCGCTTTTGTAAAACTTACCGGTTTAGATGACAACTTTAAGATTCTCTAAAAGCATCTCTTTGGTTGAAATTACGTTCAACTTGTATTTTGTTGCCGTGTTCTTCCATAAAGAAACGTTTAGAACCCGTACAAATACAACACATACTCCAAAGTCTGAAAGAAAGCAGTATTCACGATTACATACAGCTCAGCATCACTTCAAATAAACTTTAAATCAATTAAATTAAAGAAAGAAAATACATTCGCGAGTAGCGATGAAAGTCTATTCGTAGTATGTAAGGTCACATACTCACCTTGAACAAAATTGTATAACGTGTCTGTTATTAAAGGGGTTTACTGGAGGAAAAAAAATACTAACTTGGAAAGCAAACAGTTAAAAACCCACAGGTGCTCCGGTCTGTTCCGGACGCCGCATCCACCCTTTTAAACTCCAGCGAGGAAGTCACGTGATACACGTGACGCGTCATGATTCGTCGAATAAGTTAACGCCTCTGTCTGTTGCTTGCGGTTGCTTGCTGAGGTGCTGGCACTACTGATAAACACCGATTTCCAACGTTCATATCCTTTCATTGTTTTCATTGTAAACTAGAAACCTGTGTTATTTAAAGAAGTTTATCACCACAAGAAAACGATTTTTTTAAAAAAAGCTAAATGCTACTAAGCGTTCGCACAAGTAACTTACAAACACCACGAATAGGACACTCCATTTTAAAATAGACCGGGGTTTGTTGTCACAACGAGGCTTCGAGTAAAAAAACTTATACAATTGCATTTTCTCTAGTTTAAACTTGTCGAATGTTGGGTTTAATAGTTGTTGGTGTTTCACGAATCTTTTTGTGTTTCGGAATGGTTTAACTTGGCTGTGACAACATGCCAAGTATGTGCTTATACCGCATAGACTGTCAAAATTACCAATGAACATGACTTGCAAAAACAAATCTATCCTGAGAAATATTCTTAGGAGTAAAAGTGTGACAACTAGCCCCTGACTCCCCATTTAACTGAAACGCTGAGTCATTCTGAATCATTATGTGATGTTGTACATATGTTACTCATAAAAGAGCACGTTCTGCTCTCCCCTTTTTCAAGACACATCCACTAGATTTTTCTTTTTACATAGACTGGTATTTGACACAAAAGCTGCACGTTTGTTTTAATTTTTTTCTCAGTTTCAATGAATTGATCCTAATATCCTAACTTTTTCCTGCAATACAATAACCAAAACATCTCAACTACCTACTAGCTGAACTCATTATTATGGTCTGAAGACAAAGCTACTGGTTAAGTTTCATGGTGGTATGTTCTCGCAGAACTACTGGAGAACGTACAACCTCAAGGCAAAAAAAAAAAAAAACCTGTTCTCTTGAGAGATGGGTTAAACCCGTTAAACCCCACAGTGACATGTGCTTTATTAACGGCACACTGTTGCTTATTATTGTGTGACTATCATGCCTGATCTCAGGTCAATTCAAGGGTCACATTTACACAGCAGTCTTCAGGGAGAATCAGGCAACCCTTTTGTCACACACCCTTCCTTTTGTCACCCACATTTCACAGGTTTGCATTTGTCTTCTGATTGTTAATTAGGTACTTCCTCTTTCCCTCAAGTGAACTTCACAGCTCCGTTCTAATGAAGAATAGGTCGGCATGAGAGCTCGGAAAAGCAGTTTGCACACGTTTCCTAAACCTTTGTCACGTGGAAGCCATATGTGATGGGCTGTCTGTTGATTTGATCATTGACTGAACCTGATTAAATGACTCTTAGGCATGTGATCTAAATGGGTTGTATGTTCCTGGTTTGAAACTTCAAACAGTTTAGACCTTTCATCAAAGGAAATAGGTATATCATAAAAAACTTTATTTTCCAAAAATGTACAGTTTACAATTTATAGTATAAATATACATTCATTCATTAGAGCTATGGACCCATTTTCATGACAATTTAAAGGCACATACATAAACAGTGAACTCTGATGCTAATACAACCTATGGAAGTGTACCATGACACTGAAACTAAGACAAAATATGCACATTTTGTTTATCAGCCATGCATCTCGTGATTTTTGGTGACTCATCTTTCATTTTTAATGAGCTTGACCTTTGGCCTTTTTTCAGTGATAAGACTTATCCGTGAATCCCTCTGTATTTGCTCTCTTTGGTTAATCAAAATCAGAAGATGCTGACAAATTCCATTCAGAAAGGTGACTCCCACGAGTTGTGCATTCTAGTCATACATCTCTTGATTTGCTCGTAGGAGACGAACATCACAATGTTCCAGGATCCCAAGCGCAGGAAGGAGGGCATGAAGCTATTGGGGAAGATGAAGATGGCACATTCATGGTACTGAAAATTGCATTGTTCGACATAAATAATGATTTACAACATGATTTTTCTTACCCCTTATAAAAAGCTGCTGGTCCCTCTTTTGTCAGCATAGTGAAGGCACAGTTAAGTGCACTACTGTACTGCCCTGTAGATGAGTTCATGAAACGGGTCTTTACCACGTCTACTGGAGAAGCCACAATCGTGGTGCAGAAGCCAGCGCCGAATGCAGCAGTAAAGTGGCACGGTAGGTTATCTAAACAGGGCACACATGTTAGACAACAAGTACATTAAAGTAACCATAATGAAAGCATATTCATATGGCAGCATACCTGTCATGAGGCCGTATTGTAATATGAGATCCTTGATGATGTCGTAAGTCACCAGCTCTGCGCAGTTTACAATCGCGTTCCTTGTGATGTTTGGCATGCAGCCTAAAATAGACAAACACACATGTTTATCTCCACTAGAACACTTCCACTTAGACTGGCATGTGAAAGCTGAACTTAGGGGATAGTGCATTGAAAAAGTACAATTTTGTCCTAATTGCCTCATGTTGTTTCAAATCTTTATGTATTTTGTCTCAGTGTATTTTTATCCATACAATGAAAGTCAGTGGGGTCCAATATAGTGTTATTTTTGTATTAATTCATATTTTGAATGAGCTTTTATTTTACATTATTTACAGGTTTCATTCAAGTTTTTAGTTTTTTATGTACTTTTGTCATTTTTATAACTTTTTTATTTATTAAGCTGTATAGTAATTTTATTTCATGTTTTGTTTTCTGTAATTATTATACTTTACAGTGTAAGTTTTTCATCTAATATTTATAGCTTTTTATAGTTTCAGCTTTATTTGACTTTTATTAGTTTTAGCTATAACAACACTGTCTGTCATACCAGTGTTGTATGACAACATAACATTTTTATAAAAGGTTTGGAACGAAATGAGGGCGTTTTTTTTATTGCTCACCTTTCCATAGCCCCCGAACGCCCTCATCACGGGCGATAGTTCGATATGCATCCATTGTGCCATTGTATCTTTTTAATCCATCGGACTGAGGCACTTGAGCCTGGAAGCGCACTTTTACGACGTCTGTGGGCTGTGCAAATGTGACAGCCATGGCCCCGGTGGTGCAGCCAGCCAGCAGGCGAGTCACAATGCTCGCGTCTGAGAAGAAAAGAGCAGATTGTTAGCATGTCTATAATCATTTCTGTTTCTATTTAAACAAACAGGTTGACACTCACTCTCAGATCCTCTGGAGTAGAATTGCTTCATTGAGTCATAAAGACCGATACGAACAGATGCAAAGCTCATCTGTCTTTGCAGTCCTGCCACCAGGCCATTGTACAGACTCCTTGCGCCCTCTGTACGCACCATAGTGGTGATGGTGCCATATACTCCACGATATTTCACCACGGCTGATCCTGATGCAGCTATAGACTCTCCCTGGATCTGAAATAAGATGTACTGATGAAAGCCATGACAGATGGATCAAATATGTTTTTTTATTTTATTTGAGTGTTTCAGACATAAAGTAAATGCATTCTTAAAGTAACTCTTACCCTCGGTTTCACAGACAAGTCTAGCCCCAGATTAAAATGCATGTTTCAGCTGTCTTGACTGAAAGCAATTTTAAAATATGGCAGTCTCTAGATGAACATGGGTATAATGAGGTCTAAGGTCTACTCCTGGCTCAATTCTTGTCTATGAAACCGGGCCTTAATGTATATTAAAATGATATACTTTATGCAATGCTTTTTATTAAACTTTTCCTCACCTGAAGTCTCACTTTTGCTGTGTCCAGGGGGAAAGTGATCAGGTCAGCAAGACATGCTGCCGTACCAGCTCCAAAAAACTTGACAGTGGCAGTTGGTGGCAGGTCGGTAGGTTTTATTCCAACCATTTTTTTGTTCTTATGACAGGAGAATCCGCAGCAAGATAATTAGATTGTCTTTTATTTATTGAGCTTCTTGTGTTTTTCCCACCTGAGGGAGAAAAAGAAGCAGACCGAATGTGGTTAAAAGTCATCATCTCAAATGAAACTAGATTCAGATTGAAGAATTCTAAATAAACGTTTAGGCTTCAATTTACCTCAGCTGATTCACGATCAAGTTTCTTCCAAAAGAATAACTCTCTTGTCTTTTGTTTTAAATGTTTCAACACCATTGGCCATACAAAATTGTGGCTCAATGTCCCAAAGCAGCATTCCAGCAGCACAACACTACAACGAAACATTAAAGATCAATAACCATCATATGCTGATTGGTGATTATAGAAAAAGCTAACTCGATATCTCTCATTACTTCAGCTCTGACTGCCCAGAAACATCTTAATTAGCGTTAACATTGTGTGAAATATAATAAAATACATTGTGCTCACCAACCTTGCGGTAATATGAAATTGTTAGTCCTGATAGAAAGCAAAATTATTATTTCCATCCAGGGGGTTAATCCAGCAAGTGTGTTTTCCACCTGAGTATGATGGAGCCGGTCTGTCAAACTCTGAATTTATAGGCCATGTGCAGCCAGTCCCATGTATTCCTTTCATCACGCGACTCTAATTTTAACTTTATGTGGCGGGAGAACGTGAACACTTGTTTACTAGCTGGTAGTTTACCGATAGGGTTGTTGTCTGTTCTCCATATTAAAAGGTACACACCTATTAGTAAAACATTTTTTTAAAAAGGCAAATATTGGAAGTAGTGTCTTGTGCATGTCCATTTAAAATCACAAATTGTATTGTTTATATATTGTATTTTTACAAAAATAGATGTTCATAAACACACATGGGCCTCAGTCATGGGTTGCTGTACCAGCGCTGTCACCTTTCCCCCACTTCCCAAAACACCTCTGGGGGAATGCTGCACTGTAATCTCAGTGCGATCTCATTGGCTTCTGAGGGGATGTGTTCATCCTATCAAAGAGGGGCTTGTCACCTTGACTTAAGCACCTAGGGATACTTTTCATTTCTGCTCTTTACAGAGAAGGGATCAGTGTTTAATAAAAACCCAATGGTTTTTCTATCCATTTTTTCTTTGTCGGATAAAGAAAGACCAATGCCTTTCCGTAAATATGCCTGACATCCATGCCGGAGGAAAACAATATGTACCAAGATGCTGCTCCGCCCCAAACTTGTTAAAGTTGTATAAGCTGTTCGGGGAACGCCACTCTTTACAGCCAATCTGTACATGTCTCGGGGTGGGAGTAAATGTGTGCATCTGCTAACAGTAAATCAGGAACCTTCGTAGTCCGGATGAATCCGGATCAGGTCTAGACATTATTGCATAAAAAAGAAAGTGCATTTTAAGGACATTACACATTACAATGGACAAAAATGTGTACCATATCTTAAATTGTTGTATATATTTATTTAATACAATTTTTTGGCCACTTGACCAAGAATGTTTGGAATAATTTTCATGTAAAAATTTTTTAAACAATCCCTTCACTGTTCATTATCATTTGGCTGCTATTTTAGCTTTGGCTTTGAACAAATGCAGTTACATAACAGTGGCATTATCATGTTTCAATAAATGGTGAAAAATATTTGCTTTCTTGACCTGCTGTCTTAAAGCTGCAGCAGGCAGAAAATTAGCATAAAAATAAAAGCAAAATATAGTACATGAGATCAGGATATTCAACTTATGAAAGTACTGCGTTATTATGATGTTTCTGCCTGAACTGCCTTATCAGCTATTGCACCATTGAAATAAACAACCTGCAGATGTTTGCTACCGTCATTCCCACCAGGAATGTGTGACAAATGAGCTCCAAGAATAGGTTTGCATCACTGGCTAATAGAGGCATGGGATTTCCACCTTGATCACAGCTAAACAACCGTTATATTTTCACCTTCTGTATTTTCAAGATTAGTTTGTATGTGTGTATTTGTCTACTCTTGAATCACTTGCACCTTTTTCTGCATTGTTTGGTCTGTAATCTTGATACCCTACCTCTGCTGTCTACATCCAGCTTGAACCAGTTTCTTCAATGTACCCTGTGATCTTTCAGCTTTTGAAAGAGGTAAACAAACCCCTGTGTCCTACCAGACACACACTCACACCGCCCACTACTGAAAGCAGATACATCCTCGACTGACGCAGACATCAATTCATGCCAACCATAGACAGCTGCCGCTGAGACCTGCCTTGCATATGATTACATATTTCCTCTGAAAGGAACAGGCACATCTATAAATATACCCCCTGCATTTAAGCAAAGGTCTGTAGGTCACTCAGTCTATGGAAAGGCAAATATCTCATATCTCAAAACTCCATATGTGGTCATTCATCAGTGGCCCAAAAAAAGTATTTGGACAAAAAATGTCTGCCAGATAAAATACAAACTCAAGCGGCATCAAGCTAGATCTTTTCTATGAATTTGTACAATTTTAAGCAGATAAGCACAAGAACGAAGGTTTAGACAGGTAACAGAATAATAAAATAAGATTTAATACACAGGAGAACTTCAGGCCTACAGGAATTTGAGTCATGTACCGCTGGTGATTTTCTTGACCACCAGAAGGTCCTAAAAGATGCATTCATAATCATCACAAATGAGCAGGTGCACTGTGCACATTAACGTCACTGCTGACTTCAGAAGGATCGTTTTCTTTCCTTCTCATGCCACATCATTTATTTGCTGGCTATTGCTGTGTTAGCTGGCCGGGCACATGGAAATCATTGGCACTCCAGTAATTTGTGCCCTGTGTAATGGGCACAAATCCAGTAATTTGTGCCCATTCTTAATATGAGTAATATTAGAGATATCTGTCCCATCATGCCACATCATTTATCTGCAGGCTATTGCTGTGTTAGCTGGCCGGGCACATGGAAATCATTGGCACTCCAGTAATTTGTGCCCTCTTCTTTATACACTACCATAGTGGCGTTTTTAAAAAAAATTTTATCTGCATGACCCTCTGTAAATGTCACAGACATGCCAGGCTCCCACGTCACACTATGGCTGCATCCGAAAACTTAGGCAGCTGACTCGTTGCCTCGCTGCCTTATCAGACAATGGCTTGTAAGGCAGCGTTTTGTGAATGAAGGCACCTCACAAAACTGATTTCGGCACCTCACAAAACTGACTTCTAAGGCAGTGCAACCATTTATAACGCACTTTTCATTCAAAAGAATCTCAAAGTGCTACATGGGAAAATTACTAAAAACAAGTAAAACTACAGAAAATAATAAAAACAATTAGAAACAATAAAAGACAAAGAGAGAGTCAGATAGGTTGATGAGTCTGAAGCTGGATATTGAAGGTGTAATGTTGAATGTTGTTAGTGCCTATGCTCCACAAGTAGCTTGTAAGCAAGACGAGAAAGACAGATACTGGAACGAGTTGGAGGAAGTGACGCAGACTGTTCCCAGAGGTGAGAGGGTAGTGATAGGGGCAGATTTGAATGGACATGTTGGGGAAGGGAATACTAGGAAGTGATGGGCCGGTTTGGTCTTCAGGAAAGGAACCCAGAAGGACAGAGGTTGGTAGGCTTTGCTAAAAGTATGGAGATGGCTGTGGTGAACACATACTTTCAGAAGAGGCAGGAACACAGGGTGACATACGAGTGGTGGCAGGCGCACACAAGTGGACTATATCTTATGTAGACGCTGTAATCTGATGGAAATTTGCGATTGTAAAGTAGTGGTAGGAGAGAGTGTAGCTAGACAGTGGTGTGTAAGATGACTCTGGTGGTGAGGAAGATGAAGAGAGTAAAGGCAGAGCAGCAGACAAAGTGGTGTAAGTTGGAAAAGGAAGAGTGCTGTGTGGTTTTCAGGGAGGAGTTGAGACAAGCTTTAGGTGGTCAAGAAGTGCTTCCTGATACTACTACAGCCAAAGTGATCAGGGAGACAGGTAGAAAGGTGCTAGGTGTGTCATCTGGAAGGAGGAAAGAAGACAAGGAGACTTGGTGGTGGAATGAGGAGAGTATCCAGAGGAAGAGGTTAGCTAGGAAGAAGTAGTACAGTGAGAGGACGGAGAAAAGTAGACAGGAATATATGGTGATGCAGCGAGAGGTTAAGATAGAGGTGACAAAGGCCAGACAGAAAGCGTATGATGACATGTATGCAAGGTTAGTAAGGAAGTTGAGAGGGATGTCTATCGTTTGGCGAGGGATAGAGATGGAAAGAATGTTCAGCAGGTTAGAGTGATTAAAGATAGAGATGCAAATGTTTTGACAGGTGACAGGAGGGTGAGGGAAAGATGGAAGGAGTACTTTGAGGAACGGATGAATGAGGAAAATGACAGGGAGAGAAGAGTTGAAGAGGCAAATATTGTTGACCAGTTAGCAAGGGTGAAGTTAGGAGAGCTTTGAAGAGGATGAAGAGAGGAAAGGCAGTTTGTCATGATAACATACCAGTGGAGGTATGGAAGTCTCTAGGAGAAATTGCAGAGTTTTTAACTATATTGTTCAACAAGGTTTTAGAGAGTGAGAGGATGCCTGAGGAATGGAGGAGAAGTGTTTTGGTGCCGATTTTTAAGAACAAGGGAGACGTGCAAACTACAGAGGTATTAAAGGACAACTCTGGCGAATTTTTAAGTTTATCTTGATCATTATATCTCAGTCTATAGAAAAATAAACCGGATTGGTCCTTGCAACACGGCGCTGTTACAGTTAAAGGGGTACTTCAGCACAGGAAAGATGAAACTGTATTTAAACTGGGTCATTAATGTAGTAGAAATGTGAAATTATTTTTGAATTTGGTGCTTTCTAGACTGAGAAAAGACAGAAAATGTATTTTTGTCTCATGGGGATGAAAGACTACAATTCCCAGAATGCTTCACTGCCCTGTGAGGCCATTCCCAAAGCCACCACTACTGGATTACAGTGACTGAGTAGAGAACAGACACTACAATTAAATACTGAACGTGTCTGTTCAATATAACGATTGAGTTGCTGCGTGAGTCTCACAGCACTAACGCTGCAGAAGTCAGATTACATTTAACGTCAAAAATGAGAGCTCTCGTGATACGAGCTGAGGTAATCGCGACCACATTCGCGGCATACATTCACAACGCATGTTCAGTCTGACGCATTTTCAGTTTATGCCTTTGGAAGCTTAACTTTCATAGAAATTAATTTGAGAAGTTAAAACACTTACATTGCACCCGATCCGTTTAAATGAATGCCTACAGCTGCGAGCTGTGCTGTGAGTGTGATCTCCCATCCCCATGTGTGGGTTGAAAACATGCGGAAATGGCTCTCATGTAAACTTTATTTATCCTTCCATTTAGGCACACACGGCTTGAGGAAAGATGTGCAGTAATAAAATAGATACAGAGATACAGCTAGCCATCTAAAACACTGTTTAGGTTAATTTAAACAATGGCTAAGTGGCTAAACGCATCTCGTTGTCATGTAAGTGCATAACTGCCGTTTTAGCTGAGTGGGGGCTCTAGGCATTAACTGTAATAACTGTGTTGCAAAGACTAATCCGGTTCGCTTTTTCTTTTTCTTTTTTATAGACTACTCACAAAGGTATAACAATCAAGATAAACTTAAAAATTCCCCGCAGTTGTCCTTTAAGCTGATGAGCCATACAATGAAGTAGTGGAAGCAGGGCTAAGGGGAGAAGTGGACATTTGTGAGCAGCACTATAGTTTCATGCCAAGAAAGAGCACTACAAATGCATTATTTGCTTTGAGAATGTTAATGGAGAAGTACAGAGAGGGTCAGAAAGAGCTGCTTTGTGTCTTTGTAGATTTAGAGAAAGCATATGGTATTGTATGAGGAGGTCTGGAGTGGCAGAGAAGTATGTTAGATTGGTACAGGATATGTATGAGAGCAGTAGGACAGTGGTAAGGTGTGCCGTAGGTGAGACAGAGGACAGCGAAGGTGGGACTACATCAAGGATCGGCTCTGAGCCCCTTCTTATTTGCGGTGGTGATGGCCTGTCACAATGTAGAAAGGACCCAAAAGCGAACGCTGGTTATATAGTAATTTATTGAACAGGGAAAAGGTAAATAAGGCTGACTGCCAGTTATCAGCCGTAAAGGCGGAAGCAGATCAGGAGAGGCAAACTAAAGAGTCCAGATAAAGAACTGGCGGGTAGCCTGGTAACCAGTAGCTCGTGGCCTGATTGGCGGTAGCTCGCCAACTTTGCATCTAATCAGAGTGAGCTAATTTAGACTGACTTAGAATTTTTTATTTATGAACAAATTTAAGTGTAAACATGCAAATGTAGGGTTGTCACAAGTACAGGTAGGTTACTTTAGTACGATGTTGGTAGTGAAATTTAAAAAATATGACGATACCAGCATTTCTGTATTACCAGTATAGGCCTACCGACTCCCGAGTATATTCGGTACACGCAGCTTTTGTGTTCATCCAAGCGCAGGGCTCCAAACTGTAGCCGAATATATACTAGTGTCTGTGAATATTAAATTGCAAATTACTATTTAAATATTACTCCTGCAAATTCTGCGTCTCTGTGTGAATAACGGGCGTAGAAGCGAGGGCGTGGCAGCGCGTGCACACACACACACACACACACTCGTGTGTCTCTGCCGTGTGCCACTATATGAGGACACACAGACGCATAAACTGTCACTTCATGAGAATTTAACGTTTTATTTTAGTAAGCTGTTATATGAACACAGACACTCAAAGGTCTTCACGGCAACCTGTCAAAATGAAAGCTTGGTTTAACGTGAAGTTTAACGTGGAGAAATTGACAGAATATATTTGGCTACTGCTGAGCCTACAGTAGATTTAACTACGTCTCTATGTAATAATAATACGTCTCTACTAATATTAATAATTATGCCCAGATGGTTCCTTATTTTTCACTTGATATTTTATGTATAAACAATGATTACTTTTTTAACAGCATACAGCCTTTAAATGTTTCTGTATGATTTACTTATAATAATTATTATCGTAAATAATAAACGTATTCAATTTAATTGATTTTAAAAAAAATATTTAAATAAAAAAAATCGCATTATTGATGCATTATTTAAGAGTTTTAAGTATTGTAGAACATGAGTAGCTCTCGGCGACTTTCATTTTTAAAAAGTAGCTCTCAAATGAAAAAAGGTTGGAGACCCCTGCACTAGACATTGTCTAGTGTAGTAGACATTAAGAAATCATGTTGACTACAACAGTAGTCCGGCCAGAATATTGTCATTTAAAAGTTGTTGTTGCAGCCCTCAACTGATGTTGATGTTGTCATGTTGTGTTTTGGCCTGAAGCTCCACCTATCTACCAATTACGAAGTCAGTAGTGTTTCGGCATCCGGGTTGCCAGATCTGCTCTAGTTACCACAGCTTCAGCTACAAACGTTCCTGCTGGATCCTGCAGAATATCTGGCAACCTCGAGTCAGGGGGGAGGGGAGGGGTATACACCGCTCTACAGTCATTTGAAAGTTATTGGAGTCCCAGTTTTGGCCACAATCTTACATACACTTCCTTTAATGTTCCTAACCTATAACATGAATTAACAGTGAACTGTTTACTAACATTAACAAAGATTAATGGGGCCTGATTTTAAAGTTATTGAGTTACCCTTTTGGGTGTGTGAGATGGCAAGGAACATTTTACAAGCATCAAAGGAAGGAAGAATAATGACTACAGGGATGAAGAGAAATGGGGAATTGCCTGGAGTTATGAAAAGGAGGGAGATCTGGATTATCTGGTTTGATTATAGTCAAGAAATAGACCAACCTGGTCTCACAGAATTCAGTGAAATCAACACGGACCCTTAACTCAAAAATCTGTGGTAGTTTCACGGAATCGCCGACAATTCTGTGATGGGTTCATGGAAGTGATGCCTATGTAAATGACAGGCAGCATCCGTGGTCCACACACGGATTCCCAAAACACATTTAATTATTTGCATTTGTAAATGTAGACATGAATTTATGAATATTTATAGCTTACTTTTATATTTCGGAGCAACTATATTTCAACTCCACTCCTACCCTAAACCTACCCACTTAACAATATAAAACACATAACAGGCAAATAAATGTACAGTCACAGTTATTTATTGCAAAAAACGGTCCAGAAACAGTATAAAAGTATTTGTAGATAACCCTCAGTTTATTTGAATTAGTATTGGAGCTTAATATAGTATTCTGATATTATCTCATATATTATATATCGTAATTCTATATTTTCTTAGTATTAGTTATGTTTTATTATATTTTGGGATGTTAGTTTGCACTCTTTTAGTTATTTCACCTATAGAGACTTTTATTATGAAAGGCGTCTTGCCGGAAAGGTCAAACAGAGAGCTCGCGCAGACGTGCACAGAGAGAGCTCGCACACGGAAGATAACAACACTGACGGAGACACGGAGACATGCGGTCACAGAGATAACACACTTATTAAGGGCACTTTTAAGTTGATTTAAGCATTTAGATGCTGTTTGTTGTTTTCATTTTGTAGTATTTTTTGTTTGTTTTGTTTTGCACCTGGTTGAAAAGGAGTACAAGGTATTCATTTATATTTAAGCACTTGTCTATACATATCATATCTTGTCTTAATGATTGTTTATGTGTTTGTTTGATTTAAGAGTAATTTTATGTTTTTAGTATAAATGTTAGTATTAATTTCTGAATTTGTTGCTATAGTCAGTTGTTTCGTTTCATTTATATGGACGTGTATTATTTTCAGATTGCAACAATTGTTTATTTTTCTTTTCTAGCTCTTACGTTGTTGTGAAGTCAACAAGGGCAATAAAGGGACAGTACAACATCAGTGCATGAGCAAATTCTTTATTAAATTCAACCGGGCTGTAACAGTATTAACTCATGTTGCATTCCAAGTCTTCTGAAGTCATACAATATCTTCATGTGAAGAACAGAGTTGATCTTAATGACAGTCGTTGAAATGATTCAAATGATACAGACGACTCTTCAGCATGACGTGATCGGTCACGAGACACACGAGAGCCAATGGCATTTTACAATCAAAGCTGATGTAATGACGCAATTGGTCACGTGACATAAAACAGCCAATGCTGTCAAACCTGACCTGACGTTTCTTCCGGCGGCAATATTTGAAATGTATTAATATTCGCCGGATGGACTCGACGTTACTGATCGTTTTTGGGGATTTTCTTCACACAAATCAATCGTTTGGCCTCGGAACACTTGGAATATTTGTAGTTTCTGAATAAATTGTGCCTGCAGTATCCGTGTATCTGCCTGTTATATCCTGTTTTTTTATAATACACAAATGGGTAGGTTTAGGGTAGGGATTGATATAAAAATAAATGTAAATAAATTATGCTGACTGAATCAAACTGACAAATATAAGGTGTTGGAACAGGGAATCAGTGAAACTACCACGGATTTTTGAGTTAAGGTTCCTGTTTATTTCACGGAATCTGTGAGATCAGGTTGAACAGACATGTTCCCTTTCAAAAGGGAACTCGAGCTGCGTCAGCTGACGCTATGGGGAACGCCTCCAGCGTGACCGGTGTCTGAGCTACTATCAAATCACAGCAATCCTATTGACCGGCGACATCCTATGATGTCATCAAGGTGCGACCAGGAAGTATATAAGGGCACCTTGCAAACATGACACCAGCTTCTTCGTCTTCAGGGACTGTTTTTGTCTGAATGCGTCAAGTCAAAGGTAATCCAAATTCATTTATTTTCTGCCTGGGATAAAGAGCATGCACAATCAAGCTCTTGTGGAATCATTTGTTCGATTGTGTGTAATGTGAGCGAGGTTTTCAATCAGAGATCGCTCCATTCTCGTCTAGCGCTCTTCCTGAGGGAAGAGCGTTTTTGCATCTGAGAGCAGTGATGTGGTCTCCGCTCACGCCGAGGCTGATGTTTGGAGGATGGGTGGATATGGGTATGTGTTCTCGCCCCGGATTGCTGTTAAGAATAATCTAGAAAGATCCGGGTAGGCGGGGACACTAAGAGCTCCAACCCTATCATCTGAGCTTTTTTCAACTATGTTTCAAGAAGTTTAGATGGCGGGGCATACACGGGAGCGGGTCAGCCTGGTGCTACTTTTACGCCATGTCGGTGTTGCAAGTGTACTGGGAAGACCTGCTGAGGGATCTCAATCAGGGAAAATACCCTGACGCGCTGCGCAGTTGTGCGCCATATCAGCGATAGCAGGGCCTGAGAGCCAGTGTCGCAGAAGCGCGGGTGGTGGTGTCCGAGGACACGCACACTGCTGAGATCCGGGTCCCATGCAGGCGGGAGGCGTCACGGTATACGGACCAGTGACGGGGCCTAAGTGCCAACATCGCCTCTCGTGCTCCCCGCGGTTAAGGGGTTCCCACAGAAGAGGAATAGTATCACAACGCTGTTGGCGTGAATGAAATATCCCTCCCTTAGGTGGGTGAGTTAAGAATTACATCTAATTTACTGCTTTTCTTCATTGTCTCCCCAGGCGCTTCTTACATCCGGCCCTGAGTGGGGCCGTGACGATGATACTCTAGATCCCGCCTGGCCGGGCTGTGAGAAGCGCACCCTCAGGCGGTTGCGCTCCTAACCATGCATACTGTGAGTAAAACTTATGCGTGGATATCGTCACGTGCAGGAGGCGAGCTGGTAAGTCCCCCTTGTGAGGGAAACATTTATTCTTTATGTTGTGTGAGACTTCATGCTCCCCGCCGAGGGTTTGGGGATCACGGTATCGTGGACACCATAGGGCCCTGTAGTTCCCCTGTCCGGTGGCTAGAACGATTTTTTTTTTTAGATGCCATTATGTGGTATGTTTAGAGCTAGCTTTGCTAGGAGATAATAGCCGCCGTTGTATGTACAGCTGTGCGAACAGTTTTTGCCTTCTCTCTATGTGATGAAGCAGTATTGAGGCAACCGCTCATTCTTGTGGGAATGTGCTGTTGTTTTAGGCGAGTGTGCTCTCCTAGTCAAACAGGAAGCTCTTAGCCACCCCAGGGTAAAGCGGTTAACGTTGCGCCTCGTGGAAATTCATAGACGGGAGGGTGAGTTCAGGCTGACGCACGAACTACAGATTTATGTCTAGCCTCGCAGGGCTTGGACGGAGTATTATTGAGTTTTTTTCGCTCCCCCGAGCCGCGGATAATACTCTTATGCAGGCTGGCCCTCTCTGGGCCGCCGCATCTGTTGGCCTAGGCTTTTTCGGGATGGGGGGCATTTCTTTCCAAAGAAGGAAAGTAATTATTGCCCGAGGCCCTCTGTTTGAATATTGCAGGGCGTTTTCTTTCGCATCCCTAGTCAGCCTCCTCTTACATTAAAGTCGTCCGGCCAAGGCCCACCCCCTTCTCTGCGTTTTGGGTTTTTTAGTAATGCAGGTTGTTGTGAAGCAGAATGAACAGCGACTTAGCCAGTGGTCGTGGGGCGGGGTTTGGCGTCCCAATCTTGTACGCGGGTGGGCTAGTTTTGCGAAAACCTCGCTTTCCAGAGCTTGTTGTGGCTGGAGGATGTTGGGCCGGTGGGTAGCATATTTGTGAATATTTTTTGCCCTCTGCTCTGTGTCTTCTGCTCCACCTTTTAGGGCTCGGGTTGAGCTGCACTCGCAACCTGCGTGCTTCGTGATGGTTCGGTCGGATGCTCCCCTGGGAGCCAAAGCATTGCCATGGCTGACTCCGTAGCGTGAACGGTAGGCAGCTGCATGAAGGAAGAGCGGCCGCCCGACGCAGGTGACGTAAGTTGTACTCCCCTCGCTTTGAGGGTCTAGGTACTTTCTGCTGAGTACACTGCTTTTGGCAATGTGTTTAGGCTATGTCTGTAGGCACTGCCGGATGGGACTGCGTCATCGCATGGAGGACCCCATGAGCCTCTGGGATGAAGCCAGCCCTGGGAGGGGCATGGGTTGCCAGCTGGCTGTAAGCAGCCAGCTTGGGCAGTCCTTGTAGTGGACTCTAGTACCTAGAGTCTAGTATCTAGTACCTAGAGTCCGGCTTCAGCAGTACCTCGTCGACAAGCAGGCCCATCATGGCCTCCCTGGGGATGAGTCCCCAGGTGATAACTGGATGTCTAGTTCTTCGGCAGCCAAGCGCACAGCCACTGTCAGCCCGACTTGGAGCGGCCAGCATTCATCCAACCTGCCAGGGAGCATTCGTCACTGGCATGGCTACAAGCCCAGTTAGTAGGCCTCCCTAGGCCTCCCTGAAGGCCTGCTGGGGTGCAGCAGGCCTTGCCGGGCTTCCCTTGAGGGGGGTATTCGCGTGCTTCAGGTGTTAGACGGCAGGTAGTAGGCCTCACCAGGCCTCCCTGAGGGCCTGCTGTGGTAGCAGTAGGCCTCGTCTGGCTTCCCCGAGGGGTTGTTCCTGGGCTTCAGTCACTGGATGACAGGTAGTAGGCCTTGCGGGGCCTCCCTGAGGGCCTGCTGGGATGCAGCAGGCCTCATCTGGCTTCCCCTGAGGGGGTACTCCAGGGAATCAGCGCTGGATGACAGGTAGTAGGCCTCTTCAGGCCTCCCTGAGGGCCTGCTGAGGTACAGCAGGCCTCCTCTGGCCTCCCCTGAGGGGGTGTTCCTGGGCTCCAGTCACCAGATGGCAGGTAGCAGGCCTCACCAGGCCTCCCGGAGGGCCTGCTGGGTTGCAGCAGGCCTCATCTGGCTTCCCCTGAGGGGGTATTCCAGGGAATCAGCGCTGGATGACAGGTAGTAGGCCTCTTCAGGCCTCCCTGAGGGCCTGCTGAGGTACAGCAGGCCTCCTCTGGCCTCCCCTGAGTGGGTGTTCCTGGGCTCCAGTCACCAGATGGCAGGTAGCAGGCCTCACCAGGCCTCCCGGAGGGCCTGCTGGGTTGCAGCAGGCCTCATCTGGCTTCCCCTGAGGGGGTGGTCCAGGGCCTCGGCCACTGGGTGACAGGGAGTAGGCCTCTCTAGGCCTCCCGGAGGTTGAGCCCCGGTTCCCAGTTCCTATGACAGTGAGCATGGTTGCTAGCCAGGGCAGCTAGCATGGTCTGCTATCAGGTAGCAGGCCTCACCAGGCCTCCCTGAGGTCGTTCCCCGGCCTCAGTGCCGGCTACGAGTAGCCTGGCAAGTAGTAGGCCCTGCGGGGCCTCCCTGGGGGGAACGAGTTCCTTGGACGGAGACACATAACTGGCTCAAGCTGACAGCTAGTGGTTCCTGCCATCAGGCTTCGGTCCTAGCTGGCAGCACCTGATGGTGGTCGCATACTCTAGCACGACGAGATGACGCTGCTGCTATGCGGTCCCTACAGGAACGGGGACCTGCATATGTTGCCTACACCATGGTACCTACCAGGCAGGCTTAAGAGCTCCCCTCCTATGAGGGTCGTCTGTGAGCTTACGGCCGCCTGGGCCTGATCAGTTGATTGTAGGCCCCTCGGGGCCTACCTGTGAGATCAGCCTGTAGGCCTTCTCAGGCCTCCTTAGCACCCCTGTAATGTATGTGCTTGGTAGATCCTAGGATCGAGCAGCTGACTCCCCTCGCTAGCAAGGGTCGGAAGGCACTACGCTGAGTGCTGTTTTTTAACAGACAGGGCTGGCCGACGGAAGCGTCCCGCATAGTGATGCCAGGTCAGGCCTCCCTGGTGGCATTCGGTGAAGTTCTTCCCGAATAGTGACTGGCTGGGGCGCCCTCGGGTCCCCTAGCCACATATATATATCGGGTATATCGTTCCCCAGAGCGTCAGCTGACGCAGCTCGAGTTCCCTTTCGAAAGGGAACGTCCCCGGTTACAACTGTAACCTTAGTTCCTTGAGAACAGGGAACGAGACGCTGCGTCACCTTGCCATGCCTCGGGGCCTGCCTGCGAACAGTCCCTTCAGACGGAGAAGCTGGTGTCATGTTTGCAAGGCGCCCTTATATACTACCTGGTCGCACCTTGATGACATCATAGGCTGTCGCCGGTCAATAGGATTGCTGTGATTTGATAGTAGCTCAGACACCGGTTATGCTGGAGGCGTTCTCCATAGCGTCAGCTGACACAGCGTCTCGTTCCCTGTTCTCAGGGAACTAAGGTTACAGTCGTAACTGGGGACATTTCATGTGTTCTTTCCTCTATGCTATGCAAATAAGTCACGCACTGATATGTACAAAGCAACAAAAATGTCACATGATTGTTGTATAATTTTTTAGATTGCTTTGCCTATTATAAAATTTCTCAATATGCACAGTCATGACTTAGCAGACTTTATGATGTGCAAATGAAATAGCTGTGAATTTTGTTATTCCACAATTCTTGTTTAAACAAAAAAGACTGTAAAAAAGATCTGCTTTTATTATTTAAATGACTTTCAAACCTACATTTCGAGCTCATAAACTTATGTAATACTTTCTAAATGGCACACAGCATCTGGAATAGTTTTGGCTCCAGCCAATAGGGTTTTTTAAACACCCTCTGCCCTCCTCATTATCCAAACTTCATTGAAAGGAAAAGGACCACCTTAGTGCACAACACATAAATAGCTCCACTTAAAAAGCTGGTGCTTTTTCTTATAACTTCACAATCAGAATAATACAATACAGTTCCTTTATGAATGCACAATAAAATGTAAATTATATGCATGAAATTATCCCTAGCTTATTCAGACACACAGATACTTTGAAGACACATTTCCTCATTTCCTACTTGCCTGATCTCATGAGAAAACTATGAGATAGCCATTTCGTATGAACTCATTCAATGAGATTCTAATGGAAATGTATGATATTTAGAAAAAAAGAAAACATGAAGGTCCACCCCTAAACCTAACCATCAGCGAGGCACGAAACTGCCCAGTTAGAGTAAGGAAATATGATACAAATTAAACCAGGACTGAATGTACTCTGTACACCAGACACTTTCTGTCCTCCTGATTACCTTAATTATAGCCTCACATTTTACTGACCATAAATATAATTAGATATTCTCAAATAAAATACTAAGCCAAAAAATTAGTTTGAAGTGATGACTCAAACTTAAAAGCCAAACGGTCAGTTTTATTGCACTGTAACAGAAATTCTTGGTTTTAGATAAAGAAAAAAGAAAACAAGCATGTGACATTCAAATAATGAAAAAGTAAGATGAAGACTCAAGTGCAAAAGGAATGTATTTATTATAACAAAAAGAAACATAAACGCAACACAAAAACAAAATATCAACATTAACAAATATAAACTTAATAATGAGATAACAAGGGGGTGTGATCTCGACAAAAGACTGGGCACATGCCCAAAATAACCAAACACCACACATGTGCTACAAGAGACAGGACAGGCATGTGACATTACCCCCTCCTTAAGGAGCAGCTACCAGATGCTCCACTAGGGACAGGAGGGACAGACAAGGGAGGAACAGACAATGGAGGAACAGGGGAGACAAAAAGTTCAGTAGGCCATGGCGGTCCACAGAGTTCAGGAGGCCAGGGCGGCACGGGCAGAGCCGGACAACGGGTTGGCACAGGCAGAGCAGGACGCCTGGGCAGTGCGTGAAGATACAGGAGCCTGGGTGGCACATCAGGCACAGCAGTGACCACCGGAACTGTATCCACCCGAACACAGCCCACCAGAACACGATCCTCCAGGACATGGACCACCGGAACAGGGATCACAGGAACACAATCCTCCAGCACAGGGACCACCGGAACAGGATCCGCCAGAACTGGGACCACCGGAACAGGGATCACAGGAACACAATCCTCCGGCACAGGGACCACCGGAACAGGATCTGCCAAAACTGGGACCTCCGGAACATGATCCTCCGGCACAGGGACCACCGAAAAATACAATCCTTCGACACAGGGACCACCGCACCAGGATCCACCAGAACTGGGACCACCGGAACACAGACCACTGGAATTAGATCCACCGGAACAAGGACCACCGGACTCAATGCACTGGCCAACCATGGTAAAGCTATCACCCTGGGTGGCTCTGGACTAGGGACTGCCAGACATAGGACCTCTGGAACAGAATGATCCACCGGAACAGGGACCACCGGAACAGGGTCCACCGGAACTGGTTCCACCGGAACACGGACCACCGGAGCAGTCGCGGATGGTGCCTTCCTTCTCCTCCTCCGCTTTGAGACCACCTGAGCAGGGTCCACCGGAACAAGAGCCACCAAACTCAGAACCCCCCTTATCCATCCCTGAGTCCTCAGAGGGCTGGGGTCTCCACTGACTGTAGATGGAACTCAGGACCAGTCAGTGGGCTGGGATGCTGCTGGTCAAAGACGTTTGGACTTCTTTAGGTGGTATACAATGTCCCAGAATCTAATCGGTGTTTATGGAAGTCATACGTTAAAAACCAAATTGTTTATTAAAATAAGGTATTGCTCTAACGTTATTTATCCACAAATGTTATGCACTATCAGCAGCTTTTCTAGCGTTAGCTAGTTTCCAGTCCATTGAGTGCAAGAATAAATTAATAGGCTACCAAATACATTTCCAAATATATAAATAATGTAAAATAAAAGGTATAACAGCTTCTCATGCCTAATGAACCATTTTTTTTCTCCACTGTTTTCCTCAAATAAGCAAGGAGTAAGCACCTTTGGCGATAGAAATTGTAAATGAGCATAAGCACCGTATGGTCTTCCATGCTTTGTTTACATCTAGCTACCACAATTCTTTGCCGCTTTGGCTGTTTGCCGTGACTTTGCATGGAGCGCTACAAAGTCGTGAGTCGTGGTTTGAAGTCGTAATTTACGGGCTTAAAAACCTGCCTGGAACAAGTCCTTGAAAACATAAGGTGTATGCAGTTTGGTTTCAGAGTAAATTACTCTGAAACAGCTTCTTTACATTCACAAATAAATCTAGACTTGACAAAGGAGGATTAGTTGGTGCTATATTTTTAGATTTATTTAAAGCCTTTGATACAGTTAATCACAAAGTTCTTCTCTCTAAACTGTCTTAAGTCTCAGTTTTCATCTGGAACTTTAGCATGGATATCCCCATATTGATCAAATAGAGAACAATGTGTAAAAAAATATATGGGTTCCGTTCTGTATCTTACATTATACAAAGGGTGTAGGCCTACCCCAAGGATCAGTGTTAGACCCCTTTTTGTTTAGTCTGTATATTAATGATCTCCCTCAAAAGTGTAAAGAGACAAAAGTACAAATGTATGCTAATGATAATGTTATTTTTACACAAATGTGAGAACAGCAAAGTTAGCAGCTGAGGAGTTAAAAGCTGCTATGGATATTGATATTTTGATATGTTGATATTTTGAAAATAGATAATTACTGAGTTCAATTACATCAGTGTAATATTGGACTCAAATCTTAGTTTAAAAAAAAAACATGTAAAGAAAATGGTGAGGACTATTAAATATAATTTGGCAAATTTTAGAGAAGGTCCTCACTGCAGAATACAAGATCCAGGAGGCGTGGTTGGATCCAAATCCAACTCCTCCCACTTTATATGCCGCGATTCGTCATCGTCAGGTGAAACACAGCATTTATGTGAAGTTGCAGCCGTAGTCGGTGCCTCGGTGGTTGACTGTTGACCGTGGTTGCTGTTTATCAATGTAAGTCTACATTTGATTAATAATATGGTCGAGATAGATTCATAATTTAGTGTACCCTATAAGTAATGATCACAGTTACATGTTTTGACAATGTCCATTTTTTTTTTATAACGCCAAGACATTATCTATCCATTAAAATATAGTCTGACAGGATTTAACGTTAGTCAGGGGAGTGTTTCTGACAGGAAAGTGTATTTTCTGAAGTATTTTTATCACTTAAATTGCATTCATGATTTTGAAAAAAGCCGTAAAATGGCAAAATATATATATATTCTGACAGGATTTTAGTCAGGGGAGTGTTTCTGACAGGAAAGTGTATTTTCTGAAGTATTTTTATCACTTAAATTGCATTCATGATTTTGAAAAAAGCCATAAAATGGCAAAAAAATATATATATTCTGACAGGATTTTAGTCAGGGGAGTGTTTCTGACAGGAAAGTGTATTTTCTGAAGTATTTTTATCACTTAAATTGCATTCATGATTTTGAAAAAAGCCATAAAATGGCAAAAAAATATATATATTCTGACAGGATTTTAGTCAGGGGAGTGTTTCTGACAGGAAAGTGTATTTTCTGAAGTATTTTTATCACTTAAATTGCATTCATGATTTTGTAAAAAGCCGTAAAATGGCAAAAAATATATATATTCTGACAGGATTTTATTTTAGATTTACCGCAAGTTTTCAAAAACGTGATAATCAAACACTGTTTTAATGATAATTACATTTTAAATGACAATACTAACCGTTAGTACATTTTATCGTGGTTTAACGTGAAACTGATAATCGTTCCATCCCTGTGTGTGTGTGTGTGTGTGTGTGTGTATATATATATATATATATATATATATATATATATATATATATATATATATATATATATATATATATATATATATATAAATATATATTTAAGTTTTTACTGTTTTTACTTATTGATTGATGTACAATTTTTAGGTGCCTGTCAAAATCCTTTTTTGGTGTCACCATCATACCACTACTGGGCTCCTTGGATCGGTCCCAATACCAGAAGAGAAGATACAGTTTTAAATACTGAGTATGCCAAGATGCACGCCCCAAGACCAGCTACTGAAGATGCCGAACTTCACGTTACAGAAGAGAGGCTAGAAGAAGTGCTGACCAACCTTAAGGTTATTTATTTTGTATTATTTAACACAAACAAATCAATCCTTTGGATATTTTTTTAAATTGCCACCTTGTATGTGCAGGTGGATGTGGTCCGCCGCCTTTGCAAGCAGTGTGGTCTGGATCCATCAGGTTCCAAAATGGATCTTGTGGTTAGACTTAGACAGGAGATGAGAAACAGGTCATCTTATGACAAGGTCTTCCAGAAGGTTTGGGGGGCTTCAGGTAGGTTTACTTTTGATAAGTATTTAAGTCTATGTAATATGAATGGTCTTGTGTTTGCGCAGAATGGAACTGATTTAATTTTTTCAATGATATTGCTTTTATTATAGTATTGTTTTAGACCGCTTAGAGTTATATATTTACTAGCGTAACAAATACGTATTTATTTTCTTTTTAGAGGGTTGGGCAGTCATCACATGCCCCTGTGGAGTTGTGTATTCACTGAAGTTCCTTGTTCGGGCAGAGTCTCCGCGTGACTACGCAGATTGTCTTTTGTCTTTTAAACATTTCCCAAATATCAATATCTATGACTTTGCAAGGGGCTTAGCCACGCACACTAACCTAAGGGAACCAGAATGTATCCCTTTCAGACCACATGAGGGACGACTAAAAGAGCCCACTCCAGAAAATATGGAACTGGCAGTTGAGGGTCAGCTGAAAGTAAACCTCCTTTGGTTGAAGGAAAAGAAGGACAACATGGACCCAGATTGCCACCCTGTTACAGGTTCAGCTGAACATTATGCACTTTACGATGTGTTTCATGAAAATAACACAAAAGATGCTCGAGATGCACTGCGTAAAATTCAGATTGTCCCAGAATTGGCAGGCTGGGTGAACAGTCAATGTGCTGAACAGCTTTTTTCTGACATGAGAAAAAACAATTACTTCCTCAACACACTCACTCCGTCTGGACACATTTTCCTGATGCGAAATATACTACAGCATTACAACACAAAACGAAATAAGAAGACAGAAGATGACATCAGAAAGATTGTACCACAGAATGCCCAGTTGCATTTAGATGAAAATGGCCAAATAAAAATGGGTAACTCACATTTATTTTTAAACTACAATTTGTTATACCTCTTTGTGCCTGTCATTTATATTACATTTTTGTAATATTCACTTTATTGGTGCTTTCCCTGCAGCCTCGGCCTCAGATGGGACACCTGAAGATTCGTCCTCAGATGGGACATTTGCAGCCTCTGCCTCAGATGGGACACCTGCAGCCTCGGCCTCAGATGGGACACCTGCAGCCTGGGCCTCAGATGGGACACCTGCAGCCTGGGCCTCAGATGGGACACCTGCAGCCTCGGCCTCAGATGGGACACCTGCAGCCTCGGCCTCAGATGGGACACCTGCAGCCTGGGCCTCAGATGGGACACCTGCAGCCTCGGCCTCAGATGGGACACCTGCAGCCTGGGCCTCAGATGGGACACCTGCAGCCTGGGCCTCAGATGGGACACCTGCAGCCTGGGCCTCAGATGGGACACCTGCAGCCTCGGCCTCAGATGGGACACCTGCAGCCTGGGCCTCAGATGGGACACCTGCAGCCTCGGCCTCAGATGGGACACCTGCAGCCTGGGCCTCAGATGGGACACCTGCAACCTCGGCCTCAGATGGGACACCTGCAGCCTCGGCCTCAGATGGGACACCTGCAGCCTCGGCCTCAGATGGGACACCTGCAGCCTGGGCCTCAGATGGGACACCTGCAGCCTGGGCCTCAGATGGGACACCTGCAGCCTCGGCCTCAGATGGGACACCTGCAGCCTGGGCCTCAGATGGGACACCTGCAGCCTCGGCCTCAGATGGGACACCTGCAGCCTGGGCCTCAGATGGGACACCTGAAGATTCATCCTCAGATGGGACACCTGCAGCCATGACATCAGATGGGACACCTGCAGCCTCGGCCTCAGATAGGACACCTGCATCCTTGGCTAGGCTGATGCGTGCGGAAAGAGAAATAAAATACTTCCGGCATTGGGAAGGCCCGAAGACTTTGGTAAATACCCATTTGACAGTATTCAGTGGACCTCAGTTGTGGGTCAGGGAAGTTGTGGAGAGTGCTGATATGTATTTTGTTTTATTTTCCAGCATGAGTATGTGTTTGATTGCACTAAGAAACCGGACGAAGTCATCGGCTCTGTCAGCACAACAGTCTTAAGAAGAGCAGACTGTGTTGGCCTGGGAACCAATTGCGAATTGGAGGCAACAGTAAGTAGCATTTATACGGTTTCATTACTGTTTAAGCTTGTTTACCTGTGCTAACATTATTATTTTACTAGGTTGTAAACTGCTGCCTTTCACTGATATGCCACCTTGCTGGAGAGAAGGTATGTTGTTTTTTTATTTTTATTTTAATAACTTATGTAAATAAATGGGTTGTTCGGAAAGTCATGCTATTGATCTAGCTATATTTTTGGCTTTATACTTTAATTTTCATCTAATATTAGGGATTAGATGTCCTTGCTGTAGATTCCAATGTATTGGCATGTTGGAGTCCACCTCACTGTGTCGACCCTTTTGAGTCACTACCGGTAAGTGGTTATTACTTCATATAATTTAATTGAGGAACAGAGATATGTATTCTTCACTGTTGTTGCACTATCAACTTTGATCTGTATATTTTGCTCACCAACAGGCAGATGCAGCACTTAAAGACTGCATCCTATTTCCAATAAGTACAACTGGACACTGGCACTTGTGTGTAAGTTTTGACTGTCAATTTTGTCATATTTTTGCATTTTGTATAGGTGTTTAAGGCAGATGTAGTGCAGTTTTGTCTTGTCTTATGAGGAGCGAATAAGCCCAATCGTAGATTCGTACATTCCACATTAGTAATATACAAGTGAATGCACTTTGGCAACATTGTTTTGATTGATTTACATATATTCACAGGTCATGAAGCCCAATCTTAAAAGGATGTACATTCTTGATTCATCCGACCCTTGTGGTTTTGGGCAGGCATATTATGTGTCCATGTTCAGGTTTTCTTTTACTATTTAGGGACTGTTCTTTGTCCCCTGTTCTGTGTACCGTTTGGGACTGTTCTTTGTCCCCTGTTCTGTGCAACGTTTGGGACTGTTCTTTGTCCCCTGTTCTGGGCGAAGTTCTGGAGGTATTAACTGCTGTTTGCATAATTTTTAATGTTTAATGTTGTGATGGTCCTAGCATAAAAGATACAACTCTATATCGTGTGAAGACTGAGCCAAGGTGGTTTATTTAGAAATATGATATTACATCTTCTATGCCCTAATCTGTTGAATAGTTGTTAGCTCTAGGCAGGTTATATAAAGATTGGGTTTAGGCCTAGTCAACCAATAAAATAATGGCATGAAGCCGTTGAAGTAGGATGTTTGCGGGAGTGAATATCATTTGAGCTTTTATTTATTGAATAGTGTTTGCTTTTTTATGCGTGTATATATTTTCCCTCTGTAACAGTAGAGTACGTCAAACTTGCTACTGCCACACAATTAGCGGGTTGTCAAAATAGACCTATAGAGGTTGATATGTTTAAAACTCTAAAACCCATTAGAAATTTTAACTGTCTATCTGTTCTCTTTTGAAGCATGATCGCAATCAAATTAGTTCCTGGAAGCTGGAAACTCATTAAAAACAAGGTATATAGCACTCAGCATTCAACACAGTTTTCTGACAACTGTCAACAATACAAATTGTATATAGTTTGGTTTGGATTTTTGCCAGGACATTCCATCACAGAGAGACGGCGTGGACTGTGGAGTGTTCATGCTTATGGTATGTTACAAATTAAGCTACAAGTTAACATTACTTGACATTTCAAAGTCATTGTGTATAGGAAGAATAAATGAGTTCTAGGAAATTTATATTATATTAAAAAACAACGTCTTGTGTTACAGTATGCACTATACATTACTTTTGAGTGGCCATTTGATTTCACCATGGTGAGCACCCTGATTTTATTACAGAAAATAGTTGATAACTGTTTCAATTTGTCTCATTTTGTTTTGTATTTTTGTTGTTGTTCTTGTTTCCTTAGACTGACACGCCTTACATTCGAGAGTGTTTGCTGAACCTTGTATTGAAGTGCACAAGTCATGAAAGGTGAGAACCAGATTTGCTGTCTTTCCAAAGTTTCACTTTCTTTGTTTTATTTCTGAAACCTTTTACTGTGTTATAGGGAAGCCTCAAGCCTCAAGAAATATCAAGTGGACTACATGCATGGTTGTCTCAAGGACCACGGGATTCTTACGGTATAATGTCTGACAAGTCACTAGCAATTGTACATGGTAGAAATTTGACCTCACACCATACTGGTGTTTGTATTCCTTGTACATGTAACAGTATGTGTTTTTTTTTTTTGTTTTTTTACAACCTTGACTTCACCTCACCTGTGCCCCAATTTTTACTTCACAATAAAAAGAGCTGGGCCGATATCCCTTACCTTTTACCCACTACATGCATACATACCAAGAACAAAGACGTATAGATATAATCAAGAACTGGTGTATTGGGCCATTATCTTTTAATTTCATTATCTTTTCTTTTACATTTCTCATGTTTGTTTATTTGCTTATAGTTGCCAGCATCTGTTCTGGAGGACATTTTTATCGATGTGGTTCTCCAGGAGGGTGACGAGGCAATTCTGACGCTGGCCCTGGTGTGCACACGCTTCAGAGACCTTGTCACTCGTGAAGCCTTCAGGAGACGAGCTCATTTTCTTTGGCTTGACAGTAAGTGTCAACTGCTCTTGCAATTGTTTGAACTATTTATCACAGTGTTTTTGATGTCTGTTCCCTGGTAGTTTTTACATAAATTGTTACATATTTTTATAAAAAAATTAAGAAATTCAGATGCTTTTTTGCCAATTATTTTATTATTTTCAACCTTGTGTATTTTTAAATGTGTGTGATTCTACATGTGTACAGGTGTCACAAATTGGACTGTTTTCTCCACATCCTACAAGGCGGAGTACTATCAAATGTACAGACTGGATACTTGTAGACAATGTGGAGATGCATTCAAAAACTGCACTCCAGGTATGCATTATTAGTTTTAGAGAGTTTTGCTTCTGATGATGAATTAAAACATTACAAAAAATAATGAACATTTTAAATATTTCCTTTCTTTGCTTCCTTTCTTTGCTAACCTGTAGGATATGTAGGCAGAGGAAGAAGCGGGGAACTTTTTAAAATTATTAGCGAAGATGCCCACCCAGACTTCTGCAGCGAGTTCTGCCAAATCTGTGCTGACCTTATTTGAGTGTTGTGTGCATGATGTAATGCCCTGCTAGATTTGAAAGGATGAATGAGATTTTTTACTACCTTAAGGGGACACACATCTCTGTTTTTTAATACCTACTTATTATTCACTACTGTATTCAGTGTCTGTTTTAACTTGTGTGTTAATAAAGTTTTTTTTATGTGATTAAGATGCTCTTTTTATTTTATATAAATTAAGTCAGATGCCCATGTGAAGTAATGTATGTAAAAAATTACAGTGGACAACCAGACTGCTGCAATACTTTAGTCACAAACATTTTTATATTATAGGGGAAAAAGCACACATTTTCTACTTCAAGTAGAAAGGGAACTTGTTTTAATATTATGCCAATGTATATGTAGAAGTAACTATTTATTCATCTACTTAAGTCAAGGTGCATGTTGACTACTGCGAGTGGTAATGGATCAGCCAATCAAAAAATACACATCTTTTAAGAAATATTTATTCTTGCATGTAACAAGGAACTACGGCTTTACAGGAAAGAAGAATAGTAAGATTTGTTTAGCAATAAAAGCAAACGTTTCTCCCAATGAAAATATTCCAATACAGTACTTAATTACAGATACACATTAACACAATTTACATACTACAGTGTTTTAACTAACCATTTTAGACGTTATTAAAATGTTTGATTGTTTTTCCGTCAAAAGAATAGCTTTATTTAGTACCGACTCAATGCGGAAGCGCTAGAGCAACAACCGGCAACAACAACCATGACAACAACACGAGTCGTTATGACGCGCAATCGGTCGACCAATCAAAATGCAGTGGGAGGAGTTCTGGTTCTAGCGCCGCCCCCCGGATCTCGATCCAACTCCACCCCCTGGATCTCGTATTCTGCAGTGAGGGGCTACTGAAATTTTAGACAAATTGGACAATGTCTCTCTATTGACGTAGCTAAGATAATTTCTCATATGTAATATTCTCTGACATGTTTGGGTCAAGCTATAGTGAAACTGTGAATAAACCCTTAAAATCCTGTATAAACAGACTTTACATTTTTTAGATAAAAAGCCAAACCATTATCATTGAAGTATCTGAGAAAAAACATTGACGTTTTGACAATTTTAGAGTTTTTCCAAATGTGTAAATGGTATATCTCTTTTTTAATGGTTTGGCTTCTTCTGTACATTGTGATTTTGTTCATTTTCATTCTAAAGACTGTGAGATCTACCAGATTATTATCCAAAAGGGATTGTGTTGTTCCTTTTTATAGTTCTGCTTCTAGACTATTGTCTTTCTCAGTGAAAGCTGCTATTCATTGGAGCGCTTTACCTGAGGAAATATCAAAGAAAATATAAAAATATAAAATGTGTGTGTGTGTGTGTGTGTGTGTGTGTGTGTGTGTGTGTGTGTGTGTGTGTGTGTGTGTTTTTATTGTACGTAGGAACTGTTTGTGTTATTTTATCATTTATGTTAGTGATGACCTGTCAGGGGACTGCAGATACTATGCATGAAATGGAAACATTTATGTAAAAAATTGTACATGGTCCTTTTTCAAATAAGTAAACTAAACTAAACTTATTTTTAAACTGGTATTGTTTTTGCATGGCATGCTGTTTCGTGTCTTTCCTCTTATCAGATTACCTGATTAACTTTGTTTAACAAACAACACTTCTCTGTTGCATCTACTTTGCCTATCTTCTTCATCTCTTGACTAGACATGACAGAATACCTGACTAGAAAAGTATGGTTGTTTCTTCCATTAATGTTGCCCCAATGAAATGTTTTTTTTTTTACAGGCTCAAAGGGGCTGTTATTTTTTATTTCAAGACTACTACGGTAATGCCGAAGGGAGATTCATCAACTTCACTTTGTGGGTATACCTCTTTTTCTGTGGGCTAAGTTTAAGAGTATTCCATCCCCCAGAGCCCAAAGTGGATAAATACCTGACACAGACCCAATGTCTGAGCCGATGCCACTATAGAGCAAGCAGGTTCTTCTGTCCCGGAGGAAAAGACTGAGGTCCCGTCTGATCAGGTGTCTGAGTCAATCATTACATTCCTCACCCAGGGCCTGTTCTATGTCCTTGATGTGTGCCTTCCTCTCCTGTTTGCTCCACCGAAGCCAGTTATTTTTTTGGCCACCGTTCTGCTGACTTCCTTCAGCCCTTAGGCTCCTCTATTGGCTCCATCATGTAACACAGATTTGCCTTGGGTCTTCCAGTCACCAGTTTCACCATGACGTGTGGATTCCCTGGCTACATCTGATCCTTCATCTCCACCTCGGCCAATCGACCAGTCGGTTTCTCCATGGTTTCTTGGCCCAACCTGGGACTTTCACCCTTCTGGCTTCACCGGACTACTCGTCCCACCAGCTTCACCTTGGTCAGTCATTGCTCTACCATTGCCATGGTCTTTCGGCTGTGCCTCATCCCTCCCCCCTACGGCTCTGTCTGGCTCCTCTTTCCCTTTGGCTCCAACTCTGTCCTTACTCACATCTTCGTCACCGCATCTTCACCTTGGTCATCTGGTCCATCGGATTCCGCCTGGGCCTTCAAATCTCCCAGCGCCACCGCTGTCAGTTAGGCTCAAAGCTCCACTATGGCTCCTCCCTTTATCAGTTCCACCATTGGTCACCTACCATCTGGCTGTCTCCTGGGTTGATATGGGCTGCTGTCAGCTGTACTGTGAGGACTCCTCCATGGTTCCTCCCACCATCAGCTCCTCCATGTTTCCTTCCACTGTCAGCGCCTCCATTGTTTCTTCTGCCGACGTTCCTTCCTAGTTCCAGTGGCGGATGCAGAGGCGTGACAGATGGGTGGACTTGAATCTGGATGTCCTAAAATTAAAGCAGGAAATACAGGGTCGGCTACTTAACGATGTGCCATTAAAGAAAACGTATTTAGGTTCATATTTATGTTTAAATATTATAATGCTATTTTTTTTTTTTATTGAATCGATTTTGGTTATGAAAAGGGAACACTGAACAGCATGGGTAAAATACGCTATATGTCGCAGGGATAGACATTAAGCATGTTCATCGTTAATTCATTTTTCCGAGTAAAAAATTTGCTTGTCCAGAAAAATATATATTCTATATTTTTGTGTGTGTGTGTTGTAAATATAAATCTGATATTTTTACCTTTTATAAAAGGCATTTTTCCCCTAATCTTATCAAATATATGCTATGCTTTAGTTTTCATTTTATATTGTTAAATTTGATCAATACATTCAATTAAAATAATACACTATATAAGGGCTGTTACCAATCAAAGGAAATAATTTACACTGAAAAATTACGTTTTTTCCCAATCAGCTGATAGCAGAGCTTGACTATGTGGCCTGCCAGAACCAACGCCAATGCTTGATATGTTATAAATATAAAAACTTCACATTTTGAATGTTTACTGCAGTCTCTCTATGTGAGCGGCGCTCAAGTGTTGTGATTTCCCCTCGAGAGGCTGCACGAGCATCAACAGCGCCATCTTGTTATTGTCAGTTCATTATATATTATTATCCACTATCGATCGCGACAAACACTAAATGAATGCACAATCATTCTTGCATTTTGGTGATTCACTAGTTATTTTTTGTTATGGGCGTTTTAACCAGGCTCTTGCCCATCGGGCAAGTAAAACTCTCTTTCACTTGTCCCTTCAAAAAAATACACTTGTCCCGGACAAGCGGACAAGCGTTAATGTTGAGCCCTGTGACGGGAGACATGGAGGGGTCAGACATGATTTTGATCACTTTATTAAGGTTTGTTTTGTAGAAAGACTTTCTTTAAATTAAATTTTGTTTTGTATAAATTGTATCTTAAAGGAACTGTATGTAAGAAATGTATTTCAATTAATCATAAAATGGCCCTGACATGTCACTAGACAGACAATAAGAAATCATGTTGACTACAACAGTAGTCCGGCCAGGATATTGTCATTCAAAAGTTGTTGTTGCAGCTCTCAACTGATGTTGATGTTGTCATGTTGTGTTTTGGCCTGAAGCTCCACCCTTCACCTATCTACCAATCACGAAGTCAGTAGTGTTTCAGCATCCGGGTTGCCAGATCTGCTCTAGTTACCACAGCTTCAGCTACAAACGTTCCTGCTGGATCCTGCAGCCTATCTGGCAACCTCGAGTCAGGGGGGAGTGGGGGAGGGGATACACTGCTCTACAGTAATTTGAAAGTGATTGTATAACCAATTTTGGCCTAGCCTGGATGCCAGCCAAACTTAGCCCCGCCCACAAAAATTTTAGGACGGGCAGTTCGGTCTGGCCTTGCTCCATTATCCCCGAACAGAAACTGTTCGGACCAATGAAATCATCAGGGCGGGCTTTAGACGATGACGGACAGATGATCAACAGTAGCGTAGTCATTCACGTCATCAAAGGGGCTTGGATTATATTTGTTCGAATCCTAAACGGAGATTTGTATATGCATTCACCTTTCACAATTTCTCTCAGAAATGATGATCATGTTGGGTAAGTACTCTGTGTATCATTCAATTATTTTTATTTTTTTACAACACCGGCAAAGATTGTGTATTCCAGCCTGATTTCAGCTCGCGTGCAGACAGGGTTGCCAAGTTTTTACAACAAAACCCACCAACTACTAGCAAACAATAGCTTCTCGGGGGGTTCTCTGGGGGAAAAATAGCATTTGGGGGGTAAAATGTGTGTTATTTTGGCATGGTTGCCTGCTAAAATTCGCACTCATGGGTCTATAACATAATAGTCGCTTCAACCCGCGGACATAGAAAACAACGCGCTGGGAAAAAAACGCGGACTTGGCAACACAGTGCAGTTGAGCTCTGTTGACATTTGACAAATAGCGTAATGCGTCGCTTCGTTGCTCTGGTTGGTTGTAGCTCTATCCAATTGATGTCATTCCTGTTTCGGTTGAAACACACCCCATAATCACAGCCCAATGGAGCAGTTTCATACTGATATTCTGACTAGAATTGAGTATGACCACGTCAGGCTAATTTTGGCCACAATCTTACATACACTTCCATTAATTTTCCTTCCTTTAATTGTACGCAGAGCCCCCACCCACTCTTAATTGATCGGTTATGACATGAGGATGCACCATCTCTGGGTAGGCGTTATGTCACGTTTAGTGTGTGTGTTTTTTCATGTACTTTTAGTTGACTTTGTTTCTGTTCCTGCTTTTCATTAGTTGTCATGGTTATTCATTGTTAGTAGAGCACACCTATTTGCATTTGAGTTTGACACATTGTGTATTTAAGTCCCTCGGTTGTTTGTTTGTGCATGGCATGCTGTTTCATTTGTTTCCTCTTCTTGGATTACATCCCGGAGTTTCTTTGTTTAATAAAAAGCACGTACATTTTTTAACTACTTCACCTATCTTCTTCAAACTTGGACTAGACGTGACACATATGATGCAACATAAAAGCCTAATGTAAATGAATGATAAATAGAAGAAGCTAATTTTTTTTTAATTAAAAATTATCAAATGTGAGCTGTCAGAAAATGTGGGGTTAGTTTATGGCTTATTACTGTAAATTATAAGACTATTTGTTTTGAAGGTTTTTTTACTTCTAAAAATGTTACATTTAACTGTATTTTACTGTAAAATATGTACTTTATATAATACAGAAACTTTAGGCATTTTACAGTTAAAATTACAATTGTTTTTACAGTTAGGACTTGTTTATAAAACAAAACCAGAATGAATGTCAGTTTATTGTACAAATATATTATTACAAAATGTGCAAATTGTTCATTCCACATTTAAGAAAGATAAAACAAATTAATTATGTTCTGTGTGTGCGTGTGTGACCGCAGTAACATAAATATAGTTAACTGACAACGCCCTCTGCTGTTAACCTATGATATTGTTAACGCTTCATTAACTCACCTGTCCCGTGAATGCATAATGGTATGTGGGCATACAGGAGTTATTTTTTTGTTTTATTGATGATGCTATTTTTGATTCCAACTAACAGGCAGGAGAGATGTCACCAGCGGTGTCTGGATTTCAATCAATCTTTCTTTTACGTTAACTGTTGTTTCTATCTTCCTATTCTCTGTCTCACTCTCAAAGAGAAAGTGTCCCTAAGTGCAGTTTATAGTATGGCAGTGACAGAATTATTTTTTAATAGCCTTTTTTGCTTCTTATATGGAATATTGTGCCATTTGAGGGTTTGGTTGATGGTCTTTGTTTCTTTTTATTGCTCCCGCTTTCTGTCTCTCTGCTGCTGCTGGTGGTTTGTTTACATCAGTTCAGTGTCTCTGGCGCAAGGGCTTCTGGGCCATGTGTCTGCCATAGTCGCGGTGCATTGTGGGGAGGTTGTGGTCCTCCAGCGGCTCGGTTCGGAATAATGTCCTCCTCGGAGGCAGCGGACGGTTCTTCCACGGAATTATGCCCGAGCTTTGCCGTGATCTGCTCGTTTCTGGAGCGATATGGAGCGCTGCTAGATCTGCCGGAGGTGTCGTTCCCGATGCTGGAGCGCAGTCTGCAGGAGAGCAGCGCGGGTGAGCCGCTCCTCCATTGTTGCTCTTTAGCCGCTTTACATGTGTTTAAACGGTCTGCTTAGTACTCCAGCAGCGAGTGTCTGTGTTTTAGTCGCTGTTTGCGTCTCTAATGCGCCTATTCTGCTGTTGAGTTCGGCGTTTTGAGGGACGGAAGGTTTTATTCCGCTTTATTTGCTCATCAGTTCACAGAAACACATTGCTGCTCTATTTGCGTTTATATGCGACGTTTTGCTTCGGGAAAACGCCTGAATTTGCATATAACGACGCACATGTATCGATGAATTAAATATTCATGTTTATTCATGGATAAATAATAATTTGGCATGAATTAGTGCGATGTGAGCAGCGCGCATGCGCAGAATGTGTAAACTTCCTGCTCTCGCTGCTGTGAGGGAGAAATGACAATATTGTGATTATTTTGATTGACACACTTGAGTGAAAGTTGACAAGACCTTTTATACGTGTCTGTGCTTGTTTTGCAGCATTATAACTGTATTAGATATGTCTGACGTTAACTCATGAATTATTCAGAAAATGTTATATCCTTACAAATATGTACAATGATGGTAACCTTAGGTTCATCCCAAAAATGCTACAGTTGTAGTTATTGTTACTACACTTAAACTGTAATTAAATTATGTTTTTTTTATTAAAGAGTTTACATACCCAATTACCCGTTTTGTTGTTGTTGTTTTGTTGATGACATTGAGTAACATTAAACCCAGAAAATTTTTAACTATTTACTTAATAAATTATTTAAAAATGATTCACCCTCATTTTGTTCAAACATGTTCAACCATGTGATTTGGAGTTATTAAATAAAAATAAATTACTAGTTTTATTGTAGTTAAAAATAAATGTAATTGTAGTATTTAAGGCTGCTATGATACATGCAGTAGAGACAGATGGATTATTTCTCTCATAAACATATTAAAATAATACATTGATAAATTAAAGCATGTGGTAACTTTGGCAGGTATAAGAACAACAGTTATATTAAATGTCCAATAATGTGTGTCACTGCAGTGGCTGTAAATACCAATTTAATGTGCATACATGAATATTACAGTGTACAATAGTAATAATTTGCAGACTGATAATTATTTTAAAAGATCATTAAATGATCCGACTGATTCTGGATAAGAAATTGGACCATGCATGTTTATGAACTACTGTGTTACTGCCAGTTATGTTACCGAATGAACTACTACTATATTAAAAACAGTAATAAAGGATTAATCAGTGAGTTAATTCAATGCATTGTCATTTTGTAATGTCTAATTTATTTACTTTAGTTTTTTTTTTTTTCAATCCACAAACTGACCTGCAGAACGATTTGAACACACAGTAGTTTGAGAACCACTGCCCTAAAATGACAAAAAAATAAATAAATGGATGTGTCAAACATGGCTGTGTACATTATAATTGTGCTGTGCATTTTGCTTAAATTTTGAAATACTTTTGCGTCTCTAGTGCCCAAACTCCTTGTGGACCTTCACGTGAAGTTGCTGAGGAAAATTGGCAAGTCTGTGTCTGCAGACAGATGGGAGAAGAATCTCATTAAGGTAAGTCAATCAGTGTTTAAATATGGCACGCATTCTGCTTTTAACAATCAAAAAGCTGCGACTTATAATATATTATATATGATAAGTGAGAACGTTTTTTTTTTTTTGTAAATGGTGAGCACAAAAAGCCATTGACAGTGTTATGTCAATATTGGTATCATCTTTGTTTCATTTTTGATGGCTTTATTACTTTGATCTGTTGCTGTAGATTTGTCAAGAGTTTAACACCACATGGGCATGGGAGCTGGAAAAGAAGGGTTATCGGGAGATGACAGTGGAGTGCAAGACAGGAATACTGAAGGTAAAATATGAAAATCTGTTAATGTCTAACCACTGGAAGAAGTTTCATTGGGACATCACATCCATCCCTGTGGTGGCTGTGTTTGTTACACATTTCTGTTTTTACAGAGTATAACCTGACAATGTTTTGTTTTTCAAACAGTACTTGTGTGAATGCCAGTTTGATGACAATGTCAAGTTTAAGACCGCTATCAATGAAGAGGACCCGGATAAAATGCGTCTTCAGCCCATTGGCAAAGACAAAGATGGACTCATGTACTGGTTTCAGCTAGACCAAGACCATAATGTGAGGATCTATGTGGAAGAACAGGATGATCTAGATGGGTCATCCTGGAAGTGTATAGTAAGGTAGGCATTCTTATAACATGCATAACTTGTACTTGATGGCTGTTAAATTGAGAAAAACGTTGATGCCAAACGGCAATATCATTCACTTGCATGAGATTGTGGGGGATAATCCATTATTTTCTACTGCAGAAATAGAAACGACTTGGCTCAGATTCTTGGTCTGTTGAAGACTCAGATTGATCCAGCGCTCCTGGTAAAGAAGGATCAGGAGGAGGGCTCGTCTAGTCCAAACCCAGACAATGAGGAGAACAAGAAGAAAGAGGGAGCTGAAGGTGTGTAAAAAGGATTTGACTATCATGGTGGTAATAGAATACTGGCAGTGGCTGGAGGATATATAGTGAATATATACACTATATTGCCAAAAGTATTGGGACCCCCCTCCAAATAATTGAATTAAGGTGTTCTAATCACTTCCAAGGCCAAAGGTGTATAAAATCAAGCACCTAGGAATGCACATTGTTTGGGTCGCTCTTAGGAGCTCAGTGTATTCAAGCGTGGTATCGTGATAGGTTGCCACCTGTGCAATCCATTAGTGAAATGTCCTCACTACTAAATACTCCACGGTCAACTGTTAGTGTTATTATAACAAAAGTTATAAGCAATTGGGAAAAGCAGCAACTCAGCCACAATTTGGTAGGCCACGTAAAATCACAGTGCGGGGTCAGTGCATGCTGAGGCGCACAATGCGTAGAAGTCGCTCACTTTGTGTGGCCTTCAGATTAGCTCAAGAACATCACGTAGAGAGCTTCATGGAATGGGTTCCTTGGCTGAGCAGCTGCATCCAAACCTAAAGCACGCCACCACTGGTTTCTAGAGCAGGGGAGACGTGTTCTCTGTAGTGACAGCGCGGTTCTCTGTCTGGCAATCCCATGGACAAGTCTGTGTTTGGAGAAGGGTACTTGCCTGACTGCATTGTGCTAAGTGTATGGTTGGAGAGGGGATTATGGTGTGGGTTTATTTTTCAGGAGTTAAGCTTGACCCCTTAGTTCCAGTGAAAGGAACTCTTAATGCTTCAGCATACCAAGCCATTTTGGACAATTTTATGCTTCCTACTCCTTACTGTTCCAACATGACCAGTACACAAAGCAAAGTCCATAAAGACATGGATGAGCGAGTTTGGTGTGGAACTTGACTGGCCTGCACAAGCGTCCTGAACTCAAACCAATAGAACACCGACACTCTAGCTCTTCACGGCAACCCAAAAAAAGTATTAATAGAATATATTAGGCAACTGTTATACAGTAGATTTAGCTATGTCTATCTTCTTTTTCTTTCCGCTGTTCCCTTCAGGGGTCGCCACAGCTAATCACCTGCCTCCATCTAGTCCTATCTTCAGTATCCTCTACTCAGACCGACTACCTTCATGTCCTCCTTCACTACAGCCATAAACCTCCTCTTTGGTCTTCCTCTTGATTCATAATGTTATGACAATGATATCTTAGTGCTTTACTGTAGAGCAAGTTTTAGGGCTGGGCGATATGACACTGGTGATCCTCTAGATTTTGATGTAGCTTTATATTGTATTATAACTTTATTTGTATATTAATAATAACCTCCTGCCTGGCAGCTCTAAACTCAGGACCCTTTTAACACATTATATGGCCCATCAGCTTGTAGTTCTACAGCCACCGCTGTAGTTTCCACAACTCTGCACATCTCCATTGTTCTTAAAAATCAGCACCAAAACACTTCTCTTCCATTCCGCAGGCATCCTGTCATTCTCTAAAACCTTGTTGAACAATCTAGTTAAAAACTCTACTGCAATTTCTCCTAGACACTTCCATATCTCCACTGGTATGTCATCAGGACCAACTGCCTTTCCTCTCTTCATCCTCTTCAAAGCTCTCCTAACTTCACCCTTGCTAATACTTTCTACTTCCTGGTCAACAATATTTGCCTCTACAACTCTTCTCTCCCTGTCATTTTCCTTATTCATCCGTTCCTCAAAGTACTCCTTCCATCTTTCCCTCACCCTCCTGTCACCTGTCAAAACATTTGCATCTCTCTCTTTAATCACTCTAACCTACTGCACATCCTTTCCATCTCCATCCTTCTTCCTCGCCAACCGATACACATTCCTCTCACCTTCCTTACTATCTAACCTTGCAAACATGTCCTCATACGCTTTCTGTTTGGCCTTTGTCACCTCTATCTTAAATACACGCTGCATCACCCTATATTCCTGTCTACTTTTCTCCACCACCAAGTCTCCTTGTCTTCTTTCCTCCTTCCAGATGACACATCTAGCATCTTTCTACCTGTCTCCCTGATCACTTTGGCTGTAGTAGTAGTCATCAGGAAGCCCTTCTTGACCACCTAAAGCTTGTCTCAACTCCTCCCTGAAAACCACACAGCACTCAACCTTTCCCAACTTCCACCACTTTGTCTTCTGCTTTCTTTTCTTTTCTTATCTTTATTTATTTAAACATTGACAGTGTAACACATTCATTAAACCTTAAAAAGGAGAGATGCATTTTACCAGGTTGCAGCACTTGTGCTAATTTACACCTGCAGTCCCTGGACAGGCTGATGCAAACAAATCAAGTTAATAATACATTTATCCCTGAACAACATTAAAATAATCAAACCCTACATTCTACGACATACATTTATAAATACACTCTCACCTACACATCAACTACTAAACATTATGTGAACAGGTTTGTTGTGAAAGAAGTCATTTTTTGACCCGATGTGAAAAAGTGTTAAAATTCATACATGTGATTACTGGCAACCTATTCCACTGTCTGACGGCTACGCTTGAAAAAGCCGAGCTACCAAATGCTGTTTTATATAGTGGAATCCTACTCTCGCCCCGAACAGCCGACGAGTAGCTCGAAATGGATTTTCTGAGCTCAGTAAGATACTTTTTTTAAGGGAGGAACTGCAGTACCATTTATTATCTTAAACAAAAGACATAGATGTGAATATATGATTACATTTTCAAAACTTAATTAGCTACGTTTTTTTGAGAATATGACTGATGAAATAACCAAGATTTCTTATCAAGAACCTTAAGAAAACTTGTGTACAATGATTCCAGAGGCCTCAATGTTGTTTTACAGGCCTGTGACCAACTCATCATGCAGTAATGAAAGTGTGAGAATATAAAAGCATTTAGATATAAATTAGATGCATCTATAGTCAAAGAGTTCCTAATATATCTAAACTGTGCTATGTTAATTTTTTAACGTGCTAGTTATCAGTGCGTATTAGTGCTCTGCATTTACTCTCTTCATCTTCCTCACCACCAGAGTCATCTTACACACCACCATCCTATGCTGTCTAGCTACACCCTCACCTACCACTTCTTTACAATCACTAATTTCCATGAGATTACAGCGTCTACATAAAATATAGTCCACTTGTAGCCTGACAAGCAAGACCCACATCAAGATGTTTGGTCTGGAAACTCACCATTGACAGGGCTCAATCCGAGGGGCGGGATAAACGGTTGTCCTTCAAACTCCCTCTGCAATTGGATAGCGCTACAACCAACCAGAGTAATGATGGTGAAGCAGAGCTAGTTACAGTCTATGGTTGAAAGATTAAACTTTCGCCGTATCCGATCGGCAAAACTCTGAACACATCTTCCCTTCTTAAGAATGACTTCAGTGCTTTTACTCAGAGAAAAGCTTAAAAGAGTTCTTCAGCGCTGGGAAGATGAATCTGTATTTAAACTGGGTCATCGCGGTAGTAGAAATGTGAAATTATTTTTTAATTTGGTGCCTTCTAGACTGAGAAAAGACAGAAAATGTATTTTTGTCGAATGGGGATGAAAGACTACCATTCCCAGAATGCTTCGCTGCCATGTGAGGCCGTTCCCAAAGCCACCTACTGGATTACTGTAAAGGAGTTGAAGACACTACAATTAAAAACTGAACGTGTCTGTTCAATATAATGATTAAGTCACCGCGCGAGTATCACAGCACTAACTGCAGGAGTCAGATAAATGAGCTGAGCTCTCGTGGTGAGAGCTGAGGTAATCGCGACTACACTCGCGGCATACATACACAACGTGAGTTCAGTCTGGTGCGTTTCAGTTCATGCCTTTGCAAGCTTAATTTTCATAGAAATTAATTTGAGAAGTTAAAAGACTTACATTGCTCATCATAGCTCCGTTTAAATGAGTGCCTGCAGCTGTGAGCTGAGCTCTCCCTGCGAGCTCAGCTGAGTGTAATCTCCCATCCCCCATGCGCAGGTTCAAAACATGCGGAAATGGCTCCCTCTGCTGGCTGTAGTCTTTAGCCTTATTCCAAACATTCCTCCTATGATGCAAATATCGTCAATTTCCATCATAGGAGGAATTTTTACAGAAATAAACTGCATAAATCTCTTGTCTCAGGGGGATATGAGGGGGGAAAGCACAATCATTTGAATATACTCCAGGGTTTCTACTGATACAAAGCTATATGCTAATCGCTGAAGTAACCCTTTAACTCCAAGTCTTCCAGAGTTGAGGTCAAAGCTGATTCGAAAGACCGCCGTTCGCCAGTTTCTGTGTTTACTAAAAGCACGCAAGCGCAACTCAGCCGTCATTATTTTAAGCCCTGCCCACCGACTCTATACACGATTAGATTAGATTTGCTGCCGCTAGGGTGCGTCTAGATTTCTAGGCTAGGTATTGGTACCGACTACTGGAATTTATGGTACCATGAAATCCCTAGTATGTAGTATAGAAAACACTATATATATGTTTTCAGGCCATTTCATATTTGGTTCTGACGTAACAAACAATATAGGATATCAAAACAAATATTTTTTTAATTTTTAGAAAAAATTAAGAGACCTGCAATTTTTTATTAAATCAGCATCTCTACAAGTATGGAAGCCATTCCATTCCAATGTCTGTTGAATTCCAAAACAAACACACCTTATTCTACTGTATGAGGTGCTGATTCGGTGATCACCTGAACCAAATCTTTTTTTAATGAGGAAAAGTATAAAAAACACTTCTGTGGTCATCACTATCCTCTTGCAGTGGGACCAGCTGGATGGACCAGCAAAAACAGTGCTAGTAGTTCCTCAAAAGTAATTGGAATCAAAAAATAACTTGACCATGTCAAAAAAGTTTAAAAGGAAAGTTTTAAGTGAGGAAAAGAAGGGTTCAATTCTGGCTTTACTGGCAGAGGGATACAGTAAGTGTTAAAGGAAGTGTATGGAAGATTGTGGCCAAAACTGGTACTGCAATCACTTTCTCCTCTTCCCCTCCCCCTGACTCGAGGTTGCCAGATAGGCTGTAGGCACGTTTGTAGCTGCAGCTGTGGTAACTAGAGCAGATCTGGTAACCCGGATGCCCAAACACTACTGACTTTGTGATTGGTAGATAGGTGGAGGGTGGAGCTTCAGGCCAAAACACAACATGACAACATCAACATCAGTTGAGCGCTGCAACAACAACTTTTAAATGACAATATCCTGGCCGGACTACTGTTGTCAGTGATATAAGTATTTGAAATTAACATGATTTCTTAATGTCTAGTGACATATCAGGGTCATTTTATGATTAATTTAAATACATTTCTTACATACAGTTCCTTTAAAATTTCAAAGGAAGGCGGTTCATAAGAACAAGATCAAGCAGCAGACGTTGGGGACCACAAAACTACAGACCGGCAGAGGGCGAAAACGAATCTCCACTGACCGGAATGACTGCCAACTCATTTGAATGTCACTCAACAACCATAGGATGACATCAAGTGACCTTCAAAAAGAATTGCAAAAAGAAGCTGGGGTGAATTACACGGCGAGGACGGTTCAAAACAGGCTCCTAGGGGCAGGGCTGAAGTCGTGTAAAGCTTCTCAATGAGAAGCAAAGAAAAGCCAGGCTGAGTTTTGCAAGAGACCATAAGATTGGACAGTAGAGGACTGGAGTAAGGTCATCTTCTCTGATGATTCTAATTTTCAGCTTTGTCCAACACCTGGTCGTCCAATGGTTAGACGGAGGCCTGGAGAGGCCTACAAGCCACAGTGTCTCGCAACCACTGTGAAATCTGCCCACAATCAGTATCTGTCCTCTGTTTTTTCTTAACTTTGCACCATAAAGAATGCTAATATAGTAATTAAACGGGAACAAAAATAAGAAACGTTTATAATCCCCTGCGAAAATGGCTGAATTGGGAGTGAAGATTTGGGAAAAGTTTAATAACGGAAGAAGAATAAAATTCTTTAATTTCGGCACAAATCTAAATGTTTCCATGGTTTGATGTAACATTTAATTGCTAACCTATTATTTATTTTGTTATTTTTGTCTTTTTATTTTATGCTTCACTTGTGTCATAATGTTCATGTAAAACAGCATTCACATACCAAAAATATTTTTGGTGTACTACCGCTGGTGCTACTTGGCCGGTGGAGTGGTTGTCAAGTCCAAACGACACAGCCCTAGTATTGACTGAACATAGATTGAATTAGGTCTGAATGTTTTACTAGTTTTCATTGTTATTCTGTGTGTTTTGGCTTCTAGTGGAAATCAGAGATGAGAAGTCACAAGACAATTTATCCACATCTGAAAATAAGGAACACATCATGGAGAAAGAAAATGCAAAGCAAGAAGATCCGGAGGCCACAGATGCTTTGTCGGAAAAGGGCTTGAAGGTGAAGGAAGAGTTGCAGAAACATTCGGAGACGTCTAATGGCACTGGTGTTGTTGCTGGAACTATCAAAGAAGAGCCACAGGATGAGGAGGAGAAAGTCAAGGACTTGTCAACACCTTCACAGACTGCAGAACAGATGGAGGATGTGAAGAGAAAAACTTTAGAGGAGACTCAGAGAACTTTGAAAAATGACCATCAAGCTAAAATCCCTCTTAAAAAGCGAGAGATGAAACTAACCGAAGACTTCGACAGCAACAGTGCAGGAATACGAAATACACCTGTCACTCTGGTGAAAGAATCACGGACATGTTTCGATGACAACAGATTGAGTGCAGAAAAGATCAACGGCCATGTGCCTCACCTTAAACCCTCTGAGAGTGAAACGCAAAAAGGTTCAGAGAGTTTTCAAAAAGAAACGACAGAGAAAGATTCAGACAATCTCCCGTGTGTCGCAGATGAGTCCAGTGAGATAAAAAAGGATACCAAGGATGACCAGACAGAAGATAAGATGGACACGAATGAAACCAGATTGTGTGCTGAAGAGCAGATGGAAGTGGAGAAGCCTGGGAAATCTTGTGCAGCCACCGCAGAGGAGAATAAAGCAAAATCTGAAACTCCCCAACGTCATGAAAAGCTCTCAACAGTAAGTGAGTTGTCAGAAAAGACACCTGGTTCTAAAGAAATAACTGAAACTAAAAAATCTCCCACTAGTGATAATATGGAAACTACAGAAGCAAATACATCAACACTGCCTGAAGAGTCGACAAAAGATCTCTCAAAAGAAGAATCAATTAAAGATCTCACAAACAAAGAATCAATGACAGCTCTCTCAGGAAAGAAAGTAAGGAAGGATCTCTCAAAAGAAGAATCAATGAAAGATCTTTTAAAAAAGGAAGCAATGAAGGATCTCTCAAAAGAAGAATCAGTGAAAGATCTCTCAGAAAAGGAAGCTAGGAAGGACCTCTCAAAAGAAGCAAAGAAAGATAACTTAAAAGAAGCAATAAAAGGTATATCAAAACAACAAGCAGTGAAAGATCTCCCAAACAAAGAATCATCAAAGGATCTCGCAAGAGGAGAGTCAATGGAAAATCTCCCAAAAGATCTGCCGAAAGAACAGTCAATAAAAGATCTCTCAAAAGAAAAGACAGTAGAAAATCTCCCAAATGAAGAATCAAAAAAATATCTCGTAGAAGAAGAGTCACCGAAAGTTATCACAGAAGAAATTCAGAAATCTCCCAAAGACTCGGACAACTCCAAAAAAGGCCTGGAAAAACAAGATCCAACTGCTTCCACGGCGATGGAACCTGAACCATTCCAGTCATCTAAAATGGAGGAGTCCTCTTCCGGTGAAGTAATCAAACAGCATTCTGGAACAGAAAAGCCACATAACACTGACAAAACAAAAACTCATCACAGCTCTGCAGACACCACTACAGAAAAAACGTCTGCTTCCCCTGTCTCAAAACCTGAAGCAGACAAACTCTCACTCAATGAAGAAAGGCAATCCATTGCCTCTAAACCTTCTAAAGATACAGTTAGGCCTCATGACAAAGCCCAAGAACAGTCTGCCTCCAAGTCTGCATCAAAGGATCTTGAAAAATCATCTGTTTCTGATTCAACGAAGAAACCAAATACACCAAAAACCACAGAGAAAGTAGATGATGAGGAAAAATGTGACCCAGCTGAAACGGATAAAAATGAGAATTCTGAAACGACAAAAGAAGATGGAAAGGGTGAAGCTGCTAAAAGCTCTGAAGACTATACAGTGAAAAAATTGGTTAAAGTTAAACCTACGGAACAACCCAATGAATCCAACAGTTCTGAGAAATCTCCTTCTGGAAGAGAACAAGAAAATGAACCAGATTCAGTGGAAGGGAACAAAGAGAAGCAAATGGAAGTTGATTCCGAGATCACTAAAACTGGTGAAGTACAGTCAACTGTTGCGAAGGTATGTAAGACTACAAGAGCAAGAAAGAACGAATCTGATGTTCCTGTGGATCGAAGCACCAACTCGAGCAAGAAATCTGAGCAAGACACAACTTCTGAACAATGTGAGGCTTCCGGTGATGTTCATGAAAAGAGCGACGGAGCTGTGAAAAGCAGTAAAAGACCAGGACGGCCTTCAAAGAAGTCTCAGGAGAGTCAGGATGAGGATAAAACGGGAGAAGAACAAGAAGAAAAGACCAACTTGCAACAGGAAGGAATTCGTCTGAAGATCAAAATCCCAGCTCACAGAAGGAAGGCTGAACTCCAGAAAGAAGAGGTCAAGGGAGATTCAGAGTCTGAGACGACCGAAGGCAGATGCTTGAGGAGATCTCCGAGAATCTGCAGGCCCACTGCTAAAGCTGTGGAGATCCAGGATAGGAGGGTGGAACGGAAGCAGGTGACTCCAGTGTCGGAGAAAGAAAATGATGACGACGAAGAAAAAGAGGATGAGGAATCCGTACAGAGGAAACCGAAGAAAGCTGAGCCTGATGGGCAAACAAAACCAAAGGTACGTGTCAAAAAATACAAATATATGTATGTGTGTATATATGTGTAGAGTTACAGTGGTCTCCACAAATATTGGAACCCTTTGTAAATAAGAACTATACTGACTGTGTTTGTCTTAGTCTTTCTTTCAAAATATTTATATAAATATATTTAACATCTAACATTTAAAGACAAATATTTGAAAGAATAAAAAACAAAAACTAATTCATATTTGCAGGTGTTAATTTAATATCTGCTAGTATTTGAGTTATTGGAGTTTATGAAACCAGGTGTATCCTAACAAGTTGTCCAGGCCCTTAGGAAAATTAAAGGTCCTCCACCATAATTCACCTTCCTATGGTACTTTTATGGATTTTGAATTTTGGAGACTTTATTTTTATTTTTTTGCCTGTTTATTTAGGTAAAATGAATTTTAATATCTGCAATTTATTGTTTATTGGCAATAACATGACAGTAGTACTTGTAAATAAAATAATACATATTTTATGTATTTTTATTAAGTTGTGTTAAAAAGTTTGGGGTCTGTAAGATTGTTTTTGCATTTTTGTGAAATTGTGAAATATCCTGTGATGGCAAAGCATCATTAATCTCCAGTCTTCAGTGTCACATGATCCTTCAGAAGTCATTCTAATATGCTGATTTGATGTCCCAGAAACATTTCTTCTTATCAATGCTGAAAACATTAAAAAAATGTAAAACTGCTCTATATTTTTGTGGAAACTTTGATGCATTCATTGATGTACAGAAACTTTAAAAGAACAGCATTTATTAGAAATAAAAATCCTTGATTATACTTTTACTTTTGCTCAATGGTTTTTGTTGCATGAAAGTGTTAATTTCTTTCTAAAAAATCATGCTGACCCCAAACTTTTGAATGATAATGATAAAGTCATTTACACTCTATTTACAGTCATTTACAATCATTCGACAGGTTGGGAGACGTCGAAAGCGACAACCATGGTCTCGCATGAGACGTAAAAAGAAATGTTCTGAAGACGAAGATGAGGAGGAGGAGGAGAGCGAAAGTGAGGAAGAGGAAACGGAGGAGGATGACAGTGATGAAGACTACAAGGTGGAGAAGACCCAGAAGAGGAGAAGAAACCGAAACCGAGAGCGGAACAGCTCGGACTCCTCTACCTCTTCATCAGAAGATGTACCCAATGATGACCCCTGCAAACACTGTGGCCTTCCCAATCATCCCGAGCTGGTGCGTCAGTCTTCTGCAAAACATGACCTTCAACTCAGTCAAAAGTACTGCAAAAGTGCAACCTCTCGTTTCTATTCCCCTAGATACTCCTGTGTGATTCCTGTGACAGTGGCTACCACACTGCCTGTCTGCGGCCTCCGCTCATGATCATTCCAGATGGGGAATGGTTCTGTCCCCCATGCCAGCATGTGAGTCCATTCAGATTTCATGAGTTTCTTTACAGAAATAACAGTCCTGGCTATTCAGATGCTGATGCTCTTTATTTCTCTTGCAGAAACAACTTTGCGACAGGCTCGAAGAGCAGTTGCTGAATTTGGATGCCGCCCTCAAAAAGAAAGAACGCGCAGAACGAAGGTGAATAAAGAGATATTTAGACCAGCTCAAGTAAATTAGTTTAAAGCAGTTGCAGAAAAGTTTCTGAATTAATCCACACTAATAGTATGCACTATTTTGCTGCGGCACAATGTCTACCTGTAGATGTTAAGTCACTGAGAAATTATTTTCAGGCCTGAAACAGTCATTTTTGTTTTTTTCCTTACAGAAAAGAGCGACTGGTGTATGTAGGCATCAGCTTGGAGAACATCATCACACCTTCTGTAAGTGCCTGTAACAGTGGTGTAAATTATTTGAATAAATGTTATTAGTTTCTGTACTCAAATATATTTTTGGCTGCTTTGCAGTTATACTTGATATCAAAGATATTAACAACTTTAACTCTCTACTCGACTACATTTTTGAAAAAGTAAATGGAGTCTTTACTCTAATACATTTGTGATGGGTATTACAATTACTCATTCAATTTTTGCCTGGCACCTAACTTTTTCTGCAGCAGTTTATTTCTGCTACAAAAGAAGTGATATCTGCATCTACAGGGCATTAAAGGTACTATATATTGTGTGTTTTGCCCTTACTCACTCAACAAGGCTACTTTGCGTGAATGCGAGTGCATTAGCAGGTAGTTGTAATTGCAGGTTTCATGAGCCCCTTTCACACTGCACGTCGGACCCGCAATATTCCCGGAACATTGCGGGGTCGCCTTCTGTGTGAAAGCAACCACGTCCCGGGATTGATTACCGAATTCGACCCGGGTCGGGGACCTAGTAATATTGCGGCATTCGACCCGGGACGAGCGCTGTGTGAACAAAAGCCGAAACTAATGCCGCAACGTGTACGTAGTTATCGTGCGACTCCTAGAGCTTGTTTTTTCAATAATACAACCCTGCAGTGCCAGAAGAGCTAGTCGGTGTTTTAAACGCAGAGAGTGTTCGTATACAAAAGAAACTAAAATTAAACAAGCAGAAATGTGCACAAACTGGACACAAGTCGAGACCACGGAGCTCCTTACTATCCGCGCTGAAGCGGAGATCGCTCGCCATTATACGTCACATCAGGATGTCACGTGTCAACTCGACCCGGGACCGTTGCGGGTTGTGTGTGAAAAGTGCACATATTACGGTATTTCGCTGGCAGTGTGAATGGACCAAATCTAGCGACCCAGGAACAAATGCCGGGTCGCATTATCCGTGTATTTGCCGGAATCGCAGTGTGAAAGGGGCTATACATGAGGACATGACTGAAGCAGTTGTTGAGGCTGAAACCAGCATGTCCAGTGCAAATTGTTGCCTTTGACTATTACATTTTACTTAACATTATATTATTTATCCATTATATAGAAAATACCTTTTTGAAGGATATTGATTTACTTGTGCTCTTTTTGAGCACTTGAGCTTAACTGAGACTTTAGAGTTTGTAGACATTTAAGAGGCTGTCAACCTTGCAATTTTGATGGGTTAGGTTTTATTTTGATTTTAGGAAATACATGTTGCTCTCCTCACAAATTAGTGGTTTCTTGTTTTACAATAGCATGTCTCTCTGGTCTTGAGGACTAGTGCATCTCTGAGCCTGCATTCAGAACCAGTAAAATTCTTAAAGGGATAGTTCACCCAAAGAGGAAAATTAGCCCATGATTTACTCACCCTCAAGCCATCTTGGGTCTATATGACATTCTTCTTTCAGACTAATTCAATCGGAGTTATTTAAAAAAACGTCCTGGTTCTTCCAAGCTTTATAATGGCTGTTTCTGTTTTAAAAGCCCATAAAAGTGCATCTATCCATCATAAAAGTAATCCATACGGCTCTGGGGGATTAATAAAGGCATTCTGAAGCGAAGCAATGCATTTGTGTAAGAAAAATCTCCATATTTCAAACTTTACAAACTAAAAGAGTCTGACATTCCAGCGTATGGCGCAAGACTCCGGTAAGAATATGCTAGTTCTCGGGAAAACCAAGTTTTGTTTTGCTCTGTCCTCTGCGCTTCTGTCGCGTATGACAGTTAGCGGAAGTTAGAAGCTACAATTTGTAAAGTTTTGACTATATTTTTCTTAAACAAACACTTTGCTTCACATCAGAAGGCCTTTATTAACCCCCGGAGATGTGTGGAGCAGTTACATGATGAATAGATGCACTTTTATGGACTTCAAAACAGAAACAGCCATTATAAAGCTTGGATTACCCAGGACATTTTTTGAATATGACTCTGATTGTATTCGTCTGAAAGAAAAAATATCCTTTACACTTTTAATTTTGGGGGGAACTATCCCTTTAAGTATTGTTAAAATCTTTTACTTAAGTCATATGGAATTGGTGTCTTATAACATGTTATAGAGTAATTTTGCTGTAAGGTATTTGTACTTCAACTCAAGTATGGTTTTTGGGTACTCTCTGGCCTGCATTGTTTGTTGAAATTTGTGAATACTTAATATGGATATATATATATTTTTAAATCTTTATATTCTAGAAGAACCATATTGACCAAGTTAATGAAATAATAATTTTAAATCCCAAAACTGGATCCGACTTTTACACCAGATCATGTGGCACGAACAAAAAGAAATCTAATCTGCTGTTTCTGGAGGGTGTTTTTCCTTTTAAGCTTTTTTTTCATGCATAATCCTCCTTTACACTTCGTTTACAAGTTTGGGGTTGGGTTGGAATAAAACAATTTTTTTATTTTATTTTTTTTAAAGTAATCTCTTACAACGTGTCTACACCAGACGTGAGCGGAGTAATGTGACGAAAGACATTAAACCCATTATAATCAGTGATGTTGTCTATGTGGCACTATAAGACACAACAAATCCCTGACAGTAAACTGATGCCTTGTTCTATTTATGACGTACTGACATGAAGGACAAATGCTTTGCAACAGACTTTTCTTCTAGCTGTTTTGGTGCGACGCTGGACTTAGTAAACCCAGCCTGATTTGATTTCGCACTGCAACTCTGGAAACCCGTACATTAATTTCTCCTGCTTCTGTTACACTTTTGCTGGAATAATCACAGACTTGCTTATCCACCTGGCATGCTATTGGTAGCTTTAACACGATGACGGATAGAGCAGCGAGGGGTCGTTGCCCATTGATCACGCCTCTTGTGGTCTGATTAGTTGAAGGACTATCCAATTACTTACATAGTCATTTGAATTATGCTCGTTTATCACACCTCTTGTGCAGTAGAAAATACAGAGTAGACTCCCCAGACCAATGTTCAATCTTAAATTGAGCTTGGTCTGGTGATAGCCAGACAAGTGTGACGTGCCAACATTTGTGTCCAGTTTAGACATTCACCAAGATTTTCACCAAGAATGCATTTATTTAATTAAAAACTGTAATATTGGGAAATATTATTATAATTTTAAATAACTATTTTACGTTTGTTGTTCATTTTAAATTGTAATTTATGTGATTGTGATAAGAAACCAGAATCAAGAAGTGTTTTAAGGAAACTTGTTTTAGGACTTTTTGATGAATAGAAAGTTAAAAAGAACACCATTTATTTGAGTCGTCATAAATGTCTATAAAAAGTTTGATCAGTTTTAAATGTCATACTTTGATAAGTTTTAAATGTGTCATACTTCACAAAAAAAAAAAAAAAAAACTTCCTGACCCATACGTTTGAATGGACCACATCTGTTGTAAAAGTAAAAAAAGAAAAAAAAAGTTTTTTTTTTTTAAGGTGGAAGTGGAAGAAGAAAAGGAAGAGAAGGTGGTGAATGAAAAGGAGATTAAGAAGAGCAAAAGTTGGGGACGTAGATCAACACGGGCAAAGAAATACATAAGCTACAGGTATGCCAATCTGTCTGCTAGTTACATAATTATATGATTTGTACTTTTTCATTATCTTATGCTGTTTTTACATGATCTTTATTCATTGTTTATTGCAAATTTTGTCAGATTTGATGAGTTTGATGAAGCCATTGAAGAAGCAATCGAGGAAGACATCAAAGAGGCAGAAGGGGGAGGTAGGGGAGCATTTTCTTCAAGCGCTTCTGCTGCAGCTGTCATTACATCTCGCAGTTTAGACTGATCAAATGTGTCTTCACACAGGAGCAGGCCGGGGGAAGGACATGGCGAACATCACTGGCCACAGAGGGAAGGACATATCCACCATTCTACAGGAGGAAGGGAAAGAGAATGGCCGACCACGGAGACCCAGTGCAGCTCAGAAGAAGAAGAGGCGGCGTCTCAACGATCTGGACAGCGACAGCACTGTGGACGAGGAAGAGAGCGAAGACGAGTTCCGTCTTAGCGACAGGTTAACAACATTTAATTTTAAAGTATCACGGGACCTTGTGACGAAATGACACTCACTCTGCTCTGATTGGTCAGCAGTTCGGAAGAGGAGGAGTTTGTGGCATCTGATAACGAGGCAGAGAGTGAAGCAGAAGCCCCGTCCTTGGATGACAGTGACTTCGGGAGCGACGCGGGCCGCCCGCGGATAAAATCTTCAAACAGAAAGGCAGCAAGCCGGTGTCGAAACAGAAGACAGCCGCCACGCAGGAGACGCAGACCCAAAGGATACTCTGACGAAGAGGAGCTAGAAACTGATGATGATGAGGAAGAGGAAGAGATGGGTGAGGCATTTATTTTCTTAGTATTGACTGCATTGGTCAAGCTCAGGAAAAATGGTTAAATAAACATAAGAAATTAATAAGTTTGTCAATATCTACAAGCCAACATAGGAGTAATTGTTTCATTGAGGTATTCTGCCAACTTGTATTTATATTGTTGAAATGTTTTTTATTATTATTTAATGTGTATTTCTTATGCTTATTTAATTGCTAGAAAAAGACCTAGACCCGCTGAGGTAGACAAAAAAAACTTTTTGTTGAAAAAGATTTAAAAAATGTGAGTTTTAAGCCATAATTTATACCAAACATGTGGTTTACTCTCTGTTCACTGATATATTTCTCTGTTTGTTTGACTTCCCATTGTGTGTGGTTGTTTGCATGCAGTGACAGAAGGCTCTAGTGAATTCAGTGACAGCGATCTGGACGTCCGCTTTCGACGGTCCTATCGGAGCCGTAAGCAAGAGGTGAATTACTGTGAAAGTTCAGATTCTGATGGCTCACAGGCCAGCACCAACAAAGACAAAAAGAAGAAACGCAGACGTCTTTCCAGCTCGGACAGCGAAGGTCAGTGTCATTTACCTCTATATATTACTGTAGTCATTGTGATCTTGTATAATATTGCTAGAATTTTTAGTGGTTGAGTGATATACCGATATACCTTGGTGACTAATATGTGCTTAATATTGTTTGAACAACATCTTTATTTGGCAAGGATGCATTAAATTGTTTAAAAGTGTCTAAAGACATTTTTGTTTGAATTTTCTTTCAATCAAAGAATCGTAAATATATCACAGTATCCAAAACATTTTTTTTTTTTCAAAATTGATACATTTATTATTTAAAAATGATTTGAGAAATTGAATGATTATCATGTGGAATCATGTGACACTTAAGACTGCAGTAATGTTGCTGAAAATTGCAATCACAGGAATAAATTATATTTTAAAATACTTCACATATATATATATATATATATGTATACTGTATTTATACAGTATATATGCATGTGTATATGTATGTATGTGTGTATATATATACACACACACACACACACACACACACACACACACACACACACACACACACACACACACACACACACACACACACACACATATACAGTCAAAAGTAATATTGTAAAATATTATTAAAATGTATAATAACTGTTTCTATTTGAATATATTTTAAGATGTCATTTATTCCTGTGATGTAAAGCTTAATTTTGAGCATCACTACTCCAGTATTCAGTGTCACATGATCCTTCATTTATTATTATTATCAGTATTGAAAGTGATTTTTTTTTAAGGATTCTTTGATGAATAGAGAGTTCAAAAGAACAATATTTATCTGAAAAAGAAAACTTTTGAAACACTGTACTATAATATGTAATATGTACAATTTCAGGTCTGTAATATGTTTGTTTTTTTTGTGTTTTGGGAAAGAACTTATAGAACTGCATATGGTTGTTCAATATAGCAAGGATGCATTAAATTGATCAGTGACATTATAGATATTTATAATGTTGCAAAAGCTTTATATTTCAGATAAATGCTGTTCTTTTGAACTTTCTATTTTCAACATTGATAACAATAATAATAAATTCTTGAGCAATTTCTTGAGCAGTAAATCGGCATATTAGAATGATTTCTTAAGGATCATGTGATAAAAGCCTGGAGTAATGAATCACATAAATAAATTGCTTTTTAAAATATATTCAAATAGAAAAAAAAGTTATTTTAAATTGTAAAAATATTTTACAATAATACTGTTTTGGCTGTATTTTGAATCAAATCAATGCAGGCTTGATGAGCAGAAGTATATATATGTATATACAAGTATATATTATTATATGTTCAGTACATATAAAATAATATAAAAAATGTAACTAATTGGCCTGGGGTCTCATTTATAAAGCCCGTCATGTTTGTTTTTTACAGATCACAACCTTTGCGTGGGAACTGGCGTACGTACGTTTCCAGCCCTGTTTTGTGCATACGCACACCAGTTCCCACGCAAAGGCTGTGATCTGTCAAAAACAAACTTGACGGGAGAATGTGTGCACCTTTAAGCAAACTTTGAGCAGTGCGTATGCACATTCTGGAGATAAAGGGAATTGGAGGATTACGCCAATGGCAGAATAAGGAGAGGACGAGTTTTCATTCAGGGACATTATCAGCAAAACTGCATGAATTTTATTTGATTTGAAGTGTTTAAAATGAACTAAATAATTTTAATTAGCCTAAAATAACACTTGCATGCAAATGATATGCAGATAAGGTCATGCATAGTAAAACTAGGTGTTGTAAGCTCCATATATGGTGATTTCGAGGAGGAGACTGTGGAGAAGCACGCACGCACAATCTGCTGCTGGCTGTGATTTATAAAGGGATTTTTGCGCAGCTTCTGACGTACGCATGGTTTAATAAATCATAATTGTTTTGTACGTACGTACACTTTTAGGATAAAATCTACGCAAAGTTTTATAAATGAGACCCCTGCTCTATATATTTAAACTATAACCAAAAATGCAAATCAGTTCAGACTGATTTGAGGCGTACTGTTGTCATAATCTAACCGTCTCCTCCATGTGTTAATTTGCTCCTCCAGCTAGTTTCCAGTCAGCTGAATCTGATGAAGAAGACAGGAAGCCCAAGAAGATAAGGGCGGACTCGTCCGAGGAAGAATCCAGGAAACGGCGCAGGCGGTTGTCCCTTAAACGCCGGAGGGAATCAGAGGATGACGATGAAGACGACGACGATTCAGACGAATCCGAGGAAGAGGAACGGCCTGTCCGGAAGCGTGTAAACCGCATCGACTCTGACGACAGTGAAACTGAAGAAGAAGAAGAGGAGGAAGAGGAGAAGGAGGTGAAGAAGAGCCCGTCGGAGAAAGAGACAGAGGAGACCGTTGTCAAAGGGCCCAGTCCACTAGAATACAACTTGGTGGAGCTTCCTCCCACTAACGGACAAAGCCCAATAAAGGCTATAGAGGGCCTCATGCCACAACCCGGGGTGGGGGCAATGCCTAAAAATGGCAACGCCCCATTGACGGTATCCATAGCGCCGAATGGCCTGGAGATTCCTGCGCAGGACGAAGATGAAGACGACCTTTTGGGCGTCACAGACCTCGTAGACTATGTCTGCAACAGTGAACAGTTATAACTTGGTATTCTTTTTTTTCTTGCCTTTTTTTTGTACATTTTCTCCTTTTTTTTTTCCTGACCGGAACAGATCAGGGACAGCTCGGCCTCGGTGGCACATTAATAAATAGCTGTAAATATTTTACCAAGCAGACGTATCAAGGGAAGGAAAACGCAACCCTTCCGAGAGATTCCCCGAGATATTCCTTCTAAAGTATTGTTTTTGTTCTGTAAGAGTTGATAGCTCTCACACAAACCCTCTCTGGAAACAACCTCTAAAACCTCTTTTTACACTAACCACACAGCCATGCTCACGCTCACACGTCTGACGTAGAGACATTTGTCCAGTTTACGTGCGTTTTGATCTCCACTGCTGTCAGTTGCACATTTCAGAGAGAACCGGAAGTGGGTGGAGTCAGTGCAAAGGGGGAGGGGCCAGAGACAAACCTCATTTCAGTGAAATTCCACACGTCGCTAAATCTCTTTAGCGTTCGGTTCCACTCAGAGGCCATTTTTAAACATTCATCTTTTATAATCTAATTGGAGTGGAAGTTGAATTTCTACCAATTGGTGTCATTTGGTGGGGAAATATTTTTATTAAGTGATGTCATTATAAGCTTTGTTTTGTTATACTACTATTTATTACAGAAATTGTAATTTGTACCTGAAATTATCGCTTGGTAGTAGAGCTGCTCGCACCATTAGAGCAAAAGATTCCTGGAAGTTTCTAAGAAATGTCTAATAGTGAAAAATTGCTCGTTTTCTTATGCCAACGTAATAACAACGCATCAAATCCTGTTGCTTTGGACTGTTTCAGCACCATGTTTTAATTTGAAGTCAAACACTATTTACTCTGGCAGCTTTTCAATGCGTCAAATGCCAAATCTTCCACTCGAGGATGATAAAATGCTGAGGACTGTCACCCACACCGATGTGCACCAATGTGTTTCTCCGAGGGATTCCTTGAAGTTGAGTGCTGTTCATCTCATTTTATTACAGATATTCCATCAAAGGGATTCTACTTTGCCCATCATGTCCTGCTTATGTCTGTTTATGTACTTTATATAAATATATGAATATAATCATTGTAATGTTTTCCTTTTATTTTTAAGCATACTGATGATGTATGACATTTAAAGTTTTGTTTTTCATCAATTACAAAGCAATACATTTTTCTTACAAGACATACAGGAAGAGATTCATCATCTCCTGGTTTCGTCTATTTTTTAAAGATCGAAATTCATGCTGCCGGCGACATTAAAATGATTTCCGACCCTTCCGAGAGCAGCGTGATGTGAGACGCCCCTCTGAGATGTATGAACACGTCTGAGAAACATGGTATAGTCTTGCATTATCCTGGTGTGTATATCTGTAGTTTTTGCTGTAACATATTAGAAGCATTTTTAAATCATTTAAAGTATACATAGCAGTCCTTTTATGATTGCAGCTGTTTATAATTTGTGTTGCCGGTACACTTGTGTACCACTCCAAAAGTGTGTCTGTCTCGTTTTCATCAGTTTATCGTTTTGCTTTCGTCTTTCTTTGAGGGTTTTGAGTCTCTCTGTCCCATTTCCACTGATTGCTAAAACATTAATAAGAATGATCTGTTCTCAGAGGGAAAAGCATTCGATATTAAGCCCAACAGACAGTTTAATTGTTTTGATGTCAGCATTGATAGACAAAAGCGGTGTAAAAATGTCTTGTACATTAATGTTTATGCTTGGCATGCACATATCTTCTAGTCTGATTTATTTGCTCTTGCAGCATTAGGGCACCAGATTTTGAGAATAAAAACTTCCCTGAATTTTTTTTACAAATATAGTTTTAGACATGCTGAGATCAAGAGCATCATTAGGTACTAGACCACAGTGGATTTTGGTCTATTAACAGTATGTTCATTTCCTGTGTAATTTAAAAATCAAAGGTACAGACATCGATTTAAAATTGAGGCCCAGCCTATAATGACAGTATATATTTGTATTTCACATAAAAATCTGATATTCTGTAATGAGGGATGCCGACACCAGTGTTTGAAGATATTTGGCTGATGTAGTATGACAGCAGATGGACAGATGCCGTCTGGTTTTAGCTTTTAGAAACGTCTTTTGTGTTCGTCTGTTCCTCTTTTGGATGTTTTTGTTAACTGTATTGTATTTTCTTTCATATGATTTACTATCTTGTACATTTGTCATAATAAAAATGAAATGAAACCTGTTTAATGATGGTCTAATGCTTTATACTCTATATTACCAAGTTTTGGGTTGCCTGCCTTTACGTGCACTGATGCACATGAACTTTAATGGCATCCCATTTTTAATCCGTAGGGTTTAATATAGAGTTGGCCCACCCTTTGCAGTTATAGCAGCTTCAACTGTTCTGAGAAGGCTATCCACGACGTTTAGGAGTGTGTTTATGGCAATTTTTGACCTTTTGTGTGTTTATGGGATTTTTCTAGAAGCGCATTTCTGAGGTCAGGCACTGATGTTGGGCGAGAAGGCCTGGCTCACAGTCTCCACTTTAATTCATCCCAAAGGTGTTCTATCAGGTTGAGATCAGGACTCTGTGCAGACCAGTCAAGTTCCTCCTCGCCAAACTTGCTCATCCATGTTTTTATGGACCTTGCTTTGTGCACTGGTGTGCAGCCATGTTGGAACTGGAAGGGGCCATCCCCAAACTGTTCCCATGAAGTTGGGGGCATGAAATTGTCCAAAATGTCTTGGTATGCTGAAGCATTGAGTTCCTTTCACTGGAGCTAAGGGGCCAGGGCCAAGCCCAACCCCTGAAAAACAAACCCACACCATAATCTCCCCTCCACCAAACATTACACGGCAAAATGCATGAAGCGTGGTTTGTCACGCTATAGAACACATCTCCACTTCTGAGTCCAGTGGCGGCGTGCTTGACACCACTGCATCTGACACTTTTTGTTGCACTTGGATGTAAGGGTTGGGTGTAGCTGCTCGGCCATGGAAACGCACTGTTCTTGAGCTAAACTGAAAGTCACACAAAGTTTGAAGGCATGTAATTATTGACTGCAGAATACTTTTAACGTCAATATTTTGGGGGGAAATGGTTTTACTACTAATTAATAGTTAGTCATTGTATTACTTTATTGTACATTTTTCTGTCATTGGCTACTGTCAACTGTTTGGTTTGCATTCTTCACTCCATCTTCTTTTTTTGTTCAGCAGATGAAAGAAACTCGTACAGTATGAGGGTGAGTAAATGATGACTTTTCTTTCTTTTTTTTGTGTGGAATTTGAACCGTTGATGTCAATCTGACAGTTCTCGTTGTGACCACATGGTGGCGTCAAATTTCTGACTTCCTCTGTTGGTTATTGGAGTAAATGTTACGTAATGGGTTAATTTGTAGCTTACTATATGGTATTGCTAATTAAATTAAATTGTTTTAGCTAAATTGGTTAAGCTAAACAAATAATTTCTCACAAAAAAATGCATTGTGTCATGTCAGTCACCATATGTTGCATATTTATTTGTTTTCAGAAATAAGTTATAGTCATAATTTATTTTATTTTAACACAATATATGTTCAGAATAAAACTAAACATTTTATAAATGTCCATTTTTAGTTGTAGTTTAATTTAATTTATTTTACTACTTAAACTAAACTGAGAAATGTTGCCTTGCCTTGTCAACTAGCTGTCATAAAATGTTCAAAGAAATCAATTTTATTTGAGTTCATGTTCAAATCTAATGTTTTGTTTTTATGTTCTAGTTTTAATCAACACTAACCAGCTGGGAGAATTAGCTAAAACTAGTTTAAGCTGGATCAATCAGGGAGAGAAGTTTCGCATAATTTTGGCAGCCAGGTCAATGTGCTGCGTTCCTCTTCAACCAGTTCATGTCTTTTTTTTCTGAGTTTCAGGCATCGACTTCAAAAGTCTCTGCAGGAATTCCTGTTAGTTGGAGACTTTCCCCTAAACCGTCCTGTGTGTCTTTAACTTTAACCATCTGATCCCACATTGTATCTTAAACAAGTGGCATCCCCTAGACAACACCAAAATTAGAAACAGGCAGCACTTTTTACGTTGTCACATTTCTCGCATTTTACATTCAGAATCTCTGTTTGGATCAGACCAAGTGTTTTTGTTAGCATACATAACTTTTATTATGAGTTCTGCTAACATGGAGACCTGCTGTGAAAGAGGATTTACTCGTTCGGAACTCATTACCGCGGATTCTGGCCGATGCTGTCTGAGCTGAATACTAATGTTGCTCCTCTCTGCATGTTAACAGTCCTCACATATTCAAACTTTCCCGTTTGTATAGAATAATGAGTGTTAGGGATGGAGAATAGAGCATGAGGGTGATGGGAGGAAACAGATATAATGCCTCGGGTGAGAACCCTCTCTGAATTTGGCCCCTTCAAAAGAGGCCACTTTTTCTGGTGAAATACTCAGGCTTGACGATTAGACGTGAATGGTCTCTTTAAGATAATAACCTCGGTTTCATTTTAAATGTTTCATCTAGAACATAAATCCAGAAGTTAATTTGTTTTATCACGTTAAAGCTTAAATTTACAGCTTTGAGGTTTGATATAAATAGCTTAATGGTAAGTTTCATGTATTCACATATAGCCTACCGAATTATTGCATAGCCCTATCTATACAAAAGAAATAAACAAAGGGAATTTGAGATCATTATTAAGCTCAATAATGTATTAGTTTCTTTCTTTTGTTGAAAACAAAAGAAGGTATTCTGAAGAATGTTGGCAACCGGCAATTGACAGCAGCCATTGACTTACAGTAGCCAATGTTTTCCTTGATCGCTACCATTGACTGTTGGGTCACCAACATTCTTTATATCTTCTTTTGTGATCAACGGAAGAAAGAAACTCATACAGGGTGGAACAACATGAGGGTGAGTCATTTTAGCCTGAACTATTCCATTAGGTTCCTTTATGAGCTGCTCCTAGTACTAAATTACAGTCTTCAGCCAATTTTGTGATCGCCTGCCCCTACCGATGATCTACTCACAAGTGTGTGAACTCGGAAGTGTAATTTGTTTTCTTTTGATTGCAACATGACATCATGACTTTGCGTAAACACACGCCACTTTCTAAAGCCAAGTGCCGTGATTGCTCAAGGTCACACAGTAAGGTCATCGGTAGGTCATGTGAAGTAGGACATGTCCACTCAAATTTACCAGTGCAAGAATTACAGGCGTGGAAATTGCCTTTTGCCCTCTTTGAATGAGATGCAGGATCTCAAAAAAAGAGAAAGAAATGTTGTTAATTTCATTACATTTTAAAAACAAAAAATACAATACATTAAAATAATATATTAAATAACTTTTATTTCAATAAAAATTGTAGAGAATAATAATTTTCTAAAGTAAAACTTTTTAAAATAAAACAGAACATTATAAAATACAAATACGTTTCTTAAAACATGAAATAAATTTAAAAAAAAAATACATATATAAATTATATATATATCAATTTAAATTTCTAATTAAGTGATTTTACTGTTTTTTCATTTAGATGAATTGGCCGTGGTCTTAAAAAATGTCGTGTGGTGTGACCGTGATTTATCTAAAAGGCCAAAACTGGTACTACAATCACTATCCCGAGGTTGCCAGATAGGCTGCAGGATCAGCAGGAATGTTCGTATCTGCAGATGTGGTAACTAGAGCAGATCTGGCAACCCGGATGCCGAAACACTACTGACTTCGTAATTGGTAGATAGCTGGAGGGTGGAGCTTCAGGCCAAAACACAACATGACAACATCAACATCAGGTGAGGGCTGCAACAACAACTTTTAAATGACAATATCCTGGCCGGACTACTGTTGTCAGTTATATAAGTATTTGAAATTAACATGATTTGTTTAAATTGACGTAAACATTTAATAATTGTTTTTAATAAAAATCTAATTGCACACAAGTGCAACATTTAATTTAACTTGACAACATAATAATGCCTTGTCATGAACAGTTTTAAGTAAATGCACATTTGTGACGCTGGAGCACAAACCAGTCATAAGTCTCACGGGTATATTTGTTGCAGTAGCCAACAATGGGTCAACATTAACGATTTTTCTTTTATGGCAGAAATCATTAGGATAATGAGTAAAGATCAAGTTTCATGAAGATTTTGTAAATTCTCTACCGTAAGTATATAATATAAAAAAACTGATTAGTAGTAGTAATTTGCATTGCTAAGGACTTTATTTGGACAACTTTAAAGGCAGGGGTGCAGGGTCATACTTGTGGCCTTCTTGTGAACAAACATTTAATTAAACTTGACCATCATCATGCAGAGGATTTTTTAACACCTTCTCCTGGCAAGATACTCTGATTTTGCTGCATCAGGGTCAGAGTTCATACTGCCTACAGTGAGCGTTTTTTTTTTTTTTTTTTTTTCTTTGTTTGGCAGTGCCATCTGTTAAAATAGACACAAATAGTTTTAAATAAATAATAAAGCACTAATAAAAGCATAATTTCTAAAATGAAATGAATGCTCTAAATTATTAGCATTTTTTCTCATAGTGTACAAAGATTAAAAATAAACCGTCTGAAATGACCTAATTGGATAAAAATCTATTCCAAATAATACTAAAATAAAGAAATTGAAATATTAAAAAAAAGAACATCAATTGAATATAAAAGCACAAAAACTGCCAATCTAGGACATATATCTATCATGGAAAAAACTCTGCAGTGGTTGCACCGCATGATATTTTTTAATTCACGCAGAATTTACAGGCATAGAATTGGCCACCTAAACAAAACAAGCTAGATTCCCACAAACGGTCACTATGAAATTCATAATAAAATGTATATTCGTAGAAATAACTTAATTTTCATTGTTTTTTGAGGTCGCACCACATATCCAAATGTGGTAACTGCATACCTGCTGTTAAATGTTTTGTTTTAGTTATTTTAGTTTTTCAAATTTGAGAGTGTTACAAACAGGCTTGCTGGTTCAATGGGTCCTTGGCAAATTGGTAAATGATGCAACATCCTGTCTCTGAATGGATTTCAACACAAAGTCCAAAAATTGGTCGTTTCTTGATGGTCGCACCACATGATAATTCACAAAAGTGACCTCATCGGACAATGTTTGTAAAATAATAATAAAAAAAGGCTTTGCAATTGTGTGCAGGATTACAAAACACTTTGGAAAGCATGCCCAAAAGTGTAAAAAAAAAAAAGGAATAAATTTAGAGTAATTTCAAACTGGTTTCCAAAACAGAGGTTATGGCTGATGGTCGCACCACATGATATTTTAACACTTTAAATAACAGAAAAATTACAAATAACTAATTTTTTTTTTTTTTTAAATGAAAATGAGTACATAAGAGGTACTATGTATAGTATTATGCATTTTATATGCATTTTAAACCTGTTTTTAACTGAAAAAAATGCAATCGGCCAGAAAATGTAGGTGTCACGTCATTAACCCATATATCTGTTTAATCTGTTTGTTGTTTTTTAAGGATAAAAAGTATAATTAAAAATGATTGATTATTGGACCTATAGGCCTAGGTATATCCAACTATTATATTTATGAATTGTAAAACCGAAAGCACATACCAGAACCAATTCTTTGAGCAAGTATTTTGCATAAAACTCTCATAAATAAAGACACAGTGACACATATGGATTATTCTCTTCCTGCTTCCATTTTTACTGTCTCGTGTTTTTTCTAGATGATGTTTTGTTTTTTGAGGCCAAAGAGCCTTTTTGCACAAAGCGGCATCCCTGCGGACCTGCTGAATGTGTGGTGAATGAGCAGAATCTCTGCTAATGGCTTGAATGGTTGCTGGGTGATAAGCCATTGATGCCGACAGACTCACTGAGTTTGCTCATCGCAGTGGGTCTCTAAAAGTCCCTGATCTCAGGGCCAGCTAAGCACTGGAAAAACCCTTCCTTCTATCATCCTGACCCTTTTATCTTGAGTCTGGTATAGATTATATCAAACATCTAATGATGAATAAAATGGTGTTTCTTAATATGTATTTAAAAAGAAACCCCAGAAGTCCAGGAGACCATTACAGTGTCTCCTGGACAGTAATTGAACTGTCTCACATCTATAGAGTCTTTCAGAGGAATATTCAACCACATTCACTTTCTTGCTCTCTGATGTTACTCTCAATAGTTGTCTAATTTCTTGTAGCTCTCTAACAACACCAAGGTCTTTGTGTTTGTTTCCCAGGGAATGGATACTAAAAAATATTTAGGCCTACCTTGTTATTCGCTTTAAATAAAAGCATTTGCCGAATATGAATATGTTATTTATGTGTTCTAGTTTTCCTAAAGAATATAAGCAGATACAACAGGATCAAAGCTGATTTAGGCCTTATACTTTATTGAACTCCAGACACACTTACACACTTTACTGGCATTGACGGTTCCATGAAGAGCCTTAACTTCCATTGAAACATTTCATTACGCAGTCGCAGGCCAACACATATGAGCAACAATTTCTGTCTGTTTAAAGGAAATATAAAGGAATAAAGGAAACTAAAGCCTTTTTTAATATAGCTACTGCAATGCATGCATTGACCTTGTATGGCTATATTTTAACACATACAATATTTAGCATCCAGCATTTTTTTTTTTTTTTTTTTTTTTTTACCATGTAGGACATATATGATTGAAAATATATTAATATTGCGCAATTTGTATATGTGGGACAGCAGCGGAGGAAATTTGCAGTGCCCAGGAGTAAAACAAAAAGACATTAACTTTATTTTATCTCACATACTCTTAAATTGCTTTACAAATAACTTTTAGGTGTCTGATTGTATGAAGTCTATTTCTGCCATTTTTTTCTGAGTATTTGGCCTGTATTACCTCACATAATTTAATGATAATATTATATCAGAAATATTTGATTTTACTTGCTCTTTAGATATTTAGATTTCTCTGTTTTAAAATAGGTATATAATGCTAGTTAATATTTCAACATGTCTACAAGCAAAGCAGAATGCACCAAACATCTACTCAAAGTATTTTGAGCAAGCTCTAGTAGCAAACCTGTGCATGAACCTTTTTACTTGTCTTCAATATGACAAATCTGGCCAATTGGAATCAAGAAATATCACACGTGTATATATTTGAGAACCAATGAGAATCTTCTGGTAGCATAAGCTCCCATTTGGGCAAGTCTGGAGAATCGTGATTGTTAATGAATAGGGAAGGGATTATGGTTAATTAGCCAAAATATGTGGAATACAAAAAGACCAAAGGGCAGCATCTCAACAGTGTGACTAGCTGTTGAACAATGGCAGGAAGTTGGTGTGCAGTGCAATCTCTGGCACTTTGTGTATGGTTTTGTGCTTTCTGTCATGCTGTTCCACAGTGGAGTAATCTGCCCCAGAATCCTCAAGCTCTGATGTTACAGCAAACTGACCAGCGGCTTCAGAAGCAAGTTGGTCAACAGTTTCCTCAGTGGGTTCAACAACAAGCTAATCAGCAGGTTCCGAAACAAGCTAGTCAGCAGTCTCCTCAGCGGGTTCAGACACAAGCTAATCAGCAGGTTCAGAAACAAGCTAGTCAACAGTCTTCTCAGTGGGTTCAGACACAAGCTAATCAGCAGGTTCAGAAACAAGCTAGTCAACAGTCTTCTCAGTGGGTTCAGAAACAAGCTAATCAGCAGGTTCAGAAACAAGCTAGTCAACCGTCTTCTCAGTGGGTTCAACAACAAGCTAGTCAACCGATTCAACAGCAGGTTCAGTCTAAGCAGCCAGTGGTGCAGGCAGAGCCCCTTGACAAATGCGTTGTAGCTGATTATGAGCAGATCCAATGTGGCCCAGATGGTATCAGTGGTGCTGACTGTGGAGCGCTCAACTGCTGCTTTAACGGACAGCAGTGTTACTATGGGAAGGCAGGTAAGAGTGTTGAGTCAATTTAAAGGGGTTCATGTTAAGCTTCTCTTCAGCAATAACCTGCTCTCTTTGTTCCAGTGACTGTCCAGTGTATAAGAGATGGTCAGTTTGTGGTAGTGGTAGCTAGAGATGTCACTCTGCCTCGCTTGAGCCTGGATTCAGTCCGTCTCCTGGGTGGAAATGACCCACCTTGCAGTCCTGTGGGATCCACACCTTCCTTTGCTATATACCAGTTCCCTGTCACTGCATGTGGCACGAGCATGATGGTGAGTAGCTGCTTGTGCTTCTCTTCTGCTTAGAATGGACTGGATGCCAACAGTTACTATTTGCAGGAGGACAGTGGATATGTGGTGTATGAAAACAGAATGACCTCCTCGTATGAAGTGGGTGTCGGACCACTTGGTTCCATAACAAGGGACAGCCATTTTGAGTAGGTGACTTATTGTCTAGCATGTTAATCCTTTACAAATGCTACAAGCTCTCTGTTTGTTGTCCAGGCTTCTCTTCCAGTGTAGGTACTCTGGTACTTCTGTGGAAGCTCTGGTTGTGGAGGTCAACACTGTTCCTGCACCTCCACCAGTAGCTGCTTCTGGACCCCTCAGGGTGGAGCTTAGACTGGCAAATGGTCAATGTGTCACCAAAGGCTGTGCAGAAGGCAAGTGTCTGTCCAAGTATGGATGATTTTCTACAACTCCAGGTTGCAGCAGTTTCTGTTTAAACGCTGTGTTCTTCCTCAGGGGATGAGGCGTACACGTCCTACTACAGTGATGCTGATTATCCGATCACAAAAGTCCTGCGGGAGCCTGTGTTTGTTGAGGTGCGCGTGTTGGAGAGGACTGACCCCAACATTGTCCTGATGCTGGGACGTTGCTGGGCAACATCAACCCCCAGCCCACTCAGTCTACCCCAGTGGGACCTTCTGGTAGATGGGTGAGTAAGGCTGGTCTTCATCCATCTAGTGTGCTGTAAGGCCTTTCTGACTGCCCCTTTGCCTTTCAGATGCCCTTACCGGGATGACCGTTACCTGACCACACTGGTTCCGGTGGCTGGATTTTCTGGTCTTCAGTTCCCAACCCACTACAAGCGCTTTGTTGTGAAGATGTTCACATTTGTGGATCCAGCATCACTTGCTCCTCTGCAGGAAACCGTAAGCTCCACAGCCTTGCCTGAACCCTTGATATTAGTCTTTGTTTTTTTTGTTTTTTATAGTGGCTTGACCCTTTTCCCTCTCTGCTAGATCTTCATCCACTGTAGTACAGCGGTGTGCCACCCCTCTTCTGGCTCCTGTGAGCAAAGCTGCGCTAGGAAAAGTGAGTGCTTGCTGTAAACTGACTTCAGGAACCATGAGAATTTGGTTTTTAAATGCCCCTCACAATTCTGCCATTTCTTTTCCAGGAAGAGATGCTGATGTCAAGACAGTCTCCGTTGGACAAACTGTGGTGTCTAGTGGAGAAGTTACCATGGTCATGTGACTTTAATGGTCTTAATAAACATGAAACTCAACAGCAGTGTCTCTTTGGTCTTGCTTTCTGATGCCGTTGGGTTTGCTTTATTGGGTCACTAATCTAAACCAGACTTTATATGAAATGGGTTGACTTAGAATGTCTTAAGTACATGTGTAGTCTCATCCTGTCATAATAGTCAAGGGTCTGTCCATCTAAACCTCCCCTGTCCACGGATAAGGGGAATCGCCTCAACCACCACCAATGTGCAGCATCCACCTGGATCATGCAACGGCAGCCATATTGCACCAGAATGCTCACCACACACCAGCTTATTGGTGGACAGGTGATGAAGCCAAAAAATATGGGGATGATTAGGAGGCCATGGTGGACAGAGGCCAATGGGCAAATTTGGCCAGGAAGCCGGGGTTATACCCTACTCTATTTCTACAGGAAGTCCTGGGATTTTTATGACCACAGAGAGTCAGGACCTCGGTTTAAGGTCTCATCTAAAGGATGGTGCTTCTTACAGTATAGCATACCCATCACTATATTGGGGTGTTAGGACCCATACAGACCACAGGGTGAGCGCCCTCTGCTGGCATTACTATTACCTCTTCCAGCAGCCACCTAGTTTTCCCCGGAGGTCTCCCATCCAGGTACTGACCAGGCTCAACCTTGCTTAGCTTCAGTGGGAAACCAGTACTGGGCTATTGAGTGATATGGCTGCTGGTCAAGAGGAAATGTGCATGAAACAAGTGCTATCAGATGTTTTGAGCAAGTTAAGATGTTTCATATGGACTGTAAAACTGATAATTTAAGATGCCGTGGCTCTATTTTACTCCATCCAAACTCAGACTCAACAAGTTCTAAGAACCCAGTGCACTCACCCAACTGCCCTCCTTACCCAGAAACTACGAGTCTTCAAATACTCTCCCTCAGAACTGTAAGCAGAAAGACTGAAAGCTTCTTTTGTGCTTCATCTCTTTTGTCTGCTGGGAAGAGAGAGAGAACGAGAGGGTGATGAGGAAGAGGGGGGTTACTAGTCTGGAAGTGTTTGCTCCAAATTACACATTCAAGGCGAGCACTGTTTATGATTACTCTCACATAGGCCAGACAAAAGCAGAGACATTCCGAGAGCCCAGTGAAGAGGATGAACTCATTCTGAGAAAGACAGAGACCTACATCATAACATCATTCACATGCACTCCTCTGAACTCAGGCATGGATGGACTGTATCATCTGTGAAGAAACATGTAAAACCGTAATTTGCCTCTGGATCATTGAGCGGTGAAATAAAAGTGCCATTATAAAACGGATAGTTGCACCCCTGGATGCTGATTGGTAAATACAACATTCCAGATCTGCTAAAATACTCAACATTGCAAACACTATGAAAGCTAAAAAATAAAAAAAAATCAACAAAATAATTTTTTTTGATAGCTGCGTTCAAAGGATGCATTAACTGAATGAAACATGTATAATATTTAATGTATAAAATGACGTCAGCCCACAGGATGAGGACCGTTCACACAACACACATGAATGCGGGAAGTTCTGTTTGTCCAGCCTGTGGGAGAGGTGAGTGTGTGAAACAACTCTCACCCGCAGGAAGTCCCATCACGAGTGTCATCTGAATAGCTCAATGACCTGCCGAGAGTCAAGGGCTGCGGTGGGCGGTGTTTATTCTTCCACTTCTAACAGCTATTGAAATCGTCTCTCAGGATGAAAAGTGCAACACAATGCGAGTTTTGATTGCTTAGAGTTGAATGTCTCAGAAACAGAACTTAGATTCACCTCATGTGTCTTTTCAAGGTAAGCCTGGAAAGCAGACAGCATTTGTTTCAAATTAGCATTGGAGTGATGCTGATTAGATTTTTTGCTCTCCGTATTCCGTATGTTTCATGTGAAACAAGCAACGACCCCTCCTGCCATTCCATCATGTACCACCACTGCCCCCCCCCCCCCCACCACCACCACAAAGTGTCTTGAGCATCTCCTTTTTGGAGTAGCAGGCTCCTCCCCCTTTGAGATCCTGAGTATCAGGAGCTTCTTACTGGTGGAAGGTTATTAAATTCCCAGCACAGACTGGCTCACTCAGGGCATCTCTCAGCACAAGAGCTCACTGGAAGCAGGTAAGCAGCTCTTCTTCTCCTCTCAGCTACTTGTAGATATGGAGGATTTTTTGGCCTGAGCAGCATTTGCCTGGAAAATAATTAGACAAATTGACATATATATTCTGTCATTTAAATGCAAAGAGATATTCATGCGGTTCACCATGAATTGATGATCAGCTGCAAGCTATAAGATACCGGTAACTAATATCGAATTATCGAAATGATCTTCATTTCTAAGATAAAACAACTTCCTTTTACTTGAAATGTAGTATTGCATATATAAAACACAATGTACAAATGAAATGTATATAAAATGCACTACACTGTAAAAAACAAAAAGCCAATTGAAATTTTTCGAGTGACTAATCATATTTAAATTTTTCAGTTGGCCGAATTGAAATCTGTGAATTCATGCAATTTAATTCACAGAATTTCCATTCGGCTAACTGAAAAATTTAGATGTGACCAGTCACCTGAAAATGTTCAATTGGAGACCTTCATCTTTTTTTTTACAGTGTATTATATTTGCAATTTAATATATATATATATATATATATATATATATATATATATATATATATATATATATATATATATATAGCATTTGTATTTAATTGCATTCATAATGCATAATAAATATATATGTATGCTTATTTATTTACTTTAAGTACTTGTATTGATATGGAATGCTTTAATTTTATTATCATTTGGTTGCATATCATATATTTAAATATATTCTTTCCCATTTTAACTTGAAGATTTGTGATTTAGAACAGCGGGTGTGCTAGAGTTGATCTCATTCTCTCTTCTTTTTAGTGTAGGGTCTCTTTTGGGTCACCGGTTCAGCCCAGCCAGCTTGATCTCAGTGTGTAGAGGGACACCGCCAGCATGACCAAAACCACTGGGGAGAAGCCACGGCCGCGCAGTCGCGTGCAGCAGTTCCGTGAGAGAATGCAACTGCGTTCCCTAAAGGCAAGGAAGAAAGTCGAAGACATCAGTAAAGATGACGTGAAGAGCTTTCTGAGAAGAAATGCTTTTGTGCTGTTCACCGTTGGAGCCGTGGTCTTTGGTCAGTGCACCTGGTTTATCGAAATTACATTCATTCAGAATATGAACGTTTGTTAACCATCTAAGCTAAACGTATAGTTTCTTGCACAAGGACACACATCTACAACCACTTCAGATCTTTAACCACCATGCCACCAGTTTGATGTAAAGTTTAGAATACTTTTGACAATGGGTGAATAACTGATACGCTTTTTTTTGACAGATCTGTGCATCTGAAGTGTTTTTATATTCTATATTCAGGTATTGCGTTGGGATTTGCTCTGAGGCCATATAAGATGTCATACAGGGAAGTGAAGTATTTCTCCTTTCCTGGTGAACTATTGATGCGTATGCTGCAGATGCTAGTGCTTCCCCTTCTAATCTCAAGTTTGATTACAGGTATGATTTTTTTATTGCTTTAATTTTTTTTTCCTGCCAGATATGCAACTGTTCGACCTTAGGTTTTAAATCAGTTTTGATGCAACAATATAAAATTAAAATGCTTTATACAAAAGCAGGAAACTTGTAGGGATAGTTCACCCAAAAATGAAAATTACCCCATGATTTACTCAGCCTCAACTCAAGCCATTCTCGGTGTAGGTTATATGACATTATATAAATATATTAAAATATGTCCTGGCTAATCCAAGCTTTATAATGGCAGTGAATGACAGCCCAAAAAGTGCTTCCATCTATTATAAAAGTAATCCATAGAGCCAAGGCTGTAACTGTGTCTTGAACATCGGGGGGGACCAATTAAAACATTTTTTAATAAAGTATAAAGAAACACAACAGTAAATACAATTCTAGGTCTAATTCCAGTTGCGAAATAATCGTTTTGGGACTATTTGCAAACAAAATTTGCATTAATTTGTGTCAAATATATTATTAGTCTCAAGATTCTTCCCGTTAGTAAAAAAAATACGTAGATCTGCTGTTGACATTTAAAATCTAGTGGTCTGGTGGTAGAATTTTTGTAAACCATGTCAAAGGTTTTGGGTTCTAATCCGCCCTCATATAGTTTTTCATTAAAATCAAAGATGTTCATGAATGATTGTATATTAAGAGCAGGAGTATGTGTGCATTTTGTTCTGTGATTTTACAGGAAAGAATTGAGTCTCTCTCCGCAATAACCGCATTAAGCGATAGATTGACATGCTCGTCTGTCTGGGAAGGCTGTGTGCACAAGCCAAAAGTGAACGCAAACCCCACTCACTTTGATTTTATTGGCCATCTCAATCATTTTGACATTGATTGGTTAGACCTGAGGTAGACCAGACTAAAATTTTACTTTTAAAACCTTTTTATCATCCCAACAACAACCATATGAATGAGACAATAAAAATGTTACGTTGGGATGATAAAAAGGTGTGCCTGGTCTAGTCTGGTCTGCCTCAGGTCTGGCAGTTTGGCCATTTCTAACTATTGGGGGAGACTAATCCCCTTATCCCCCTCAATGTCTATGGTGGTTATGACCCTGCATACGGCTTCATGGGGGTTAATAAAGGCCTTCTGAAGCGAAGCAATGCATTTGTGTAAGAAAAATATCCATATTTAACATATTAAGTCAAATATCTAGCTTCTGCCAGACCGCCTTCCGTATTCAACGGAAGTTAAAAAAAGTCTAACTGACAACGATTATGTCAGAAGCGTTTTGAACTGTGTGAGGCTTTACACTTTCTTCGTAATTTTGGGCTGCTATTCACTGCCATTATTATTTTGAAGCCTGTTTCCAACACCAAATAAAAAAATGAAAATATTTTTTTTTTCTCTTTGAATTCTGACTTTTTTTTCTCACAATTGCGAGTTATAAAGTCAGAATTCTAGATATAAACTTGCAATTGGGTGATATAAAGTCACAAATTTAGACTTTTTTTAGTCAGAATTGTGACTTTATATCACGCAATTGCGAGTTTATCTCAGAATTCTGTCTTAATAACTCGCAATTGTGAGATTTTTTTACAATTGTGACTTTATATCGTGCAATTGTGGAAAAAAGTCAGAATTCTGAGATAAAGTCTCATTTACCCTTATTATTTTTTTTATTTCACTTGATTTTTTTATTTAGTGCCGGTAACAGGCTTCCATACATTTTAAAGTTGGATTTGCTAGAACATTTTTGAATATTGTTCAAAAATTGTTTTAGTCTGAAAGAAGAATGTCATATACACCTAGGATGACTTGAGGGTGGGTAATTTTCATTTTTGGGTGAACTATCTCTAAGTTTAAGTTCAGTATACAAGTAAAAATGGGGTGGCCCTAAGTAAGATCCACAGTAGCTTCTCATTTGGTTTGAGCTTAATGGGACCCACCCATAAAAATCTTACCCCAGGCCCTGTGATTTTATTGTCAGACCTGGTAAAAGAAAAGGGCAAATCAGTGAAGCGAGAATATAGTAAAGCAAGGACATTAATAGAATGAGAATGTGAGAACTATGTATATTCGGAATTGTGGGAGTGGCTGGACTTTTGAAGTAATTCTATAGGATGTGAAAGAGAAAAGGGATGAAAAGAGGCATGGAAAGGAAGGAAATTAGTGTCCAATTAATGCCAACGCAGGAAAAAAGCAGCTCAGTAATTAAAGGGCCATGGAATTCAAGTGACTGTATATGTAAGAGAATTAGTGACAGAAAAAAACGTAAAGGCCCGGTTTCACAAAAAGGGCTCAGATTAAGCCAAGATTAGGCCTTAGTTCAATTAGGATATGCAAGTAGCTTTTAATAAATGTGCCTTAGAAAAAAATCAGTGGCGTGCATCTGGAGACAAAACAATGGCAATGATATATTTTAAGATTGTTAGTGCAAGTTAAAACAGTTCGAACATGCACTTTAGTATGGGATAGACTTAAGCCTTGTCTGTGAAACCGGAGTAAAGCTTATTATAGAACAACAATAGTTATTGTAATAACATATCTCTTATAAAACTAAAAATCAAAATCTTTTAGGAATGGGAAGAGGTGTTACAGCTGTGGCATGGCATTATGCTGGACTCTGTTTTCTGGTTTAGACAGAGTTGACCTCTTTGTGCTTCTATTAAAAGTGGCAGAGATTGTGGCAGAGGTTGCCCCACCCACCGCTGCTGCTTCACAATCAATCAATCAATCAATCAATCAATCAATCAATCAATCAATCAATCAATCAATCAATCAATCAATCAATCAATCAATCAATCAATCAATCAATCAATCAATCTATCTATCTATCTATCTATCTATCTATCTATCTATCTATCTATCTATCTATCTATCTATCTATCTATCTATCTATCTATCTATCTATCTATCTATCTATCTATCTATCTATCTATCTATCTATCCATCCATCCATCCATCCATCCATCCATCCATCCATCCATCCATCCATCCATCCATCCATCCATCCATCCATCCATCCATCCATCCATCCATCCACCCACCCACCCACCCACCTATATATTTATATTATATCTAATATCTATATTTTTAGTTGTTTTGGCCTATTCTATTTCTTGTTGTGTCATCTCAAGGCCCTCTTGGAAGTTTCTTGTGGCCCCCTGGTTGAGAAATCAACATTGTGTCTGCAAATCCAGCACTTGAGACTTGTTTACAAACGATTCCGCAGTGAAATGAACCGAACACACAAACCTTCTTCCCCACGTGAGCTGGAACTTCATTAAAAATAAATGAAGTATCACACATTCCTAATATTATGTGTCGAAGGAAGCTTATGCAACGACTGAGTTCTTCCACAATACCTTGCTATTTTCTTCCACGTGTTTATTGCTGCTGGCAACATGATCGACCGAACAGCTCCATGAGTCGGTGGGCGGGGCTACTGAATTATACGTTTTGTTAACGGTGTGTGTTTCGTAGCGCTATGGCAAAAGAATGGCATATATTAGCATTACCTTTTATATATCAAAAGCGCAAGGGAAAGTTGATTTCTCAATTCTTTACCCCTTTAATAATAATAATAATGTATATAATAGATGTACTTTAATTTAAATAATAATAACATATTTAATAAATATAATAATTTGATCATTTATTTGAAAAAATAATTATAAAATGTTTGAATACTACTATTAATAATAATAATAATAATAACAATAATAATTGTTATAATTCTATTATTAAGTCACCTCATTATTATGAATAATATTATTATTTAATTTTAATTTTTTATTTAAATTAAATTATTTGTTGTGTATTTTTTTAGTTGGTTATTGTGCCACATCTGTGTATAGGAGGGTGCCGTTTTATTTATTCGCTTCTTTGTAACTGCACAACATGAGTCATTTCTTTAGTTTGATACAAGTGCATGTGGAGACTGTTTGCTGTTGCCCTGGAGACATAGAGAGGGGAGCATGATTGTTGAAACACGGGCAGGTGGAGAAATTTCCCAGGCCTGTCCGAGAGAGAGAGAGATGAGCGAATGCCATTTAAGAGTGAGAGAAGTATGGTCGAGAGAGACAGAGTGTGAAAAGGGGAAATTGTGAACTGAGAGGCTAAACTTAAAAGGCCCTGGAGTTTAAAAGATTCTGGAGTTTGGGCCCCCAGGAGGATGAGAGGGCTAAATTGCTTTCTCTTCCTGGTCTGGGGATCAAGGACTGCAGAAAGGACACTTATTCGTTCAAAATTTTAACCTTCATTTTATTTTGTCTCTAGTCGTTTTGTCTAAGCAAACTGACTACAAAGATTTCAATGATTCCTTAGGGCCCTATCATATACCGGCACAATGCGGCACCAGGCGCGACTCAAGTGTTTTTTTACTAGTTTCAGCCCAATATAGTTATCATTTTCACGTCCAGTGTTACGTTGTTTAAATAGCAAATGCATTTGTTCCCATTTGTGCACCCATCTGAAAACTGTGCTGGTCTGAAAACAAGGTGTGTTCAGGCACATTGTTGGCATGTTGCTAATTTGAGGCAACTGAAATATGTGGGTCCACAACATGCATACACTATGCTTATTAAACATAGAGAGATGCAGAGCAGCACACAAACATTTTTAAATATTAAAGGGGTACTTCAGCGCTGGGAAGATGAATCTGTATTTAAACTGGGTCATTAATGTAGTAGAAATGTGAAATTATTTTTTAATTTGGTGCTTTCTAGACTGAGAAAAGACAGAAAATGTATTTTTGTCTCATGGGGATGAAAGACTACAATTCCCAGAATGCCTCGCTGCCCTGTGAGGCCATTCACAAAGCCACCGCTACTGGATTACAGAGACTGAGTTCCTACAATTAAATACTGAACGTGTGTGTTCAATATAACGATCGAGTTGCCGCGTGAGTTTCACAGCAGACTCAGATTACATTTAACGTCATAAATGAGTTGATGAGCTCTCGTGATGAGAGCTGAGGTAATCGCGACCACATTCGCGGCATAACGCGTTTTCAGTTCATGCCTTTGGAAGCTTAACTTTCATAGAAATTAATTTGAGAAGTTAAAACACTTACATTGCTCAGCATCCGTTTAAATTAATGCCTGTAGCTGAGCTGTGCTGTAAGTGTGATCTCCATTCCCCATGCACGAGTTGAAAACATGCGGAAATGGCTCCCTCTGCTGGCTGTAGTCTTTAGCCTCTGGGCAATCATTCCTCTCGTGACGCAAATATCGTCAATTTGCGTCACGAGAGGAATTTTTCCAGAAATAAAATGCATAAATCTCTCGTCTCAGGGGGATATAAGAGGGGGGAGCACGATCATTTGAATATACTCCAGGGTTTCTACTGATACAAAGCTATATGCTAATCGCTGAAGTAACCCTTTAAGTGTTCAGTTTTTCAGCTTGCACATGTGCCCGCCATGTAAATAGCCATGTAAGTGCAACTGGCTTTTAAAGGGAAAGGGAGAAGAAACTCTGATTGGTTTATTGCACATTACGCCCAAAACACACCCACTTTAAGACCATGTGCTGGGAACACTGACCATATTTCCCGTCGTTAAAGCTACACTGTGTGATATTTTCCCCCATCTAGCGGTGAAAAGGTATATGACCATCCAGTGAATAATAGTTTCTGTTCCTCTCAATTCTGATTTCGTTTTAACTCCTACGGTGGCCGATTTAGTCCAAGATTAACATGGCAATCCCCCTCTTCACATTCGACACGGTGCCATCGAGTGTTAAAACGCGAAAGGCGAAGCTTGAATTAATGGTATGTCCCTCTTTGGCTAATGTACTTTCAAGATGGAGGGGCAACATGGCAACCAGCATTTAAACCCCTCAACCGTATGTATTTTCAATGGCATATTATAAACTTACGAGAATACTTTATTACTTGAAATAAGTAATAAGTAAATATACATTAATGAGCACATATATTTTTGAAAGAACTAAGTGTTTTTAGCTAAGAGTAAACTAAAAAAGTTACACAGTGTAGCTTTAAACATGCACAAGTGGATTCGGACACGCCCTAAGTGCACTTGTACTGTGCTCTTTAACCAGTGCTTAGATTGTTAAAATAGCACCCCATGACTTTAAAAGTCAAAATATATACTACTTTACAGCTAAATTTAGATTAAAAGTTTGTACAAATTTCTGATTTCATTTATTTTTATTAAAATCTTGGGACTAGACCTGAATTTTTTAGCTGGGATTGTGCAGGAAACCATGTATTTTGTACCATGTGATTTGTGTTTCATAAGAAAATGCTAAATTTGAATTTATTCTGTCTAGGCATGGCAGCACTGGACAGTCGTGCCTCTGGAAAGATGGGCATGCGTGCAGTCATATACTATATGACCACCACTTTCATCGCAGTGTTTATCGGCATCATTATGGTTCTGATTATCCACCCGGGCAAAGGCTCAAGAGAAGAATTCACCAAACAGCAGAAGATCGAGAAGGTCAGCCCAGCTGATGCCTTCCTGGACCTCATTAGGTAATGGGACAGATGTCCATCAGCTCATCAGTTACTCCAAAATATGGATTTCTAACCAGTTATTTTATTCAACACGTATGCTAAATTACTTTTTGCAGAAACATGTTTCCACCTAATCTGGTTCAAGCCTGCACTCAACAAGTAAGAATGCATTTTTCTTCATCCTTCATTTCTTCATCATCAATTAAAATTCCTCAGTTCTGTTTTATCATTAATAATGATTATAAACAATTATGAAATTTGCATGATTATAAAATTAGCAGTAGAATTTAATCAATAGTATTATAGTTTTCTATAATAGAATTAGTTTTCTAAAAATATAGTAATTTTCTTGCCTAAAATTACCTTTATCACTAAAAAATTATATTATTTTATTTTATTTAAAATGTAACTCTAAAGAGATATATAATAAATATATAATAACATCAAAATAAAAACATAAAATATAAAAATCTTGCTCCATAGCTATTATACTGTCACACAGTGTAGTTTACTAGCGTGAAAAACACATTTTAAGCTATTTTATATTTTATCTAAATTATATTTATAAATAATATATATACATATATAAATTATATAGATAAAAATAGAACATTTAATGTAACTAAATTTGGAAATCTTGACAAAATAACTTGTTAAATGAAAGATACGAACAATTTTAAACATTTGTATTGGGTTATTAGAAGTTTTTTCTTAATTATCAACCACTTTATTGCCAATAATGTGTATTGCAAAATATTATAATATTAAATATTTCTCATATTCATATAGATAGACTCTATTGCGGGGTTTAAGATGTTCAGGAGACGGTTTGAGGCAAAGTTCTAATATGTTTCCCTGTTCAGCAGGAAATCAATTCATCATTAGACTTGATGAGGCATGATGACATCTCAAAGGACAGAAAGTAATAATTTATCACTCTTGGATTTTTGCTTTTGCGAGGCCTTGAATTTATAATCCTACCAATACTGCTTACAAGTCTGACAGTGTTTCATTTTTCCTACTGCTGGCCCAAGCTAGTTAATTTAGCATGTAATGAATAGTCATTTTCCATTTTGAGAGTCTGGCTTGATTCCGACCCTCAGCTGTGCTTGGACCGACTGAGAGCTTTGGCAGAGCTGTGCCGCAGTCGGATACAATGGGACAGAAATGGCCAGACAATGACACTGAAGAGCCTGACAGTGGCTCACAGTCTGTCCGGACACACTCCACAGGGACACCCTGTAGACAACCAGATCAAAAAAATTTTTTTTAAATACTCAAACATGGCTGTGGACATTTCTAACAATTCAAATCCCGAAATCAAAATAATATGAACAGGATTTTGTCATATGAAATTCTTTAATCGGATTCATTCCTTTTGACCTCCTGTAGTTCAAGACCCAATATGGCAAGAGGATCATTAAGGTGAAGATGCTCGTGAACGATTCGATATTCAACCTAACTAACGCCACCCAGGAGATATCCCAAGAGGAAGTGATTCCTCTCCCAGGCTCCACCAGTGGGGTGAATGCCCTTGGGCTGGTGGTGTTTTCAATGTGCTTCGGCTTGATCATTGGGAATATGAAGGAACAGGGACAGGCTCTCAGAGACTTCTTCGACTCCCTCAACGAGGCCATCATGCGACTTGTTGCTATTATTATGTGGTGAGTGATCTCAGACACAGACTTTTGAGGGGAAAAAACAGTGCTTAAAAAGTAAACTAATTTTAAAACTGTTAATGTAGCCTAGGGCGGGTTTTCCAATATACATTCCTTATTTGAGACATGAGTTTACAATAAACCTCAAGAGGGAGCATGACATTTTATCAAGTGTTTCTTAACTGGTAGCATTAGTTTTAAATAATAATTCTGCCATGCTAATTTTTTATCACATTTTTATCTCTTTAAAGGGTACATAACACAGTTTCTGCCAATCATGTTAATCTTGAGTACATATAGAGTAGTATTGCATCCTTCATATTTCCAAGAGTCTTTACTTTTATTATATTTATAAAAGACAGATACGTTGTACCAATTTTTTCCGAAAACAGCCGAACTTGTGGAGGCGTGCAGTGAGCGGAGCTAAAGAGTCACGAGCACACATACTCACAAACACACAATACATCATTGCATTATCCCTGGATTACTTTTGTTTCCCTATATGTTTATGTTGTTTACATTATATGCACTTACGTGCCGATTGCCATCAAAACACAGACATTTGATGCAGTTTCACTCACCGCCCGTGGTTTCCACTCATGACCAGGGACAAACAAACACACTTGCAGAACTCTATTGCTGCTCCGGAAAAACAAACTGCATCCACTGTTTCCTTAATGCTGGATTATTTGGGAAGCTGAACATGGTTATCTTTCCTTCACAACCAAAAACAAATTTTCTTTGGTGACATTGTTCATTTCGTGGTCTAAAAAGAAAACGACAGCGCTGCCGGCGGCTCCCGTAACTTGAACGAAGCTCATTAATGGGTGTACTCTTGCTCTCGCTCTAGTTGGGAGTCTGGTCCTGGTCCGTGAGAAGGGCCCATTCAAGGAATTCTGCCCTTTATGATGTCATACAGGGCCATACTCAAAAAAAGCTTTCCAAAACTTATATGAACCTTGAAAAAAATTATTTGGAACAGAAATACTCTGTTTGTTTTGTCTATGTTTAGCATGAGAATCCAACTCTTTAACATAAATAACGTAAATAAGTCAGAATGCATTAAATAGCATTAGACCCCCACTTTAATCTAAAATTTTAAATATATTATATTAATTATATTATATTATATTATATTATATTATATTATATTATATTATATTATATTATATTATATTATATTATATTATATTATATTATATTATATTATATTATTATATTACTGTAACAAGTTTGTTGATGGAAGGAAGGAGGCGGGAACCAGCAAACATTCAACCACCTTTTATTTGAAAATAAATAAACAAAACGAAAGTAAACCGCGGGCAGCCCCTCACTGACGACTGCCCGCACACACACAATAAACCGTAAAAATAACAAAACATAAAATCCAGGCCTGGTCCTCTCTCGTCTTTTGCTCCCTTTGCTCCTCCTTTTATGCTCCCGTCACTCGGCCGGGAGACGAGACCGGTGTGTTGTGCAGCTGGCACTCATTACCACTCATCACCGGCCCGCTCTCGCGGTCCCTCGCCCCGCTGCTCGCCACAATTATATTATATTAAAATGTTTTATAATAACCATTCAAAAATTTAGGATCAGATATTATTTTTTCTTTAATACGTTTATTCAGTAAAAACACAAATTGATCAAAAGTATATATATTGAAATAAATCCTGTATTGTATGAACTTTCTATTCATCAAAGATATTAAAACTAGTAAGCAACACAACTGTTTTGAACATTGATCATAATAAGAAATTTTTCTTGGGGAGAAAATCAGCATATTAGATTTCTGTAGGATCATGTGACACTGAAGACTGAAGTAATTATGCTGAAAATTCAGTTTTGCTTTTAAAGGAATAAATTACATTTTAAAGTAGAAAACTTGTAATAATATTTCACATTTGTATTAAAGTTTTTACTATATTATTGATTTACAAAATGGGCCTTGGAGAGCATGAGCCACATTAACTATAATAATTTAAAATACATAACAAATATTTATTAGAAATTATTGGTACTTATTTGTTTATTGGAATAGTAATGTATTGGAAAGTGTCGCTTATTCAGAGGCCTAACAAAAATCAGCCTCGAGATTAACTTTGTGGCTTGTCATATAAGTAACTTACAATAAGACATTCATCATAAATCATCACAGAAATGCCTCATAATAACTTTCACCTTACTGTAAAATTTGATACATTTCCTCTTTGTCTGGACAGAAATGTGCCCTGTGCTCTCATTTTGTGTGACCCTTTTTAATGACCTCCTTTTTATCTGAATGAGTAACTCATTGACATTTTAGGAAACCTTATTAATAAGCGATGCTTCTGGATGCAGATCCGTCCCTGATCCCTAAATCAGTTTTTTTTTCACCATTATAGTTTGGTAGTTTAGTTTAAAATAAAACACATATAACAAATCCGAAACTTAGAGTGATATAAAGGTGCACTGTCTTTAAACACCATATCCTGTTCCCAGGTATGCACCTATTGGTATCCTCTTTCTGATTGCTGGAAAAATCGTGGAGATGGATGACATCACTGAGATGGGCGGTCAACTCGGCATGTATACGATCACAGTGATAATCGGCCTCATGATACACGGCATGATCATTCTACCGACTTTGTACTTCGTCATCACCCGGAAAAACCCATTAATCTTCATCACGGGTTTGCTCCAGGCCCTCATCACGGCTCTCGGCACCTCTTCCAGGTAGGACCGACAACGCCAAGCTTCTGAAATCAGGAATATTGTGCTATCGTTTCACTTTTACGTTTTTCATCCCCCAGCTCTGCCACTCTTCCGGTTACCTTCAAATGCCTGGAGGAGAACAACAAAGTCGACAAACGCGTGACTCGATTCGTGCTGCCCGTTGGAGCCACGATCAACATGGATGGAACAGCACTGTATGAAGCCCTGGCGGCCATCTTTATCGCCCAGGTTAACAACATGGAGATGAACTTTGGGCAGATCATAACCATTAGGTGGGATATTTTAAAATATTAATAACATATATATATATATATATATATATATATATATATATATATATATATATATATATATATATATATATATATATATATATATATATATATATATATATACGTTTCTAAATATGATTGATTTTCTCTTTAATGATACAGCATCACAGCCACTGCGGCAAGTATCGGGGCGGCCGGAATCCCCCAGGCTGGTCTGGTCACAATGGTGATTGTGCTGACCTCTGTCGGACTCCCAACCGATGACATCACCCTCATCATCGCAGTTGATTGGTTCCTGTGAGTGACCTCTTGAAGAATCGTGGGGAATAACAATGCAAAAAAATATATTAGTTGAACTATTTCAAAATCTTTTGCTAAAATAAATGCATTTGGTGCTTTATCTTCCCTCATATTTGGGACTCCCTTCATTTTTTTCCATTATCAACCCAGGTGACACACTTTGATATGTTCCCATGAGACTTGCTCCATTTTTTTTTTTCATGCATTTCATGTAATTCAATTGGTTTTAACATAAAAACGTAATTAGGTTGGCCAAATTAATCATTCCAGATAGATCCCCTTTCCCACAAGTTACACATCTAAAAGAGACTCTTTTTAAACTAGGATGAAAACTGAGCTGAAAGTAGGGAACTTTTTGAATAAACTAATCAAGTATCGCTGGTATTTTAGCGCCTCAGGGTGAAATATACAGACAAATAAATGGATGCTTCATTTCCTGTTTTACTTACTTTTCTGTTGCTCTTACAGGGATCGACTGCGCACAACGACTAATGTCCTGGGAGATTCTATCGGAGCTGGAATTATAGAGTTCCTGTCCAAAGATGAGCTTCAGAGCGGTGATGTGGAATTGGGGAGCTCTGTGCTGGAGGAGAACGAAGTGAAGAAACCTTACCAGATGATCCCTCAGGAGAACGACTATGAGAACGAGAAACCACCAGACAGCGAGACTAAGATGTAGAGGCTGCATATTCATTGCCAACCAAGGATTTTTTTGTGTTTGTTTCTGTATATGTACAGTGGCCCCCAAAAATATATGAACACTTAAGATGCCCTTAAAAATCTAAGAATCGGATTGCATTATATTAGAAAATATCAAATTAAATGCATTTATTTTTAAAGACATATTGTACAAGCATGCTATTCAAGCAAAACACAAAATATTTGGACACTGCACTTGACATACATTCACTAACAATCCCAGCTAAAGGAACGTTCTCAGAACTTTGGCTAACAGTCTGGTAAAGTTATGAAGAAACGTTCTTCCATGTTTGTTCAGAGTTATCAGGTCTTTAATAATGTTTTCAAAACTTTAGCACAAAACTGTTATATATACATCAATCATGGAACTGTTTTCGAATTGAAACATTTTAGTTCGTCTAACTTTTTTTTTTTTTTAAATGTTACTGCTTGTTTTCTGAATGTTCCCTTAAAAAAAAAACTGGATGTTTTGAACGTTTGTTGGCAAAGTGCTCTTAGAATTTTTTTTTAGCTGGGATTACATTGAAAAACTATTTTGATATTGTGCTATGCAATAAAATTCATACATTTGTGAAGTGTTGCTTACGTGTCAAAAGTGTCCAAATATTTTTTTTAGGTCATGTGTGTTTGTGTGTTTGTTTGTTTTTGAATATTTTGTTTTCAACCTTCTTTTGTCCATTTACTGTAATTTTGTTATTGTGCTTTGGTTTGGTTCTCCAGGTCATACCAATTGTTATTTTGATTTGGCAGCTTATAAAAATATATAATAACCATTCATTTTCCTGTATTGCCTTTTCAATATTTTAGCTGAAATGTGGATCTATAGGATATGGAGGGCATTGTCATGTTGGTGACAAACGTGTCATGTTTGTACACTAGACCGAAATTAATATCAGTGCTTTTCTCAGAGTAAATTATTCATCAGATGAACAGCCATAAATTCATTATACTTTGTTAATGCCAAGAGTTCTGCACTGGGTGTTCAACATAGGCAGGAGACCAAGATTAAAACTTCTGGGCTCCGTTTATAATGTGATCATCTAAAAGTGGAGTATGAAATATGTCTTACTGTAAATATCAAGAGAAAATGATGTTTAGCTTTGAAAGCTGCTTTACACATCTTTATGTATGAGAAGACTCATTGATACTCCTCAGTGTTTCAGCAGCTATTTGATTTTTCTCTGCAGCTCGCACAACTAATCCTAACTTAACATACTTATGAGTTTGAGATTTTTTGTAATTGTTTTCTATTTTGCTATAGCAGCCACTGACCCTTTTATTGCCATTTGCTAACGTTAATGATACATAGAAATAATATGTAGCTGCTACAGAATAATAACTGTAAAAAAGGGACAACGTAGTCTCGTGGTTGCAATGACACAGAACTGGGTTATTTTGAAAACTGTAAATCTGTTGAAAACATGCTATAGACACAGGTTGGACTGACATGCACTCAGCTGGAAACTGTGATCTTATATTTGCCTTTTTTTAATCTTAGTTTTTTCATGTTGCTGTATATTTCCTGTCTCAAAAGCGAAATGTGTGATGATTAGAACTACAGAAAAAGGGCCTATGCATGTTGTATGTTAAATATAGTTTTGAATAAAATGGAGTGGTGATGCATTGTGTTGGAATTTTGATTAATGTTTTATTATATTGTTCACACTGTCCTTGAGGCCTGGACAACTTTTTCAACAAACTGCTTTTGATATTGGAGAATTTTAATTAAAAATGAATAGAATGCGGAATATAATTAATATATTCAAATAGATTTATAAAAAGTAAAAAAAAAACGATACTAATCAAGGAAAGAAAAACTATCATTAGACAAGAAACAAACGTCTAACCTAGTGGATAGTTATAAATGGACTTGTGCTGCCATCTAGTGGACAATCACTTCAGGTAACAAAAGCTCCATTTCAGTAAGTTATTAGTAGTTGATAGGTGCATTTTAAGCGACTATGTCCAATTGACTAAATTGGCAGAATGCATTATGCACCCGACTGTTATTAAAAAAAGCTCTAATTAAGTAACGTGTGCTATAGTTAAGGAAAAAGTGTGCTTGTCTCTGTCATGACGCCAAGAACACTGAAAGTGTCTCTATGGCCACACTCAACTGCACTTCAATGACAGAAGCAAGCGTTCTTTTTCCTTAAAGGGATAGTGCACCCAAAACATTTGGGTTAAAATTATGTCATAATTTACTCACCCTCCATTGTTTCAAACCTGTATGAGTTTCAGAAGATATTTCAAAGAATGTTGGTAATCAAACTTAGAATATCTTGAGGGTGAGTAAATGATGACAGAATCTTAATTTTTGGGTAAACCACCCCTTTAACAATAGCACAAAGCTTCCTTCAGTAGAACTTTTTAATAACAATAACAATAACATAATGCATTCTGCCAATTTAGTCAACTGGACACACAGACACACACACACACACACACACACACACACACACACACACACACACACACACACACACACACACACACACACACAATTATGTCCTCCAGACTAATTCCAAATGATAAATGCATACAATTTATTAGCCAATTTACAAAATTGCTGACAATAACAATGGCTTGATATTTTTGTTCATTACCTTTTTATAGTTTTGCTGTTCATATTTTTATACTGTTCAAATCAGGCAAAAACTTGTAACGGTTATTTCATCACAGGTTTCATAGAGACATAGTCCCATATATACTGTGGCAATATGTCTCGTCGTTGGGGCATGTTGTCACAAAAGGCCATTGAACTGCATCTCTTTTTTTTCTTGGTGGAAATGCTTAATATAGTTTTCAAGATATGTGCCAACAATAGCTGACTGAGAAATAATGTAAAAACTGTGCCCGTATTGTGCCTAAAATATTAGTTTAGTACCGTGAGGGGGCGATATTGGACTCATATCCAGATGCGTGTTAGTGTGAACAATAACACAATATTCAAATTAATATAAAATCTTTGTGCAATATCTAAATTTATTTTTTTCCCCTGAATCAAACCATTCTGATTTTAACTAGTTAACTGACTGTTAAAAAGTTATAGGGTAAATATATTTTAACTAATTGGTGTCACCATAGTTCCAGTGCGTTAATTAATCGCAGACATTACATTTTAAATCAGTTTTTCTGAAATGGTATGTTTAAATGTGAAAATGGGGCATTGTTTAAACAAAAAATGAATGCAAACTAATTTGCACACATACAGTCATCTGAACACTGGATAAAGCCAGGTTCAAAATTAAGTTAGGTGATGTTTTTACATGTTTTTACATGGGGCTACTGGCAACAGTGAGAATAAAATAAGATAAAATGTAATATAAATCAGTAGAATGGAAAAATGTATTGATCACTGCATGAGGACATTTTTTGTTGTTGTTGAGAAAAGGTAGGCTACTTGAAATCCACAGACCTAATAGAGTTTGATAAAAAAAATACCTAAATGTAGGCTATATATTGGATGGTTTCTTTTCACTAGTCTGAAAAAAGACTAGCCCACATTTTCAAATTTGACCCGTGCATTAAAAAACAATGGTTTGCCTGTAGTGTCTTAATTGCCTTAATTAGTGCTGTACACGGGATACAAATGTATACACGTTTAATGAACACACACCTCAGATTTTTGAATTTCAGTGAGAAGAAGAGAGGAGGGAGATGAAAGCAGAGTGGATGATGATAGAGGAGAGGATGGGAAGCAACGGTGGGAGAAGGAGGGAAGGGGAGGAGAGCAGGCAGCGGAAGTCGGCGGGTCGCTGCTGGTTGGTTCGGCGCCGGTGGAGGGAGTCATTCCTGCAGCAGTGCTTCCGGTCGGCATTTTGTTCTGCGAGAGAGAGAGAGAGTCTGTGTGGATTCTTTTATGAGCGCCCAGGAGCATTTCGGGACCGAATCCTTTCTGCCATCGTCCGGAGTAAAGTGCGAGCTTTCGCGGGAACCTACGAGTGGAATGACCGCCGCCCGTCCGTCTTCATGTTAGCAGTGAGAGGAAGCGGTGCGACCCGGATTATTGTTGTGAGAGGGACACAGCGAGCCCGAACCCCTCCACCTTCAGCTTTCAACAGCAGAGCCTCAGGTAAACGCGCCTGACCCGTTTCGCTGGTTCCGAGTGGGGGAGGACAGTAGCCAAGTGTCGGGGTGAGACGTGCTTCGGACTTTCCGAAAGGTTATCGGTGTTTTGCAGCCCTCGCTCAGTGTTAGCATATGCGTTAGCTCGGTGGGGGCCCGCAGGCGAATCCGCGGTTCGGATGGTTTGCGAGCAAAAGGCCAAACGGGCCGTTTAAACGGACCCAACCGGTCCGGGGGTGATCGACTGGAGATGCAGGTGTGCAGCTAAACCCTAAGCCCGAAGATAAGAGTCATACAGGCCTGCAGCTCCGTACACCAGAGTAAACAATACTGTCCTCTCAGAGAAAACCTCATTCACCTTCTATCAGAGTAAACAATACTGTGCTTTTGGAGTAAAACCGCATTCAGCATCTGTCAGAATAGACAAAATCATACCAGAACAATCCTCAATAACTAGAATTACTCTCAAATCAGGGCAAAACTTACTAGCCATCTGAGTAAACAATAGTCATGCTAACGTTACAGCGATCCTCATTAATTGTCTGTCAGAAAAAAAACGATTTTGTCAACTTATTTACCATCTATCGTTAGCTAAGTAAACAATGCCATACGTCTAGATTGAATAGCAAACACGGTCAACTATCCATCAGAATAAACAAAACACACTTCTTAGAGCTGAACTTAGAGATCAGAATAGTTTTATTAATGAGATCCAAACCATCTAATTAACGTTATAGCATTAGCAGACCTTTAGCAAAGAGCAAACAATACATTTCTATATCGAGCCATACTACCTTTTAATTAATCAATATTAATAAGAGAATCTATAATCAGATATCTTTATTTTTGTCATAGTTGGTACAGAAACAACTATGAAATTATTGAAATGTAACGGTATTTACCTGCAGGTCAATGTTCTTTTATTTTTCTTTGGTGAAGAGTTTCTATGCTTGTTTACTGTTAATTATCTCTGACTTGAAGAGAATATAAAGCATATTCAAAGTAAGGTCCTAGTGAGGTTAATATTATCATAAACAAATATAACATTGTTTGATGCTCAATCTCAGAATGTTTATAAACAAAAACAAAACAAAAACTGTCATATCTAAACGGTTATTTTTTTATAGAAAATGAATGTATTATGTAGATATTTTGTGTTTTTAAACAGAATTTTCCAAATTTGTTGATTTAAAAATGTCATGAAAACGTCAAAAAAAAGTTTTGGTTAAATAAGGTGATTTAGAGTGAGTGAGTGAATGAATGAATGAATGAATGAAGGAAGGAAATGCCCCTTGGGTTTAGTTAGCTTTAGCAGTTCATATCCAATATCTAAACAAACTGAAAACAAAATTTGGTGTCTGTTGACAATATTCTGGATTCATTTAGCAGTAGATTCTGAGGAAGGATTACAGTTGAAATCGCTCGCATTTATAACAAGACTGTCCGATTTGTTGTTAAAATTGCTGTGGTGTTTTATTGGAGCAGCTGCTGCTGAAGAAACATTGAGCTGTTGCTGTAAACTATGATTGAGATTTCACATAGCAGACCAATATTAATATATTTACCTCAATAAAAAAACAAAACAAAATCAGGTGTGATGAAGCTTTTCCTGAGTTCACCTAGTCAGTTCACCATCATTTGTTTTTTGATGTAGATTTTTTGCTTAATTTCACCTTTTCATTTTGACTTGAAACAATGTTTGTGTAATAACAAGTCTCTCAAGAAAATATTTTTCTGTTTTAAAACTTTCTCCAGTACATAACTTCACAGTAGCACCTTCCCCTAGTTCCGTTTCGCTGTTGTCTTGATAAGGTGACCCGATTTCTAAAATGGAAAGGGAAATTTCTTAATTTCTTATACTTTTAGAAAGTATCACTGAAATCTCATTTATTATTATCTATTATTTTAAAAAACCCCAGGGACAATTCATTTTGGTTATTTGTAAAAAAAAAAAAACAGGCCTTGCATTGAGCCCTGTCAATAGTGAGTTTCCAGACCTAACATCTTGATGTGGGTCTGGCTTGTCAGGCTAGGTCAAAATTATAACAAAATTAACTTTACTAAAACACTTTACATAAATACAACAACAAATATATGATAAATACAACTATTTAACAAATAGTCTAACATTTTATAATTGTATTTAATCTTTTTCACAAGTTACTAAATACACTAAATACATTTTTTCTGTTCTGTTAGGTTTGTGGTTGGAATTGACTCTTCCTTTATTGATCCTTAATGGGACTATATATTTTGCATTTTAGGCTTATTTTAGGCAGACAGAATGTGTGTTCTGTAAAAGTTTTTGTTGCAACTGTAATTGTTTAGTTTTTAGGTAAGATGTGTGGAAATTACTTGTGGCTGCGAAACATTTGGGGACGTTTAAAATTGTGCAAAACAATCCCGCACTCTGTTGAGGCTCTGTTATAAAGCACATACAAGCAGTATTACTTTAATCAATCAATCAATCAACTTTATTTATATAGCGCTTTTACAATGACGATTGTTTCAAAGCAGCTTCAGAGTGTTAAAAAGGACAATATTGCAACAAAATTTGATTTGGCTGTACAGTCGTTCTGGAGAAAACAGTGATGTTATCAGCTTATTCTAATTTATCATATAGCGACAATGTTGGCATATCAGTATTATAGTTTATAGAATTAAACAAGACCTAATTAATTATTTTTATTTGTATATTTAGTTGAATAATTTGGATCATAATTTTAGTGTCCCCAACTGAGCAAGGCAAGCCAAAGGCGACTATTAATTTAACATGAATAGTTAGCATGTTATTACCTTGAAAGCAATAAAGTTGTTTCTATTGTAATTTGACGATAATGGCACTTTGCTCTCAGTTATGTTCTTTATGAAGTAGCGGCGCGCACACAACCAAGTAGACTCAGTGTAGCTCGAACCAGCTGTAAAACAGGGACATTTTCGGGGACAGCCTCAGTCCGGCCCGAACTTGTAAAACGGGGTCTGGTCACCTTAGTCTAAAGCATGATGAGTCATATATAGCTAATCAGATTCTGTTTGGTGGTAGTATCAGTATTCCTCAAATATAGCTGTATTGGTGTACATGAGACCGACAAATTATTGCCTATATGTAGGGTTGGGTACTGTCACATTTTAACCAGTACGGTACCTTTTTTTCTGTACTTTTAAGGATGTTTACATAAATAACTCATTAAGTTATTTATGTAAAAAGAACTACATTTAAGTTATTTATGTAAAAGTCATTTAAAGAAGTGTTATTGACATTGAGGTAAATTAAGCCGTGCGTCTGCGCCCTTCATTCACCCAGACATGCAGGATTCTTATTTACAATATATTTGTAGTATATCATATAAATAGTCTTTTTGCGATTTAATATTCAAAGTCACCAGATGTTTATATATCACCAGGTGCGTTCTCAGTTACCGAAATTTGGTACCGATTGATTTAATGTGAATCGGTACTCTGTAGTACCAATGTAATTCGGTCAATGCCCTTAAAAGTATTGAGTTCGGTACCCAACCCTACCTGTATGACAGCTCTGGTTCCTCTCATGCACGGCTGATTTGCACATGTATGATCCTTTTGTTATGTTTTTTTGTCTAAATATTATTTATTTGTGTCCCTCAATTAAAGATTACTACCTGTAGAATTAATAAATTATTTATAATATGTGCATATTATTATTATTATTATTATACATCATATATAATATGCTTAAAGGAAAATAGGCTCATTTTCCAAGTCCCTTAGAGTTATACAGTTGAGTTTTAACGTTTTTGAATCCATTCAGCCGATCTCTGTATCTGGCGGTACCACTTTTAGCATAGCGTAGCATACATCATTGAATCATATCAGTCCACTAGCATCAGTGCTCAAAAAATAACCAAAGACTCAATAGTTTGCCTATTCAAAACTTGACACTTCTATAGTTACATCGTGTACTAAGACCAACAAAAAATGAAATGTATCTATTTTTTTAAACCGTTATAGCTAGGAACTACTTTCTCATTCCTGCGTAGGAACTTTTTGGCCATCATGGGTGCAGCGGCGCAATGATATTACACAGCGCCTGAAAATAGGTAAACTTCCATCAACATAACCAGCGTGACAATCTGCTTGCACAGAGATTTACTTTTGTGCAGATCCCGAACCGTATCTATTTGAACCGGAATAACAGTTACACTGAAGATGAGATTTTGAAATGTGAAAGAGAAAGTGTGGCTGAACAGACTCGGGCAGAAGGGACGAGGAGAGCAGATTCAAACTGGTGAGTCAGAGAAGAGTCAAAATTCAAGGAAAAAATGGTCCGACATGGATTCGGTCTTCCGACCTTTTGATTTTGACTAACTGTTAACGTAATATGTGAATGAAATATGCTAAGACGATGCTGCTTAATATAAAGACAGAGAGAGTGCACCCTGTCATCCATCACTCATAAATCACAATAACTGATCAAATAAGGCTTTGACGGGACAAACATTTTTTGGCAGCCGCTAAAATAATTTTCAATGCACTATGCAGGAGACACACTCCGAACACAGAACGTAACATCAGTAACGTCGTAGTATTTTGTACCATAGAAACTGCGTAGATAAACAATACAGACAATTCCACATTCTATTTTAATCAAACATACACTACCTCACCACAACTCTACAACAAAACTACCAACGTAGAGAGTGTTCGTATACAAAAGAAACTAAAATTAAACAAGCAGAAATGTGTGCAAACTGGACACAAGTCGAGACCACGGAGCTCCTTACTATCCGTGCTGAAGCTGAGATCGCTCGCCATTATACGTCACATCAGGATGTCACGTGTCAACTCAACCCGGGACCGTTGCGGGTTGTGTGTGAAAAGTGCACATATTACGGTATTTCGCTGGCAGTGTGAATGGACCAAATCTAGCGGCCCGGGAACAAATGCCGGGTCGCATTATCCGTGTATTTGCCGGAATCGCAGTGTGAAAGGGGCTTTAGTGATTTGCATTCACAGGTAACGTTAAGACTACAGCAGTGCTTTTCAATCTGGATATTCAAGCTAACAAAAAAATGTAATAATGTTTACATTTACAACTTACAGCCATGGGGGATAATACACTTTGCCCTGTCTGACCATATCCAGCAGTGTCTTGTTTGAATCTCCCGGTGTTTTAATCTCTATGGTTCAGAGCAGTCAACCACTGATTCTTTCGTTCCTTGTTTATCGTTGGTATTCTGTGAAACATGATGGTTATATACACCTTCGACTCACTATCACAGCTCTTTACAACACACAGAACCATGGCTAATTGCACAGTAAATCCACTACATAATTTGCCGGCTGCACCGACACAAACTTAGTACCAGTCGTATTGGAAGTTACCTATCTGAGGACTACTTTCAGGCGCTGCGTAATATCATTGCGCCGCTAAACCCATGGTACGACCGCAAAGTTTCATAATTCTTACTCAGGAATGAGAAAATATGTCATATCTATATCTGTATAAAAGTCTAAACTTTTAATTTTCTGTTGGTCTTAGTACACAATGTAACTTCAGAATAGTCAAGTTTTAAATAGGAAAAATATTATCTTTGAAAGTGTAAAGTCTTTGGTCATTTTTGAGACCGATGCTAATGGACTGATATGATTCAATGATGTATGCTAAGCTATGCTAAAAGTGGTACCGCCAGATACAGAGATCGGCTGAATGGATTCAAAAACTGTAAAACTCAACTGTATAACTCTAAGGGACTTGGAAAATGAGCCTAAGTTTTTGATTTTTGCAAGTATTGATAGTGTGCAGGATTTCCTTTTGTTTGTTTGTTGAGTAGTAAATTTAAAAAAGTCTTCTATTTTAATTTACCTTTTGAGTAATCTGCAAAATACCAGAAGTGTATTCCAAGGACGAGAATCCATAAACCAAACCTCTTCAATTAACCATTTTTAAAAGGTTAGTTAACCCCAAAATGTTCAAATTGTCATTAATTACTTACCCTTGTTGTTCGACACCCGTAAGACCTCTGTTTATCTTCGGAACACAAATGAAGATATTTTTGTTGAAGACCTCTCTGAAGACCCATAAA